>NC_083277.1:100111488-100423760 GCF_963506605.1 Zootoca vivipara
AGGAAAAACTACGACTCCCGTGATGCTCTCTGTCTCGGCTTGCTGCAGTCGAGCGAGCCTGCGGCTGCGGAGTATATAAAAGCAGGCATGGCTAGAGCCCGGGCAGTGGGAGGGAGGTGGGCAGGGCGCGCGTTTGCCTGGTGCGCAGTGAGAGCGCGTCTGCTCCGGAGCTGCTGCTTAGGCGGCGCTCGGCCGGTGGGGTCCGGCAGGAGGGGCTTGGCTAAGGCGCGGTTGGTGGAGGGACCTCTCGGCGCCTACTCGATGCGAGGCGAGCCGCTCCGGGATCCCGCGAACGGGCTGCTTCTTCCAGCCGCTTTCTCTCCCGGATGCCTGGATGCGTTGGGAGCTGCTCTCGCTCTTTCGCCCGGAGAGAGACTAGAGAGCGTGCGCCTCGCCAGGCACAAATCGCGGGGAATCGTGCCCATTTCTCGGCTGGCTCCTGCAGGTCGGCAGAACCCCTAAACCCCGAGTGTCTGCAAAGGGTGGGATGCGGGTTATTATGGCCCCTATGACATGGGCGCATCTTCCCGGTTGGACAAGGAAGGACCCCGCTGCGTTGGATTTATGCCTCCGGGATGTTCAAGCATCGTCCTTCCTGGAAGAGGGCATCTGCTGGAGAGGAGGGAAGATGCTGGCAAGACCACCTGGGAGAAGCTGGCCCCTTGGTCTCCCTCGGGCCTGGATTATTGTGGTACCTCTGCCTCGCAAGGATGGTTTTTGCGCACCCCGGTTGGGCTTGGACACCTTTGCCTGACGCAAAATCCGGTGCGTTTTGGAGCTGATCTGCTTGGTGCCCTCTCCGTCCCCGCCTTCATATTTGGAATATAGTTCTTGCTGCGCTTTTCGCGGCAGCCCCTCTCCACATGGGGGATGCCCTCCAGGTAAGTTTCCTGCTTGCACTCGATTGCTTTGGATTCTCTGGGAAGCGGTTGGCGTGAGGATGAGGGGCAGCTGGTGCAATTCGTCTTGGCATCTCGGCTCCAACGTGGAGGATGGAGCGCTTTCTGTTGTTATTGGTTTTTAAACAGTACTGCCAGTGATCGTTTTACATGCACCACACCACTACTAATGCGTAAGGATGTAGTGATGCTCTTAAGAAGACATCGCCAAACTGGGGACAATAAACGGGCGAATCCCCAACACTGTGATGAGGGTGAGCGTAAAAATCATTCCCCTTTCTCACCCTATCGCGTTTCAGGACGTTTCGGTTTATTACCGCTTCGCATTCAGGGCCCGTTACTTGAAGACTTGTATTAGCGAGGGAACAGCGCCTACCCACCGCAGGGAAGCTCCAGGCAGCCCGCAATCCGGTGAGATGGAGCCGCGAAAGGAAACAGACGAGCCTTGCGCGCGGTGACGGGTGCAATTCTGGGGTGTTTTTTGTTTGGGGCTGTTGAGAAAAAGCGGGGAGGCGAGCGAGTCATGTAGGAAATGGCATCGGGGAGAGGAAGTGCATTATGTGCCTGGCGGTGGGTGTGAGGATGAAAAGCACCTGCCCTTTGGGGAAAGTCCTGCGCAATGTTTGTGGCTTATCTGTGCACATAATTCAAAAGTGTTCATCTCAATTTTTTTTTTTGGGGGGAACCTTGCATAATATTTCCTTCTTGACATTTCCTTTTCAGGAAATAAGAGCTAAAAAGCATGCATGTACTGCAGTTGTTGGAACGGTCGTCTCCTGTTATGCAGGCGAGCGCGCCCAGTGGCTTGATCATAAAGCCTTGCAGTTCTTCCGTAGATGCACGCATGCAGTGCTTTGCCTGCTTGTTCCCCCAGGACAAATTTTGGTTGTGCCTCCTTTCCCAACACGGGTCCCCCCTCCCCCAGTCTCTATTCTCCCCTGCCTCCTTATTTTGTCCCTGGAGGCACAGGTGCTATTAACCTTGCTCTGTAACTTAATACTGAGTCCTTCATCTGTGTAAATGGGCTCTAATGGTTTGCTCTAGGCTGCTCTCTTCTATATAATCAGCCTTTGTTTTCATTAGGGTAGCCAACATGCTCCTTTCCCCCCCCCCTTCCTTCCTGGGTGCCTCTCAAATCTCCAGAATTTCTTCCCACTAGGAAGAAATTCATGCACCCTCTAGCCAGGGTGTGCAAAGCTAGAACTCTCTCCTCAGCCTTCCTCTATGCTTCAATGACTCACCTGCCCAAGAGGCAGAGGCGGTTTATCTTGTTCCCTGACAGTGCTACAAGCTCCATGGCGAGGTTTGCCGACCCCTGCGCTTGTACTGGGATGCTACACATTGCCTCACCATCACAGCCTTTTTATAGCGCTCATGTGGGAACTGGTGCAATCTTGTCGCCCATGAATCTTATTTACGGCAATAATGCCTAAACCACATTTCTTAGCTTGACAAGGATCGAATGTCTCTTTTGCACTGCTTTCTTGGATCGAATGTCTCTTTTGCACTGCTTTCCTTCCGTGCACCTTCACTTGTGCCTGTTTTTGCTTCTGGGGGCACATTAGCGGAACTTGATTTGAATGATCTTAGAGGAGCCACTTGCTCCCAAGGCAGTGCCAAATGTCCGTTAGAGATGTGCATAAACATGTTTTAGTCTCTTGCAGTGGTGTGAATGCATTTCTGTCCTCTCAGATTTTTTTTACATTTGTCGTCTCCCAAGACAGAGCAATTATGTTTTCAGTGGTGGTGGTGAAGTCAGTAGAGCTGACTGGCAGGAAGGTCATAGGAGGTTAGATACAAGGAAGAACATCCGAATCGTTCAAGTTAGATAGATTAGTGCATGGTTTTCTTTGTATGGCAGACAGCTCATCCAACTCTCAAAGCTCACCTGTCTGAGATTTCAGCCTCTGCAGGAATGCACTCATTTGGGAAGTGTGTAGACCAGGGGTCCCCAAACTAAGGCCCAGGGGCCGGATGCGGCCCAATCGCCTTCTAAATCCGGCCTGTGGACGGTCCAGGAATCAGCATGTTTTTACATGAGTAGAATGTGTCCTTTTATTTAAAATGCATTTCTGGGTTATTTGTGGAGCATAGGAATTCGTTCATTTCCCCCCCAAAATATAGTCCGGCCCCCCACGAGGTCTGAGGGACAGTGGACTGGCCCCCTGCTGAAAAAGTTTGCTGACCCCTGGTGTGGACCACCTTGAAGAAAAGGTGGTGTAGAAGTGTAATAATAAAAAAGTCTATGTTGTCAGTGTAACCTTTTAGGCAATTCCAGCATGATAGTGTATTTTCAAAGTGTTGGTGTTGACCTTTAAAGCCCTAAACGGCCTCGGTCCGGTATACCTGAAGGAGCGTCTCCACCCCCATCGTTCTGCCCGGACACTAAGGTCCAGCTCCGAGGGCCTTCTGGCGGTTCCCTCATTACGAGAAGCCAAGTTACAGGGAACCAGGCAGAGGGCCTTCTCGGTAGTGGCGCCCACCCTGTGGAATGCCCTCCCACAACAATTACCAGACCTTTAGAAGGCATCTCAAGGCAGCCCTGTTTAGGGAAGCTTTTAATGTTTGATGGATTTCTGTATTTTAGAATTTCTGTTTTTTTGGAAGCCGCCCAGAGTGGCTGGGGGAACCCGGCCAGATGGGCGGGGTATAAATAATAAATTATTATTATTATTATTATTATTATTATTATTATTATTATTATTATTTTCCATCACTGTACTGGTTTTTTTTTTGAGGGGGGGGGGCTGGAACATCATTTCTTGTATTTCAGCTGCAACCTTATAGTGAAAATGAATGAGGCTCAGGTTCCCACACAAGGACTTGAGCAATGGAAATCAGCCTTAAGGAAACTGTAGAATTCTCTCTATGTTTCATCAGGAGGGAGATGAAACTTCTGGCAGAGCGATGATTGTCTTTGCCTTGGCAAAGGGATTTGGGCAAGCTAACATCATTCCCCCCCCCAAAAAATGGGATCCAGTGGTGACACTTGAACTTGCACGTTGTTGCAGTTTGTGTGATGTGACCACAACCATCGGGTTGTGTGTTAAACACAAAAAAATTTCTATGTTTGAGCCTAAGCATACAGCAGAAGCAGAATGTCTAATTCTGAATATACATTCATTCAGATGCATATTTTAATAAATATGCATTCGTTCAGATGCATATTGCAGTAAAGGTTTATCATCCGTAAATGGTTCTGTAGCAGCAATATCTCACACACACACACACACACACACAGGTTTATAGATGCAATCTTTCTCATGGGAATTCAAGTGGTGCTATCCGTTTTGTTTCCTTCTTGCCTGTGA
This sequence comes from Zootoca vivipara, assembly GCF_963506605.1. Lineage (NCBI taxonomy): Eukaryota > Metazoa > Chordata > Lepidosauria > Squamata > Lacertidae > Zootoca > Zootoca vivipara. The sequence continues at coordinate 100,115,699 of NC_083277.1, forward strand.
ATTACATTCATTCCGACATTGTAGAAGCCTTTCTGCATGTGTGTGCATGCTTATAACCTTACGTCAACTCTCGGTGAAATATATTATCTCCTTTCTTATTTTGCTTCTGTAAATAAAGGCTACACCCCTCTGGCCCTGTGTTGGACAATTACAAACAGATCGGGGCAAATCCTTTTCTAAAACAACTAGCATAAAATATGTTCTGGAAATGATGCATGAGATAACTCCGCAGTAAGCAAGAAGTGAATCTTCTGGACTTCGTGTATCATACAAACTATGGTGTTATGCTTTAGCAACCATCATTTGAGTTCAGCAACATTTGTGGACAGTAATATCTTACTATCCCACCAGCCTGGGGTAGTTTTAAGAAAGGTAATCAACAGCCATGTAAGCACTTGGGAGAATATACCCCAAAGCAGTGCTGTTTTTCTAGAAAAAGAGGTTCTGGCACTCACAATGAACACCTTCCTTGTTCTCTTATCAGGGCAATGATGCCCACCTGAGAGGTGCCAGAACTGGGTTCAGGTGAGTTCTGGCTGAAAAAAAACCCTGCCCCCCCAAAAAATGAATATTCAGGTAACTTGAAAAAATAAAGAAAGCAAAACAAAAAAACAACAACAACAACAACCCACTTTTCCCCCATTTATTTTTGTTGCTATTGCTCATTTTCTTCCCTAATGTAGCCCTCACATTGCAAGCTTTGTTCTAGTTCCATTCATCTCCTTGCCACCTCAATTCAGCCTGCAAATGTGTGCGACCAAAAGGACACCTTTCCATAACTGCCCCATGTCTCACATCTTTGAAAAACTGGCCTGTTAGCCTGCAAATAGCCTATGCTGTGCCAGCACGTTGAAGGTGTACTGGCGAGAGGTGAGTGAGGCAAACCATCCACACCATTGCTGATGGAATATGCAGTGCTGTTGGACATAGAATCATAGAGTTGGTAAGGAATGTTGGAAATGGAAAGAAAAGGAAGGGAATTTTTATCACATGTGGTGGACATGCAGTAAGGTAAAAGCTTACTGGGACATGTTATGTAATGAGTTAAAGATAATGTACAAAAGTACATTTGTTAAAAAAAACCAGAAGCATTTTTATTGGGGATAATAGGTGAGGAAATCATGAAGACCAAAGACTGTTCAGGTATGCAACAACAGCAGCAAGGACTTTATTAGTTCAAAAATGGAAGCAACAGGAGTTACCAACAGTTCAAGAGCGGCAAATGAAGATGATTGAATATGCAGAGTTGGCAAAGTTGACCAGGGAATCCGAAACCAGCGGATTCAAATGTTCCCAAAAGACTGGAGAAAATTTATACGGCATTTAACAATTCACTAGCAGGACTGACTTCAGGAACTTGTAATGTTGAGGTTGTGTACTTTTTTTTACATATTTATTTAAAATTTGATAATTGAGATGGATATAATGTAAACGGGACCCAGGTGGTGCTGTGGGTTAAACCACTGAGCCTAGGGCTTGCTGATCAGAAGGTCAGCGGTTCGAATCCCTGTGATGGGGTGAGCTCCCGTTGCTCGGTCCCAGCTCCTGCCAACCTAGCAGTTTGAAAGCACGTCAAAATGCAAGTAGATAAATAGGAACCGCTACAGCAGGAAGGTAAACGGCGTTTCCGTGTGCTGCTCTGGTTCGCCAGAAGTGGCTTTGTCATGCTGGCCACATGACCTGGAAGCTATACGCTGGCTCCCTCGGCCAATAATGCGAGATGAGCGCGCAACCCCAGAGTCGGTCACGACTGGACCTAATGGTCAGGGGTCCCTTTACCTTTACCTTTATAATGTAAACAGGAAAAAATAGAAATCCCGTGAAATAGAAATAATTAAGGTAACCATGAGGTGGGAGGGAGGGAAGTCGATAGCTCTTTTGAGCAAATAGCAAGGCAAAAAATATAAAAGTACTGTAATAATAGATAATGGAAAATTCAATTAATATAATGGCGGGGGGAATATAACCGTAGAGTTGGAAGGGACCACAGGGGTCATCTAGTCCACCACCCCTACAATGCAGGAATTTTTTTGCCCGATGGAGGCCTCGAACCCACAACCCTGAGATTTAGAGTTTCATACTCTTCCAATTGAGCTATCCCAGCAGAAGAGGGATTAATGTCCTTAACTCATGTCATGTGTACAAAGCCTCTGTCCATTTGGGACAAGACCTGACTAACATTCTATGCTCTTCTGGAGCCAGAAATAGCCATTCCAGAAGCTGAAACCTTGCCCTAACCTGCTTCTTAAAATATATCCCCTTAACAATATTTGCAAAAAAAGGAAATGAGCAATTTCGGCATTTGGTTAAGTATATCTTGTGTAATTTGCACATGGAGCTGCAAATGGTTCATTGGCATTTCATAGATCTGTATGGTTTTCAAATCTTTGTAAGCAAAACCCAAACCGATGTTGACATTGTCATGGGAAAGTTGTACAGCCTTTCTTAACTCTGTTTAGGAAAAAAATGTTATGGGTAAAACAGCTGAAGAGATAAAAAGGAAGCAAAGCAATGTTTGTTAAGCAAACTTTCATACAAAGTGGAAGCTTTTGAGTTATATGGTGCTTTTAATCGCAAAACTAATCAGGTATCCTTGGTTGATTTGGGGTGTCTCTTTGATGCACAGCACAATGTAACATAGTGAAATCCTTGGCCCTTGGTTCCTGTTGTGAAGAAATTGACTTTTCAATGAGTCCAATTGTGTTGAGTTAAAGGAAACACTGAAAAGCTATTGGAAGGATCTTGTTTGTATCTGTGGAAGTTTTGGGCCTTTGGAGCTATTTCAAACACTGTTTCCTATACAAAAGGCACTTTTGATAATCACATTCACACAACAAAACAGAGCTGTGTCCGCATTGTGGGAAAGCTGCAAATGTTCTCTAGATAGGAAGCTAGACCTACCTAAAACTTGTTCTAAAATACAGACATTCCAGTGTGTTGCCTCTTCATCTGGAAGAAATCTGTGCAAGGGGATTCCTAGTGACAAACTGCAGTACAAGGAGAAATGTTAGACCCACAATGTGAATTATGTAGGTAAACGAAGTCTAGGAGTAGAAATAGGAATAGAAATGCTTTATTGTCACTGTACCACTTGTTTACAATGAGATTAAATGAGCCCCCCCCCAATCTCTCAGTCCTTGTTACACTCTGTGTGCTGTCGTACGACCACCAACCATGAACGTGAGCTGCAATGTTGCTGTGTTCCATTCAGCAGCCTCACGGCCCATGGGTAGAAACTACTTCTTTAAAAGGAAGTATTTTACCAGACCTTTATATTTTACCAGACCTTTAGAAGGCATCTTAAGGCAGCCCTGTTTAGGGAAGCTTTTAATGTTTGATGGATTTCTGTATTTTAATGTTTTGTTGGAAGCCACCCAGAGTGGCTGGGGGAACCCGGCCAGATGGGCGGGGTATTATTATCACATGTAACGGGTCCAATCCTCCCTCTTTGTGTCCGATCTCTCAGAAAGTCTTTAATCCAATCACAGATGTTAGAAGAAAGGTCCAGGTCCCTTAACTTTCCGATGAGAATGTCCGGAAGGATGGTATTGAAAGCCGAGCTATCATAATCAATAAACAGCATTCTGACATAATTCCCATGAGTTATATCATGCATAGCTGTTCAGTGGAGTTGTGGAAGAGTGGACGATCCTTGTGTCCTTTTCCCAATTTGCCCTTTGAGATTCTAGAACAGGGATTGATCAAAGTTTGCAATTTTATTTTATTTTACTAGATCCGTGAGATTCATAAGGCAGGTTTCTGTTCTGAATTTAAGCATCCTGAACCCAGGGATTTGCTCTGAGCACTAGAACTTGATTTGAACTCGCTGGCCTTCCATACAAAATTTTGTTGCTGTCGTTGATAAACAAGTGGGAGCCAAACCCTTGCCCATCTTCTTCAAATCCTCCAGAGAGCTTCTGCCCATCCGATCTAGAACACCACAGTATAGCTGCCGTTCTGGACTTTTATCGATAGTGCTGCTTGGGGGAGCTTCATGAGGTGTTGGCTTCTGATTCCATATGTCTGGGATGGGGAACCTGTGGCCATCCAGATGTTGCTGGACTACAGATCCCAGCATCCTTTGTCATGGGTTTCCCATGCTGCACACCTGCAGGGCATTGGTTAGGCTAGTGCTGCCATTGCCACTGTCTGTCACAGGCACATAATATTGGAGTGAAGCGTTTTAGCCAAGCAGTGCTAAAAACAAATGCTGTGCTTTGAACAACATCCACAACTTTCCCCTGCTGATTCTTGCTCCTTTCTTTTAAACCCTGTTTGCACTATACATTTAAAGCAGCATCATACTTTGGGGTTTTCCCCCAATAATCCTGTGGACTGTAGTTTGCTAAGGATGCTGAGAGTTGATTGGAGACCCCCCATTCCCCTCACAGAGCTACAGTACCAGAGTGGTTTAATAGTCAACCCCTCTCCCAGGGAACTATGGAAATTGTAGCTCTCTGAGCTCAAGAGGGCTCTTCTTGTTAGCATCTAGAGAGGTCATCCTTGGTCTAGACCAGGCACCCCCAAACTGCGGCCCTCCAGATGTTTTGGCCTACAACTCCCATGATCCCTACCTAACAGGACCAGTGGTCAGGGATGATGGGAATTGTAGTCCAAAACATCTGGAGGGCCAAAGTTTGGGGACGCCTGGCCTAGACCAACCTAGTCAGGTGCCTTAGAAAGTACCTCCCTGGCCTGACTGTGGATCGGAAAGAAAGCAGCTGATTGGCAGCGGAAGTTACTTTCTGGCAGGTTCCAGGCCTAATACAGATGGATGCTAACAGCATCTCCTTTTCTGTATGTCTTTTGTAAAGACATGAACACCTTTGCAAGGGTGTGAAGACATCCCCTTCACATCAGTGCCCCCTGTTGTGTACAGAAGCAGAAAGCAGGCTGATGCGAACAGCTGGGGAGGAAGAGATATGAAATTCAGGTGGGGGAAACAACTTCACTGTGCTGTGATGAGAACACATCCTTTTCTCCTGCCATAAAAGGTGCTTGCTGTGGATTGCGACCCGTATTCCATACTGCCTCCCTGGTGCTCTGGCCATAATATCGTACTGGTAATCCCACACGGGGGATGAGAAGGGGGAAACGAGTCCTTGACAATGAGTTTGTGCATCGCTGCCAGTTTGCTCCATTCTCCAAATCCACTCCTCAATCACGTAAATAAATTAATTTCACCATGAGACTTTAGATATTTGGGGAGTTGCTTGTACTGGGTTTTACTCATAGAAGACCCATTGACATTAATGTGAATCATTTACATTACAACTTAGTTGAATGCCACCCATTATGTTTCTCCCCTTTTATTTTGAAAGAAACAGCCAAAGCGGGGGAAAGGCCTATGCACTTTGTGTGGGGTCTACATTTTAGAAAAGAAATGAAACTTTCAGAATAATTGGGTGAGAGTTTCACCCATGAATGGAAGCAGGTTCCCCATGCAGGTGTATTGTGATCTACTTTTGGACCTTGCTTGAATTGTCTGGATGCTGCTGCTTATGCCACTGGGGTTGTAGGATTCTTAGCAGCTTTTAGCCAAAGCATCAATTGACTAAAATCAGATGACTACTGTAATTCAATTTGTAAGTTAATAAAGTCATGGATCCAAGGGGGAGTGGGGTGGCAAATTGTATAACATAGCAAAAGGAATGGGCAACTAGAGCAAGTGAAGATACAGACAATCACAGCACACTGGTTCTGTTCCAGTATCCGGCTGTCAGATTCCAAGGAAATGCATAGCTTGTTCACAGTAATTCCTCCATCACTGAATGTGTTCTGACAGTAGACAGAATTAGCTGGAATAGAAACTGTTTCCCCCTTTCCCCCAGTGGCTAAATTTACCAGCTGTGGCAGCCTGGTATATTTTGTACCCCACAATAAAGGTTTTATCATCCAACTTTGGCAATCTCTCTTAGATATGAACTTCACATTCCATTGCAATGTTTTCACTGTGCTTTCAGATGCACACATGGAATCTTTAAGCATTCAGCATTCAATATGTTTCTTTAGACAAGCATAGTTGTCCTTGTTTGGTTTCTTTCTCAAGTCTGGGACAAGCAAAGCTACCTTTTAATTGTGAAGGAACACTGGTTTTCAAGGGAAGTGTTCACAATAACCCTCTTTCTCATTCTTGCTTGACTTAGATCTGATATGAGAATTTGTACCTACATCTCCATGGTCCAAGTCGGACACTTTGTTGATTGCACTGCACCAGTTCTTACATTACTAAAAAAATATCTTTATTTATTGCATTCATTAGGCATGCTTTTTTCAATTTGTTCCATGGGGTATAGATGTTTCTTTTTTCCAAGGAGCCTTTGAGATAAACATTGAATCTGTAACCTATCTTAGAGTCACCCTGGTTTAGTGGAGATTTCAACCTGTTTGGTCCTAGCCCATGGATAGGGAATCTGCACCCCTCCAGATGTGGGCTGCAATGTCCACCATCCCTGATCTGTGGCCATGGTGGCTGAATCTGATGGGAGTTGGACTCCAACAACATCTGGAGGGGAACCCCCCACTCTAGTCCCTGCATTACACTGTCCCTCAATATACACTCATCTTTCTGGCAGGTTAATTTTTAATTGTCAAGATTTCATAGCACATTCATGAATGTACTATATGGCCATGCACTCTGTAGCTTCTAAACAAAGTTGATCAACTTCCCTAGTAGCTAGAGGCGAGGGATGACCTCTTGACTGCCTTATGACATGTCCTAAACTGTGCACTGTTCAACATACCTGATGATGGCTCATTCCCGAAAAGTATAATCTTACCAGTTACCTTTTGAGTTACCTTTACTCACCTGTTAGGGTTACTTCAGATCACACACCTATAAGCATTGTATTCAAGGCTTGCTTGGGTAGCCTTTGACATCGATGGTGGGTACTATATGGTAAGAACTGTCTCTCATATTTGTGATTAAGTGCATGTAATTCATAGAATCATGGAATTGTAGAGTTGGAAGGAACCCTGAGGATCATCTAGTCCAGGCATCCCCAAACTTCGGCCCTCCAGATGTTTTGGACTACAATTCCCATCATCCTTGACCACTGTTAGCTAGGGATCATGGGAGTTGTAGGCCAAAACATCTGGAGGGCCGAAGTTTGGGGATGCCTGATCTAGTCCAACCCCTTGCAATGCAGGAATATGCATACTCATACGGGGATTGAACTCACAACCTTGGCATTATCAACACCACGCTCTAACCAGCTGAGCTATCCAGTTGGCTATTGTTATTGAATATTTCTGAATGATGTGTATTGGCCTTCCCAAGTAAAAATATGTGGACTATGATACATCTAATCTAAGAAGGCGGAAACCTGTTGCTGGGCTACAACTCCCATCATCCCGGACCATCAGGTCATGCTGGCTGAGGCTTATGGGAGTTGTAGTCCAATAGCATCTGAAGAGGCACACAGGTTCACCATCCTTGCTGTAACCTAGTGTTTCCCAAACTTGGGTCTCCAGTTATTTTGGACTACAGTTCCCATCATCCCTGACCGCTGGTCCTGCTAGCTAGGGATGATGGGAGTTGTAGTTCAAAAACAGCTGGGGACCCAAGTTTGGGAAACCGTCCTCTAACCTGTTGGACAACTAGTTTATCTAGGCTGCTACTTCATAAAAGTGAGCGCCAGCATTTAGAGGAGGTAGAGCTGGAATTTATAGTCAAATCTCAGTTTAAGTTTAGGTGCACCAGTCACCAGCATACTGCCACAGGACACAATGTATTCAGTAATGGTTGGGTTTTTGTTTTGTTTTTACAAAAAAAATATACTGTTCTGGCCCAAGAAAGTTGCTGATTGAAATGGAGTCCAAATGTCAACACTTTGAAACATCACCCTGTACCATTCAACCAGCAGTTCTTGCCTTCATCTATTCTCCCCTTTCACATCCAAAGGTAGCAGTCTTGTACACACTTACCTGTCAGTAGAACTTATTTTTTTAGCAGATCAGCACAGGATTTTGCTATATACTTCTTCACGCCCACACTCCTGTTCCATCTCTCTCCCTGAAAGTTGCCAAAGTCACTTGCCAGATGTTGGCGGGACTCCAGCTCTCTTCATCCCCCACCCGACGTGGCCAAAGGTCAGGGAGGATGAAGGCTGGAGTCTAGCAACACGTGGAGGCCCAAAGGTTAGACGCCCCTTATTTCAGAGGAAACTTTGCTACACAATAGGCCTATTCTGCGCATTACACCAATGGATGAAACCAATGGAGCAGGGGAGCTGTGCCAGCTAGCTCCACCCTGATGCTGTGTAGACAATGCAAACACCTGCAGGGAGGTGCTTCACTGTGGTCTGGAACCTGAATGTACCTGAATGTGGCACTAAGTCAATATGTGCACCATTAGGGGCACAGTCCCACCTTACCTGTGTTGATATAGCATTATTAATTAGTTAATTGAAATTGATATACTGCCCTTCATCCAAAGATCTCAGGGCAGTTCACAACATTAAAGTATAGGGGGAAAGCACAAAATAAACACTTAAATGAAAGCAAAACACACTCAAAAGGCCATAGAATATTCATCAGCCAAAGACCTGGTTGAAAAAGGAACATTTCTATAATGATTATTATTTTCTTGCTGCCCTTTGAAAACAGAGAATCCCCTTAGTTCCAGTGAGGGCTCAGAAAAGCAAAGTAAGAACATGCCCTATACCAAAATCAGTCCATTGAGCTAGATGGACCAATGGACACTGGCGGAGGAATGGGGGGCGGGGGAAGCGCACCACCCCTGGCACCATCAGGGAGGGGGGGTACCATCGCGGCTGCCCCCCTGCCGCACGGCATGCTCCCCCGGCCATGCTGGCGCCACGCCTCCGCGGGCGGTGTGCCACGCCCCCGGGGCGTGGGCCATGTGCCTTCAGGCGGTGAGCCACACCCCCGGAATGCATGCCACGCCCCTGGATGTGTGCCAGCCATGCCCCCGCCTGCTCTCCGCTCTGGTGCCAGAGCATGCAGCTCCGCCACTCCCAATGGATGAACTAACTGGCATCAACTCTCCAGGCTAGGAGGATACAGCTCATATGTTCCCACTTATCCTTTGTGGGAACATTTGGGTGGGATGTAGGAGAAGCTGCAACATCAGTCAGTAGAGCATGAAACTCTCAATCTCATGTTGGGCAAAAAATGGCTGCATTACGGGAGGTTGGACTTAATGAGCCCCGGCGGTCCTTTCCAGCACTACAATTCTGTGATTCTGTAGTGCACTTTCCTATCCATCCTTGTAATGCTGTGTGTGTGTGTGTGAGAGAGAGAGAGAGAGAGAGAGAGAGAGAGAGAGAGAGAGAGAGAGAGATGGTAACAGATTTAGCTGCTGGGAACTAGATATGCTAGGTTTAACTTTTTTTTCTCTGTGGAAGCAGAGACCATCCCAAACTGGAGAAACTTTTACCTCCAACTGGGAGTCCAAGCCATCTCCTCTTCAAATTAGTACGTAATCTAGGGATACTAAGTGCCTTCTTCAGTTGAAAGGGTTGTGGGGTCCACCTGTCTTGTTTTAGCATTGGAGGACAATATTTGATTAGCCCGCAGCTGGAAGTGGGATTATTTCTCTGTTAACATTTTCCCAGAGCCCTCTCATCCAGCTTCTTATAGATTTCAAGTAGGCTCGGTTTTTTTTTAAAGAAAGTAGTTTCTTCTGGACACACAAACAGAGGGGCTGGGTGCGTGGGGAGGGATGGTAGAAAACTCTCTGCTTAGAGTCATGAATGAAACTCTTTCTTTTCCACCTACTCCCCCCCCCCCGGCCACCCGAACCTCATTTAATGCTTCCTAAAAATGTATGGTGAGGGGAGGCCCCTTTTATAACTTATTCAATTGTTCCTTAAAGAAAAGGAGGAGAAATCCTTCTAAAAGGAGGGGAATGTGTCACCCCCCACTCCCCGTCAGCATTTGGTGTCTTTAAGGCCTTGCTCTATTGTAAGTCCAGGACAGAGACCCTTCTGTGAGGGCTAGTTGGGATCTCTTCACCAGATTCCCCCCTCCTGCCTCATCTCAACAAGCCCCCCATTCTCTTCTGAAGAGGGTCCCTCTGTCTAACGCCAAGTAACTCTTAGGGGAGCATTTATCCTCGGGCACTTTCCTCACAAAGCTCACTGGAGTGTCAAATAAACTCGTTCAGACCTGCAAAAAGAGAGGACAGAGGGTGCCGGTGGCTGGGGGTGGGGGAGGAAGAGAGGGGAAGGGGGAGAAACACACACAAAACCCCCTTTATTTTCACCCCTGCAGGGAAACAAATACAGACTTTGTGCTGGAGAGTAGCAATCTTAACAAAACAGAGTAGTGTGTGTACTAATATCCCAATAATGGAATAGTTGGTTACGCTCCCCTGTACGATAGGAGTGGATAAATTTGTCGGACAAGCCATAAATCAAGACTTCTTTCTTTGTGTAGCTTGTTGGCAGGCTGAGCAAAGATTGTGGCTGCCACCGCAGGCGTGGCTTGTGTGTATGTGAATTGAGTGTTATCTGTTTTATTTGGGGAAGAGGGAGCTGGAAAATGACTTGTAGCTTTAGTGTGTCTTTTATTTCCCCCTTGCCGATCAGAAGGTTGGCGGTTCGAATCCCCGCGACGGGATGAGCTCCCATTGCTTGGTCCCTGCTCCTGCCAACCTAGCAGTTCGAAAGCACGTCAAAGTGCAAGTAGATAAATAGGTTCCACTCCAAGCAGGAAGGTAAACGGTGTTTCCGTACATTGCTCTGGTTCACCAGAAGTGGCTTAGTCATGCTGGCCACATGACCTGGAAGCTGTACGCCGGCTCCCTTGGCCAATAACACGAGATGAGCACTGCAACCCCAGAGTCGGTCACGACTGGACCTAATGGTCAGGGGTCCCTTTACCTTTTTATGCTATGTGGTGATTGATAGGAATACTTCCTTGGGTTGCTTTCTTTCTTCTTCCAGTATGGGTGATCTCTGCATTTTTAGTGGGGGAAAGGTGTTTGTGCGTACCATAAACTGATGTGTGTATTTGTGCTATGTGTTTGGGCACTTGGATAAAGGAGGAGGCTTTGTCTATTACATCAGTTCCTCACTTCTCACAAGAAGAAGCTGCCTTGAAGTGACTTTACAAACCCATAAAGTACAAATACGGCAAGACAGTAATTCAAAATCCAAATATCTGGGAAAATGCAATTTAAACGGAACAAAATTCCTAAAATGCTTCATCCGATAATAACTATAAAGAGGGCGAACACAGTGTCAGTGGGAGTGACTGGGTGTAGGGAGATGTTGCTGGAATTGCACCCCCACGGTGGGAAATAATAATAATAATAATAATAATAATAATAATAGATTTCATGTCATTTCATTTCATTTCCTCTTTGTATTTTAAAGTAAGAATCTCAAACTGGTTTACAACACATTAAAACATCAAATAAAACAATCCAGAATAGAACATATTGAAGCTTCAAGGAAAATATTTCTCTAAGCGACATTTTGCTTTCCTTGGCCCCCAGCCTGGCATGCAGAGACCTCCATGTGGTAGCAATTGGACCCGTGCCATTCACAAAATGCACCTTGCACCTGGCTAATTTCTAACACTGCCTAGCAATAGAGAATTAGGGAGAGTTGTAGGATAGGAACTAATGGGAGTGGTCCATTGTGAGGTGCAGATGCCTCACTATAGCCACACACCCATGGATGCTGTTAAAAAAACAACTGCAGGCAGCTTGAATCTCCACCCACCCAGTTAACACCCAATTAAGAGGGTCAGCTTGACGGTCATAGATTAGTGAGCTGACATGTGTGGCTTAGTGGTTAGGACGATGGACTATAACTGGCAGCCTCTAGGTTCACACCTGCCTTTATTTTTTAAAAATTAGAAATGCAAACAGCCCAATTGGAAAATCCTCAAGGTGCACTCCTTGCTGTTCCCCCTTCCATGATTCCACTGTTTACCTGCAAGCTTCTGACTTGCCTTATGTAACGGGTTAAAACTATTTGTGATGTGTGTGTGTTTTTTACCTGACCTGTCAAGGGTTAACCCACACTCAAGGCTGGCTGACTGAACATTCTGTGTTTAAAAGGGAGGAGCAGCCGTTTGTCAGTTAGTAGAGGGTTTTGGGGAGTGGGAGCATGTGTGGTTAATAAAAAAAGAAGGTCTTATAGTTAGGATAAAGGTAAAGGGTAAAGGGACCCCTGACCATTAGGTCCAGTCGTGACCGACTCTGGGGTTGCGCGCTCATCTCGCATTATTGGCCAAGGGAGACGGTGTATAGCTTCCAGGTCATGTGGCCAGCATGACAAAGCCGCTTCCGGCAAACCAGAGCAGCACATGGAAACGCCGTTTACCTTCCCGCTATAGCGGTTCCTATTTATCTACTTGCATTTTGATGTGCTTTCGAACTGCTAGGTTGGCAGGAGCTGGGACCGAGCAATGGGAGCTCACCCTGTCACAGGGATTCGAACCGCCGACCTTCTGATCGGCAAGCCCTAGGCTCAGTGGTTTAGCCCACAGTGCCACCTGGGTCCCTTCATAGTTAGGATAGGTTTAGGTAAAGGTTGGAAAAGATATATACATTGAATGTTTGACAAAGGTGAAATAACAAAAACCAAGCTTGTACACATGAAACCATAAAGTATTCGTTATGACTAGAAGCCAATAAATATTCATCGTTTAAGTGCCAAGTAAAGAGTCGTCTGTATTATTTTCCAGCAAGGTATCAACACTTGTTTAGGTGGAGACACCGCAAAGGACAAAACTTCCTACAAGAGAAGAAGGGATAGTTTGTGTCTTTGAGTCTCACTGAGGAGGCTGAATAGGAGGACAAACCTAAAGTGTCACACTGTTTCCTCAGTGGAGAGGTAATCTTTTGCAGTGGGGGAATTTCATGGAGAGTGAACCCCTTTACTGTGGACAAAAAGGGAAAGTCTCATAAATAGTCCAAAAGGTGCAAATGATACCTGGCCGCGTGTGCTGGAAGAAAAACCTCATTGCTATCAATCCCATGGGGTAGAAGGGTTTACGCAGGCATCCCCAAACTGCGCCCCCCCCAGAGGTTTTGGCCTACAACTCCCATGACCCCTAGCTAACAGGACCAGTGGTCGGGGAAGATGGGAATTGTAGTCCAAAACATCTGGAGGGCCGAAGTTTGGGGATGCCTGGTTTACAGCAAGGCGAAAGGGAGAGAGGGAGGTTAGTTTTACCTCAGGATTCCCTAGTAGCTCTTTAAGTAATTTAGAGGTTGAAGTGGAAAAGACGAAAGAAAAGGATTTCGTCGCACCTTACTGTGTTTCTCATATTATAAGTCATGTCTTATATTAATTTTTTCCTGAAAAAAACACAGCATGGCTTATTTTCAAGGGATGTCTTATTTTTTAATTAAGTACCGGTACCGGTATCTGTACAGACCACAGACCTGCTCCCACCGGGTCTTCGCGCGCGGCAGGCAGAGGCTGCAGCAGGGTCCTGGGGCTGCGCACGCGGCAGGCAGAGGCTGCAGCCGGGTCCTGGGGCTGCGCGCGCTGCGTGCTGAGGCTGCAGCCGGGTCCCGGGTGTCCGCGCGCAAAGGCTGCAGCCGGGTCCTGGGGCTGCGCGCTGAGGCTACAGCCAGGTCCCGGGTGTCCGCGTGCGGTGCGCAAAGGCTACAGCCGGGTTCTGGGGCTGCGCGCGCTGCGCGCTAAGGCTGCAGCCAGGTCTTGGGGGTTAACGCGGCAGCAGCAACCCTTCTTTGCCACAGACCTTCTTCCACCACCTGGTACGGCTTATTTTCGAGGTATGCCTTATATTTTTCCACCTCAGGAAAATCCTGCCATGCCTTATTTTGTAGGGATGCCTTAAAATATGAGAAACACGGTACATCCCATCTTTTGGATTCCAGAGCCCCACACAGCTCTTCTCAGAAGCTAGAGGAAGCAGGCTTGGGAGTCGTGAACATGCCAGAGGAGAGAGCCTGCTAGCCTGTGGCATCAGAGGCCAAAATAGTCACTATATGTGAGGTAACATGGAGCGTCAGTTTCTATAAAGTCGCCGTACAAATGGATTTTGTTATTTGTGCGAAAAATGTTTATTTTTATTTATTTTATTTCTATACCACTGTATCATAAAATATATATCATAGTGGTCTACAACAATATAAAGACATAAAACCAAACAATAAAACAGGGGAAAAACCCAGTTTTCAGCAGGCATTTGAAAGTTGGCACAGAAGGCGTCTGCTGAGTCTCTTTTGGCAGCTTGTTTCCAAAGGACTGGGCTGCTGTCAGACAAGCCTCACCAGCTAAGGGAATGACCATTGACACTCCTGCAAATGATCTCACTGTGATGGAGCTGGGATATAAGGCTTCATTCAGACAATCCCTGAGGTACCACGAATCTGAGGTTGTTCAAAAATTCAAATATTTACGGGGAGACACAGTGAAGTCTTCAGCATATTTCGGGGCTTGTTTAGTATTGGATTTCTTCTGCTAATTTAGCACAAGGATTCGATATTCTGCGCTTGCTTTTTGGTTTTGAACTTTAATAATTTTACTCCATATCATCCCACCCTTCTTCCAAGAAGCTCAGTGCCGTGTCTGAGGTTCTCTCCCACCTTGTCTGTCATCTTTATATTTAACCGTGTGAGGTAGGTTAGGTTAATATATATTTTTTCACATATATATATATATATATATATATATATATATATATATATATTTGAAATAATGTCAGTTGTAAAGAAATAAAGTGATACTGAGGAAAAAAAGGGGAGGGGAAAAAAATGTTAGGCTATGTGTAAGTGGGTCAAGGTCTCCCAGACCTAGTCATGCACTTTAATCCAGGGGTAGAATCATAGAATCATAGAGTTGGAAGAGACCACAAGGGCCATCCAGTCCAACCCCCTGCCAAGCAGGAAAAACAAGTAGCTAGCCTATCTTTGGTTGAATTCCCTCTCTGAGGGTTGAATGCCGGCAGTGGATCTGGCCCACTTACTTGCTCCCTCATGAGGCCAACCGCCCCACATGATGTTCTTCTGATGAACAGCAGAGGAGTTGGAGACACTTTCTTCCCCTTCACAGTGCTGGGCTAAGAGAGGGGAAAAAAACACACAGTTGCCTGCCTGAATTGTGTGTGAGAGAGAAAGCAAGCAAGTGTGTTCATGTGTCAATCCTCAGAGAGGTTCCTGATAGGGCTGGGTGATATCTGGTTTTCAACGTCGTGATACATCAGCAGCTAAACGTCGCAATATACTGATATATCACGATATCTGAAATAAGGATAGAGCTCATAGCTGTCAAGTTCTCCCTTTTTAAAAAAAGGGAAATTCCCTTTTGCTGAATAGGCTTCCTCGTGAGAAAAGGGAAAACTCGACAGCTATGATGGAGCTATGTAGAGGGATTGGCTAGCTTCACGGTTTTCCCCACATTGAGATTTTTGCATACCACACACACACACACACACACACACACACACACACATCATGATTCGTGATATATATTGCCAGGTCAATGATTATGAAACCGACATCATGATATGGACTTCAAACCGGCTTCAGACGAGATAATTATACATCTCCCAGCTCTAGTTCCTGAGTGCCAGTGCAGCCATTGGGCAGAAATAGGGTTGGCACCTCTAGTGGCAAAAGACCACTCCAGGCGTTACCCTTTAATAGTACTGCAGGTAATTTCCTAATCCAGCACCACAAAATTTATGACCCACCAACTGCAGCCTACCAGTCGTGCTTTGTAGCCTTCCGTGTGCTTATCAGTAATAATCCTCCACCACCACTTTTTTTGCAGTTCTGAGCTAACAGCCATAGCAGGTTTATTGAGGCCCATCTTGCATGACTAACAGGAAGCATTTAATGGCTTTGTGGTTCACAAATTGTGGAGGTGCCATCAAAGACAAGCAGGCTGCATTGACCCACTCTTGATAGAGACCCCTCTCTACCTGGTTGGAAAGTGATGCCATGTGTCGACCAGTTCCAATCACCTGTGTGCATTGACGGAATCAATCCTAATATTTTGTTCATGCAGAAGTCTCTTGAGAAGGTTTCTCAATGCAAGATCTAAAAACCAAGGGTGTTAAAACTGTCCTTGTTAACATTACTGCCATCGTCTGGTGGAAGAAAGAGAAGCTTTTCCCGTCAGCGATAGCCAGGAGGAAAGGTCTCGTCTGGTTGGCTGTGCAAAGTGAATCTGTTCCAGCAGTGCTTTTCTTAAATAGCCGAAGGCAAGCTTGGCATTACTTAAACAAAATGCTTAAGCTGTAATAGGCGAGAGCCACTGTGTCTTGGCAAAGTGGGCTTTCTGTCATCCATGCTGATACTAGTGTCCAGCTCTCTTGCAAGGAGAAGTTGGGTCTTGGTTTGCACTAACAAGTGAAAAGAAGTGGTCTCTCTGCCTGTAAATGCAGCACTTTAGAGACCTCTGCTGGAAGACCCCTGCCAATGCCTTGGCCACATGCTGAATGATTGGAGCTGCTTGGAGGAGGTGTAGTACAAATGTACTGATTTTCAATCAATGGAAGAGACTAAATTCCCGAGGCAAGAGCTGATGACGTACAACCCAATTCTGGTCATTTTTCATATATATATTTTTTAAATAAGATTTTATCAAGACTTTTCATAATACATTCCAATAAAAACCAAACTTATCAGAACAAAGAATAAAAACAGTAAAGGAAAGGAAAAGAAGAATATGAAGTCCTATTCCTAAGTGAGCCCCACTGGTATGGTTGGGCTTCTTCCCAGGTCACTGTCCACAGGGATTGAAGCAAAGCAAGCAAAGATGTTTATTCAGCTGTACGCCCATCATAAAACACAACACAACAAAACAAATCAAATAAAAACTGCAGACTCGTACAAACCACAGATAATATAACACAATTCACAGCTCACAAGGACAAATATTAACAATTCAAAAAACATATCTTGAAGGTTTAAGATTAAGATTAAAAATTTAGGCGCTAAACTAAAATCAATATCTGATGTCATTTAAAAAAAATTCTTATAACTATCAATAATCAGCTAAGGGATTGAAGCCTTAGTGATGAACTGAGAATGGTTGGCATGCAAAAAAGAGCACTCTAACCTAGCTGAGACCTGACTTTGTGAGAAAAAAGCAAGGATCAGAAGGGAGGGATGCTGATAAGCATAGGGATACTGGAAAGATCTGCAGATCGGGGCGTAAAATATGGCAGCCCTGCTTCCCTTTTTACTGCACACACAATTTCACTGCTGTGAAGGCCTGGTTTGCATGACTCCTGGTGGCAATACAACCCATATGAAGCTTGCTTGGTGTCTTTGTGTGTAAGACATCAGCTTCTGAGGATGGTTCAGTCGGTAGAGCATGAAACTCTTGATCTTTGCTTTCGCCCGGCCAGGAAAAATGCCCTTTTCCTCCTGGAGCAACCGACTGCCCCAGGGGTGGGTGGGTGGGATGCAGGTCACCTGCTATGGCGAAGACGTGAGCCAGAGGGGGAATGGATCTCACTCAGCTAAGCAGTTTAATGAAGCCCCTATGCCCCTTCGGCTCATGTGAGACAGAGAGGGATCGGGATTTGCTCATAGGGCTGTGTGGGAAGGAAGAAGCAGCTGAGATACATTCCAGACATTGTGATATATCAGACCCTCCAAGTGTCCTTATTTTCTAGGGACCGTTCCAAATTTACAGAAGCCATCCCAGTTTCTGATTTGATTCTGGAATGTCTCGTTTTTCCTTGTGGCGCTGTGGTTAAACCACTGAGCCTAGGGCTTGCTGATCAGAAGGTCAGCGGTTCGAATCCCTGTGACGGGGTGAGCTCCCGTTGCTTGGTCCCAGCTCCTGCCAACCTAGCAGTTCGAAAGCACGTCAAAATGCAAGTAGATAAATAGGAACCGCTACAGCGGGAAGGTAAACGGCGTTTCCATGTGCTGCTCTGGTTTGCCAGAAACGGCTTTGTCATGCTGGCCACATGACCTGGAAGCTATACGCCGGCTCCCTTGGCCAATAATGTGAGATGAGTGCGCAACCCCAGAGTCGGTCACGACTGGACCTAATGGTCAGGGGTCCCTTTACCTTTACCTTTTTATATTGTGATGTTGAAAACCAGATATCGCCCAGATCTATGTGTGTAGTACATTCTAAAAACCATAAATGAATGAGTATATCAAGAAGGGTCCGTTTGTTGGACTATGTGCATACAGTCCACCCAATTCTTCAGGTATAGCTCCTTATTGTTCATATGTATAACCTCCGTTTTATGTGGAACAAATAATTCCTGAAAGAGGGAAGGAAGGGAATAATATGCTGCCTCTTCTGGATTGCCTCCCCCCCCTTATTCTAGCTTGCCAACTTTTACGATCGCCATTAGAGAGTTGTCTACGTTTTTTTAAATAGCTGCTTACAATTTGACTGGAATATTACTACTCACTTGCCCTGCAGCAGATTATGGTCTCTGCTGACACCTAGTGACTCTTGATAGACTAAATTGGAAAATCATGCCCTCTAGTGATTCAAAAGCAACTTCCTCTGCTCTCGCCAAGGAATGTATAGATCGTAAGCAACACCTCATAGGCAGAACAGGAGAGTTTTGTCTGGAAAAGAGAAAGCCTTGCTGAAACTGCTTTAGCAAAGCACACAGTAGGGCAGAGTCAGGAACTTGAGGGTTGAATACTGTGTGTATGATCTAATTTGTGCTAGTCCTATCCTGAAAACCATGTGGATATGGGCAGCCTAAATCAGGTGGATTATACACACTGGACTGGAACGAACAATTTCCCAGACACAGAGTATTGGCTTAGGAGGGCAGAGCTCAAGAGGTTTGCTTAAGCCTTCTTCATGAAAGGCTCTTGGCTGAAGAATTGCACATGACGCAATGATTGTTGCCTCTTGTAAGGAATAAGCAGCACTCCGAGCTGCAAACCCAGCTTCAGGTAGGATAAAGCGCAGACCAGTCTGTACACCATTTTTGCCATAGCCATCATGTCCTGCAGAGACCCTAAAAATGCCCCCTGAGTTGCCTGACCCCGCCGTGTAAGATTATAAAGGTAAAGAATATAAAGGACCCCTGACCGTTAGGTCCACTTGCAAACAACTCTGGGGTTGCGGCGCTCATCTCGCTTTACTGGCTGAGGGAGCCAGCATACAGCTTCCGGGTCATGTGGCCAGCATGACTAAGCCACTTCTGGCGAACCAGAGCAGCGCACGGAAACACCGTTTACTTTCCTGCTGGAGCGGTACCTATTTATCTACTTGCACTTTGATGTGCTTTCAAACTCCTAGGTTGGCAGGAGCAGGGACCGAGCAACGGGAGCTCACCCTGTCGCAGGGATTCGAACCACTGACCTTCTGATCAGCAAGCCCTCTGTGATTTAACCCACAGCACCACCCGCATCCCATGTGTAAGAATATGCCCCCCCCCCAAGTAGACAAAAACAAGAAGAAAGAAGGAGGAGAAGGAATGTGATGTATATGTACATTTTCCATCTCTTCCTCTCTAGAGCAGGCACCCCCAAACTTCAGCCCTCCAGATGTTTTAGACTACAATTCCCATCTTCCCCGGCCACTGGTCCTGTTAGCTAGGGATCATGAGGGTTGTAGGCCAAAACATCTGGAGGGCCGTAGTTTGGGGATGCCTGCTCTAGATGGAGGCTGTGGATGAAGATAGACTGAGCTCCCTGATTCTCTCCTGCTTCCATTTTGCTGGCATTCAGTCATAGGCCAGCCCTATTTTTCGCCCCATTTAAACTGGACACATTTTACACAAAACACACTTTAAAAATGCAAAATGTGTGTTTTAGGTGCATTTCCCCATAAAAGTTTACGTGCATTTTGAAAACGTAATGTAGTATTGGTGGGGGAGGGGGGGAGAGGCACGCTTCTTGCAGAATGAAGCAGCATCACAAAGTCCAGAGCAGTCTGTAATCTGACTGGGAGTGCAAGTGGTCTGCAGGTGTGTGTATTAACTTTAGAAAGCAGGAGTTCTTTACTGCTGAGGCATAACTAACTTGTGTGAAGTGATGCGGAGTCTGCTTCGGAAAGGAAAGGAAAGGTTTTTCATTGTTCTACCCATCGTTTTCCCCATCAGTTGCCAGTCGGGGGGAGGGCCAAGCCAGACCCCTAGTGGGTGTATGTGAGAATCATAGAATCGCCGAGTGAGGACCATCATTCCTGCAATGCAGGAATAGGCAGCTGTCCCATATAGGGATCAAACCTGCAACTTTGGTTTCATCAGCGCCATTCTCTAACCAACAGAGCTATCCCTGAGACAAGGGTGTCATTTTTTAAAAGTGGGGTTCAACACTTTGACTCCTGCTGTGGTCCCAGTATAGATCAGGACTCACGTCCCTGTAATTTGCACCACAAAAAGAGAGAGAGAGAGAGAAGGCCCCGTCCGTTTCAAGGGGACATTTTCTTTCCAATGCAAGTTACATCAATGGGCCACCCTGAATGGAACGTGCTAGCTTCTGGATTGGGCCCTCTGTTCTGACAATTCATGGAGGTGGGTGGCTGGGATCCCTGCACTTAAAGACAGAGTTATGCAATCCCCCACAAGCATCCCAGAAAAACCTGGACATCCCAGTTTTTATCACGAGACCACAGCGGCCATGATCTCGCATGATTTCGCGGCACAATTCCCTCCCCCAAAGCACTTTTTCAGGGGTGTGTTCTCATGCAGAATCTCAAAATGTGTGTTTGTGGGTGCTGTACCCCAAAACCCCCACTTTTGGGGGGGAACATGGTGCAAAATTGCGTGAGATCACAACAACCGAAATGGCAGTCGTGCTCATGGTGTCTGTGAGTTTGACATACTGTGAGTATGATTGTAGGAATCCAAAGAATCCTTATTCTAGCATTCTTTGCAGGAATTCTAGTGGGCCTTAAGGTAGCTTGCCCGAAATTGGCTAGTGGTCTTCCAGAGCCCTCCTGGCATGGGCGTAGGCAAGGGGGCAGGAGGGGGCAGTTGCCCCCCCTAGAAGCAGGGCTGCTGCCCGCCGTCGTCTCCCTTCTCCCTGGCTGGCTGTGGGGCGGGTGGAGGGAAAGCCCCAGAGCCGCGCAAAGCGTTTGGCTGGCTTTCCCTCCGCCCGCCCCACAGCCAGCCAGGGAGAAGGGAGCCGTCCCTTCTAGCCAGCTGGCTGTGGGGCGGGTGGAGGGAAAGCCAGCCAAACACTTTGCGCGGCTCTGGGGCTTTCCCTCCACCTGCCCCACAGCCAGCCGGCTAGAAGAGAGACGGCGGCGGGCAGTGATTTCTGGCTGATCCTGGCGCCCCCTCGCCCCTGCCGATCGCGGAGGGGGAGGAGGGGGTCGGAGCAGCCCGATTTTGGGCTGATCCTGGCACCCCCTCGCCCCTGAACGTCCATGGCTTTCCTTTCCCCACTGTGGCCCCTCCCCCGTGCCTTGTCCCCACCCCTTGCCCCTTGCCCCCCCTAATTTTGATCCTGGCTACGCCCCTGCCTCCTGGATCATGCCTTGGGCACCCCTCAAACTGGCTTTCAGAAGCACATCTCTGATACTTTAGGTAGCACATAGCTACCATGGCTCATAGCCATTGACAGTGTTATTCTCAAGAAATCTGCCCAAACCTATTTTTATCTAAACATCTCTATCATCGTTTCCTGCTTTCCTTTCTACACACACACACACACACACACACACACACACACACACACACACAAGCCCCAAATGTTGTTGCTTTTCTTACTAGAGGAGTTATCCCACTCCTTGTTCATATTGATTTTCCTTCTGGTTCTACTTTTCTGAGCTTTTTCCAGCTTTGGTTTGAGTACGCTTCGGTTTGAGTACTTTCAGTTTAAGTACTCCGCAGACTCATCTGGAACGGATTAATCCACTTTCCATTACTTTCAATGGAAAAGTTCGCTTCAGGTTAAGTACGGACTTCCAGAACCAATTACACTCATTCTTCGGGTTAAGTACGCTTCAGGTTGAGTACTCTGCGGACCTGTCTGGAACGGATCAATCCACTTTCCATTACTTTCATTTGAAAAGTTCGCTTCAGGTTACGTACGCTTCAGTTTAAGTACTCCGCGGACCGTCTGGAACGGATTAATCCACTTTCCATTACTTAGCTTCAGCTAAGTACGCTTCAGGTTAAGTATGGACTTCCAGAACCAATTGTGTACTTAAACCAAGGTACCACTGTATCCATCTTGAAGTGCGGTGACCCAGAACTGCATTTAGTTTTCTAAGTATGCTCACACTGTAAATTTGTATAACGGCATTAAGATATTGGCGATTTTATTTATTATCCCTAATGTGGAATTTGCCTCTTTCCAAAGCTTCCACAATCAAGGTTGTATGATTTTTAATTTTTATGTATGCTACATAGTAATAAAGCAACATATACCATATTGGCCTGAATATAAGCCTCACTCTCCCCCCCCCCAAAAAAAATTCCGACTGAAAAGTTAAAGTGAGGCTTAAATTTGCGACCTTAGAAAAACAGGGTTTTATGATATCGCTGCAGAAACAGACATATGGTAAAATGGAACGGGTGTGAGTGCCTGTGGAATTTTAAAGGTGCAGCTTATATTTGGGTGTGGCTTATATTCAGGCCCATACGGTACATAGCTTGATCAGGGGTCAGCAACCTTTTTCAGCAGGGGGCCGGTCCACTGCCCTCAGACCTTGTGGGGGGCCAGAATATATTTTGGAGAAAAAAAATATGAACGAATTCCTATCCCCCACAAATAACCCAGTGATGCATTTTAAATAAAAGCACACATCCTACTCATGTAAAAAAAACACTGATTCTCGGACTGTCTGTGGGCTGGATTTAGAAGGCGATTGGGCCAGATCCGGTCCCCGGGCCTTAGTTTGCCTACCCATGGCTTAAATAAACACATAATTGTTTGTTGAACTATCCGCCATAACTCCAAGATCTGTTTAACATTTAAGTGGCATTGTTAGCATTTATTTACCCCATGGAACATCACTTTACACAAAGCCACGTTTTCCTTTCTAATGCCAATTTCTCCATTTTGGGGAAATCCTTTCGCAGCTCCTTGCAATCCATTTTTGCTACCCCCTGCAGGAAGCAGGGGAGATCTGAGCTGGCAGAGTTAACAAGGATTGCAGGAATCGAGAGACGCATTGGCTGGCTTTGTGGGTTCCCCCCCATTGTGCTTTTTACATAACTAACACACCCACCCACACACACACACCATGGTTTGCGATATATTGCCAGGTCAAAAATTATAAAAACCGATATCACAATGTGGACTTCAAACTGGCTTTGGATGATATATTGCTATATCGCCAGCTCAACTGTCCATTTCTTCCTACTTTCTGCTTCATGTTCTGGTTATTCCAAGATAAAGGAAATGAATGGGAAAGCTGTAATGCTAAGCAGAGCTCGGTGTGTTTAAGCTCGTTTATTTCGATGGGCTCTGGTGTGTTTAATTCTGCGTACAGGTTCATGCTGCAAGATGCCTTGGTGCTATTTTCTTGGGTGTTTTGTACAGACCCTTGAGCCAAAATTGACTCTCAGCCTAGGGTGGAATCTGTAGCGTTCCAGAAGACTGCATGGTGAATCAGTCGTCTGATTGCTCTTGTTACACAGCCAAGATTCACTTTCATTACATAACGGAGAAAAGTCGAAAGAGATCTGCATGCCAAAACTCAACCAGGCATATTGAGGGATCGAGTGTTTCTACCATGCAGCTAGTGGTAACATCCACTAGATTTGCCACACACACAAAAGACCAATTTTGGATGTGTGAATTGGTCTTAACATGGAAAGCCTCTTGTCTTCCAGGCCCTCGGCAGTCGTGGGAGTTTAATACTGGCTTGTCTGGCCAATTTGTGGTACAGATTGCCGAGATTGGCACATGCTTACTAGCGCTGTAGTAATTGTAGGTATGATTTGCTTTGGAGATAGGCCTCTTAAAGACAAAAATGTTTTTATTATTGCATAAGTTATGAAGGAGTAGAGTCCGCTTCAGCAGATGAAGCTCATAGAATCATAGAGTTGGAAGGGACTCTGAGAATCAGCTAGTCCACGCACCCCCAAACTTCGGCCCTCCAGATGTTTTGGACTACAATTCCCATCTTCCCCGACCACTGGTCCTGTTAGCCTAGGGATCATGGGAGTTGTAGGCCAAAACATCTGGAGGGCCGCAGTTTGGGGATGCCTGAGCTAGTCCAACCCCAGGAATATGCAGCTGCCCCATCTGGGGATCGAACCTGCAACCTTGCTGTTATCAGCACCACACCCTAACAAACTTAGCTATCCAGGCAGATGTGCTTGTTACATGGTTACAGAGAGGAAAATGGGGTAGGAAGGTCACATGGCAAAAAGTAAAACCTCTGATGGTACATTTAAAGTCAAGCTTAAATGTATGCAGAATAAGGACAGTGGCGATTTTTAACCTAACTGGCAATAGTAAGTCTGCAGTGTTTTAACATGGCTGGGAATTTCGGGGTTGTCCCTCTGCAAGCAATAACTAGCCGTTGTCACTTGGTGGCAGCATTGCTCCACTGCTGGAGCAGCTGTTTTGGACTTGACTGTGTTGCTTGGGCACTCGCCTATGCAGTCCCATGGTATCTAGGGCACTCATTCATTGTTCTTCTTGTGCAATTGGCAGAACATTCTTCGGCTGAAATAAGCAAGCTTTTGGTAAGACTGCAGCTTCTTCGTTTTCCTTTTTTGAAGCGCTCAGCTGGGAACTTCCAAGTCTTAATACTATTTTATGTAGGCTGGCCTATTCCCAGCATTCAGAACAGATTATGTGCATTGTAAAATAAAAAGGGAGGGGTGGGAGAAGATTGTGAGTCTTTTAGGGCTAGGCGCCCATTCTAGTTTTGTGCTTGCAGGAAAATCTCCTCCATTCCCCCAATTTTTTGTTTTCCAATAAAGGCAGCCGTACACACACAGTCATATGTTCCCTCTTTGGACTATGTGACTCTAATATCTCCTGAATCTGCTCCTTTCTAACCCCAGTCTTCAACTTTATACCCATCCGCAGACTATTACAGGACTGATAAGGCAAGCAAATACACATGACTCCCCCCAACAAAGTTGCCAGCTACTTAGCTGCAAAAAAGGTGCTGCCTTGTTCCACTTACCTAATGAAATAATTCCTAAACGTGCTTGTCAATGGGCTATCCTGCTATGAAGTCTTGATGGTGAGAACTGAGTGGTGGGGAGCAGGGAATGAATCAGGCCCGGGGAGAGTCTTTTCCAACCAAATGCAGACTTTCAAGTCCTGCAGAATCTAATGCAGCCCGGACTAATGGGCAGAGAATGCAATACTGGAACTGAAGCTTTGCAGGCTCCAGAATGCCAGAAATGTCGCCTTCTTCAAGCTGAATAAGGGTCGACGCAGAAAGAGGTTGAGGAGGTTGGCTGTCACCTTGATTAGAAAAGAGTGAATTGGAGGCTTTCCCCCCTGGAAAAATAGGTGCTGGTACTCACCATGAAGTTGTTGCAGTAAGTGTCACACTTTTTAAGCAAAAAAAAAAAAAGTGCCGGTACTGCGTACCTTTGAGTACACACTGAAAAAAAGAGAGCACAGGACAGACCCACTTGCATTTCCCCCTCTTTCTCCAGTTTTCTTGAAAAGGGGGTTGTTGTTGAACCAATGCTGGGAAGCCACTTTTCTTAGAGAAATAATTTGTGTTGTTTGAAGATATAAACTGCATAAATCTATGCAAGTTAAAACACGAGTCTGCCTACTGCTTTGTAAAACAGCCTTATTATATATGGTGTGCTCTGGCCTGTAGCATGACCATGCCATAAAAGGTGGAATTGTCATCCTTTTGAGATAGGTAAATAGGTAAAGGTAAACGACCCCTGGATGATTAAGTCCAGTCAAAGGCGACTATGGGGTTGTGGCGCTAATCTTGCTTTCAGGCCTCGGGAGCCGGCGTTTGTCTGCAGACAGCTTTCTGGGTCATGTCGCCAGCATGACTAAACTGCTACTGGCACACGGAGGACAGCGATGAGTGCCAGAGTGCACGGAAATGCTGTTTACCTTCCCGCTGCAGCAGTACCTATTTATCTACTTGTACTGGCATGCTTTTGAACTGTTAGGTTGGCAGGAGCTGGGATAGAGCAACGGGAGCTCACTCTGAAATGCGAATTCGAACCGTTGACCTTCCGAACGGCAATCCCAAGAGGCTCAGTGGCTTAGACCACAGCGCCACCCGCGTTCAAAGTCATTTGGCCATTGATCGTGTCCAAGTAGAGATGTCACATCTCTCCAGTTGAGGAAGCCAGTGAAAACTTGCCTAACGTGTGAGTTTACCTCTAGCGTCAATATGAGTTTGCATAATAAAAATGTCTGCTTTACCTACTTTCCTATGGCATTGTTTGTTAAGTACATTGCATTCATATCTCACCTGCTTTCCATCATGGAAACCAAGGCAGCTTAAATGGGGTTTCCAGGTAGTCTCCTGCCAAGCATTGATCAGACCCAGACCTGCTTAATTTCAAGTAAGGTCACTGCATCATGTCACCTCCGAGCCAGGCCATGCCCCGTGGCCTTTTGGGAAGCCTGACATCTTTACTTCTGTGCTTAAGCAAGCCTACCTTGACAAGATGAGAATGTATGGTGTCTGCATTTTAGGGAGAATGTTTCCCTCCCAAATCTGTTAAACCATCTTCCAAGACCCTGTGGCAGTAACCCCCAGTGCCTGGATCAGGGTACATACTAGTGTGCCATGATAAAATTGCAAGTGTGCTGAAAGGAAGAAGCTTCTTCTGAGCCGAAAGTATTATTACCTGTCGCATCTTGGCTCTGGCCTTGCATACTTCCTAGGGGCTGAGCTGATGTTTTCTCCTAAAGCTTTGCTGTTCCATTAACAGGCGATGGGTGGCTTTGGGGCAGTTGGAGAGGGTGAAATGGGGGTTTGAGTGAGCACAGCATTCCTTTTAGCAGCTGGTGACCACCATCTTTCCCAGGCAATGTTTACTACTTAATAATAATTAATAAGTGTTAGCATTGTAAGAAACTCAGATATATAAGCTAGTCACCAAAATGGCTCCTTAAACCAGGTTTACAGTCACCAAAACGGAATATCTAGTTGCCATTTTGGAGTCAGACGACTCGAACGTTGTATTTCTCAATTCAGCTTTTTGGTTCCTGAGATTTGTTCTGGTTGTGCAAGTAAAATATCACGAATAGAACTCTACAGTTTGTGTTGTTAGTGTGTGAAAGCAGGCAAAATCCAAGGGTCCCCAGACATGCACCTCCAGATGGTGGAGACGTCAGGCACCATCCTGGCACCCGGCCATCTTCACTTGGTCACAAGTGGGCCAATAGGTGCAAAATGCACCTGCCGAATTTCGAATGCTGCTTGTTAGTGGTTCTTCCTCCACTGTCAGAGGCATTATGCCTCTGAATGCCAGTTTCTGGGAATTGCAGGTGGGCAGACTTCTCCCATGCTCATGCCCTGAGCCCATAGGTATCCGGATTGACTATGTTTTTCAGCATGTGGCAACATCCCGAGGGCAGTTGTAGGTCACAGAAGATGGTGGCCCCCAGCTCGCAGTCAGAGAGCCATCGTTTCTGCTGTGCTGGGGGAAGTGCGACATCAGCAAAACAAGCGGCAATAAATTAAGGTGACCTTGGGAGCACAGCTGTAGTCCTCTAGTTCTCTGCTCAACCCCAAGGCCTCACACCAAAACTTCACCATAAAGCAAATGCTACGGTAGTACTTTTGTAACAGAGAGTCAAAATACATGTATTATATAGCTCTGGCCTTACTCAAAGGGACTTTGCCTTAGACATATACCCAGTTTTCTTCCTTCAAAGGGAGCCAACTTGAATTAAATATTGGGGTGGGGGGCACAGAAAAGCCCAGCCCCGCATAATCAATCAGAAGATGCAAGCACACCGTTTGAATGGCAATGCCTATGACCTTTGGGAGGGGGCCGAAGGGACCTCGGACCCTCGGAGTAGTTCCTATGCTTCTTTCCAATTAAGTTATGTAGAGCATCGTTCTTGGGTAGAAACAGTCGTGTAAGGAATGTATCCTCATTCTTCCTTTCAGCTATTCCCCCCCCCCCTTCTCTCTTAATATATATTTTTTTAATCAGCTGAAGTGTCCACAAACAAAAGAGGAAGCCAGATCTGGTGTAATCTAAGGCAAAATATCCAGGGTGTTTCTAATCAAAAGAGATTCTCTTCCCCTCCTTTTTAAAAAACAACCCACCGAGAGCTACCCCCACTACCCCAGCAACTTTCTAGTCTAGAAGAACAAACAGGAGCCGTTACCACTTCCTCTCAAGTCGTAAACAAAACCAGAAGAGACCTTGCCAAGAGACTTTCCCTTCTGATTGTTTGAGCTTTCAGGCTGTGATTGGTATTTTGCAAGCAGCCAGGGCTCAGGCTGTTGAGTTTCGGGAACAAGCTGTAATTCTTACAGCTCGTGCAAAACTTCTTCTCTCCACTTCTTTATCTTCGCTTAAAAAAATAAAAAACAGAAGGCTTGAATCTTAACTCCTTGGGGATGTGTGTGCATGCACATGTTTAGCATCTGGATTTCCAGTAATTTACTTCATGCCTGAACGTCTTATCTTCCATCTTTCCTCTCAGAGTTTCAGTTAAAAGTCTCTTTGCTTGAACGATGATCTGTACTGTGCTTTTGTCTCAGACTCTTTCTGCCAAAGCATCCTGACCCCGGCCTTCCCCAGCTCTGAAATCCTTTCATTCCCTCCTGCCAGTCTTTGGACGAGTCTCCTTCATAATTCCAAATAACTTGATTGACACACCAGTGCACGCTCTTCAGACTGTTTGCATCAGCAAAGGCCCACACCAGCAGCCCACCGACTTATAAACAAGGCATGGGACCCATTCAGGAGACAGATATAACTTTTTTAGGCTGTGTGTGTGTGTGACCACTGTTTTCAGGAAAGAGCTTGTTGCTGGATTGTTCTGTGACATATGCGTTCTGAACTTTAATGATGCAAGTTTGCTTTCTTCCCTGGCTGTTGATTTTGAACTTCACCAGCTGAAACAGTACAGGTAGAATATTTCCAGTTGAATATTTGCGCATTTAGGTTAGTGTCCAGAAACAGTCGATCCACATTCTGCTGAATTTCTGCCCCAAACATTTGCTGTCTGTCTGCGGACTCCTTTTGAGGGGTATGTCTTCACATAGTTCAAATGCTAATCTGAGAATGGGAAACACAGAGTAGGACCAGCATTTGAAATTCGTCAGGCGCATTTTGCACATGTCTACCAGCCATTTGTGACCAAGTGAAGATGCCTGAGTGCCAGGATGCTGCCTGGTGTCTCCACCATCTGAAGGTGCATGCATGGGGATCCTTAGATCTTGCCTTCTTTCACACACTAACAACACAAACTGTAGAGTTCTATTTGGGATACAGTATTTTACTTGCACAACCAGAACGAATCTCGGGAACCAAAGAGATGAATTGAGAAATACAACGTTCGAGTCGTCTGACTCCAAAATGGCAACTAGATATTCCATTTTGACTGTGAACCTGGCTTAAGGAGCCATTGGTGACTAGCTTATATATCTGAGTTTCTAAAACTGAGTAGGACCTAAAGGCAAAGGTAAAATGACCCCTGACTGTTAGGTCCAGTCGCGCTCATCTCGCTCTATAGGCTGCCGTTTGTCCGCAGACAGCTTTCGGGTCGTGGCCAGCATGACTAAGCCGCTTCTGGCGAACCAGAGCAGCGCACGGAAACGGCGTTTACCTTCCCCCCCCCCCATTTAGCTACTTGCACTTTGACATGCTTTCGAACTGCTAGGTTGGCAGGAGCTGGGACCAAGCAACGGGAGCTCACCTAGGTAAGCCTAGGTAAGCCTAGGCTCTGTGGTTTAGACCACAGCGCCACCCATGTCCCTTTTTGAGTAGGACCTAGGGCTGTGCAATAAGTCGCCATACCGGTATTGAAATAACATTGTGATAACATTGTGATGAGTGTATCAACAAGGCAATATACCGGTGAACAAAAGGTGGGCACTTAACAGCTTCCCAGGGGGTACCTCAGCTGAACTGATACTTTACAGATACTTTGCAGATAGTTTGCTGGCATGGTGTCTCCAGCTTTGTTTGCTCTCGCCCTCCTCCCTCCTAACAGATAAAAAATGACGATAAGCCCTCACACAAACTGGCAACCTCTTTCATCTTCACCGGTATCTTTCCACTTAGAGCTCAGCTAATTATGCTAGCAATCCAGGAGGAACACCCCCCCCCCCCATCAAAGACAATCAAAGGTCCAGCGCAAAGTGAAGAAAGAAGGTAAACAAAGAACTGGAAAGCACTTCTTTCTTTAAGAAAAAAAGAGAGGGAAGAGTTTTTTATTTTCTATTTTCTGGTGGTGTTCATGTTGTTGGTTCCTCCATATTTCCTCCATATTAAAAGGGGTTTTTTTCTTATTTAAAGGAGACTATCTTTTTGCTTGCTTGCCCTCCCTCAAAGCGGCTAACATTCTCCTTTCCCTTCCTCCCCCACAACAAACACTCTGTGAGGTGAGTGAGGCTGAGAGACTTCAGAGAAGTGTGACTAGCCCAAGATCACCCAGCAGCTGCATGTGGAGAAGTGGGGAATTGAACCCGGTTCACCAGATTACGAGTCAGCCGCTCTTAACCACTACACCACACTGGCTCTGGGTGGGATGAGGGCTTTTGTGGGGGAGGACGTGTGTGTGTGTGTGTGTGTGTGTGTGTGTGTGTGTGTGTGTGTGTGTGTGTGAATAGGGGGGAGAAGATTTAGCTGGCTGCCTTATGCCGAAATGGGAGCTTGGGTACTATGTGAAAAGGATGGGGAGGGTGTTTTTCGGTAAGCAGTGCAAGCATATGCGTGTCTACTCACAAGCAAGCCCTACTGAATTCAATGAGGCTTACTTCCAGGAAAGTAGAAGTAAATTTAGTTGAACTAAACTGAGGCTTATGAATGCACAGATTCCACTTAGACCTCTGAGTAGGGAAACAGATGGAACTTGACTAGTAAATCACTTAAACTACTCTTAAATTAGTTAAAAATATATTAGATGTATTATATGGAAGTTTATTCAATATTTTTTATTAAATCTACTACTTCTTTACATTTTAAGGCACTCCACTGCCGCAGGGAGCCTTGTCAAGGCCCTCAGCTGCTGCGAGGAAGCGCGGTACATACTCCGCCGCTGCAGGGAGATATGGCGGGACCCTCTGCCACCGTGGGGAGGCACGGCAAGGCCATCTGCTGCTGCAGGGAAGCGCAGAGCACCCTCCGCCGCCATGGGGAGGTATGGCGGGACCCTCTGCTGCTGTAGGGAAGTGTGGCACACCCTCCATCACCGTGGGGAGGAGAAAGAGGTTCAAGCCTCCACGTGCTGGACATACCTATTGGTACATGTAAAGCAGGCTGCTGAATATTGATTAGCCAAACCCAGTTAGTTCACTGCACCTATGTGCCGTCTTTGGTGATGGCTGAAGCTTCTTAAAGTGGAGAACTGACAGGCCTTCGGAAGTAGCTCTGGCTGTATTGGGTCCGTGTATATCAGGCTTGTGGAACCTCTGTCCACCCGGATGTTGAACTGCAACTCCCAGCATCCCCAGCAAGAGGGGCCAAGGGTGAGGGATGATGAGAATTGTGGTTTAGCACCATCCGGATGGTTATCTACACCTGCTGTATATGTGCATATAGGGATATATGTGTTTGAATGCCCCCCTGGCACGCACATTGAAACCTACCCCAACATGCACAATACTTGAACATTAGGGAGTTGGCCTGTAGCTCAGCCATCTCTCTGATACCTTTGCATGTTCAAGGAGGCTTTTCACATACAGTACGTAGATTCAAATGCAAAACTCCTCACACTTCTGAAGTGTTACAGTCCCATGTACAGTGAGTACCATGCACAGTGGTTTTGGTGCATGCTTTACAGCAGCATTTAAATTCGCCACGCAGAGACCAAAGAATGATTGATGTCAACTACCAACACATTGGTGTCTTGTGCTTCCCCCCTACTTTTGTTCCATACAATTTCCTGTGCTCATGATTCTAACTACTTGGCAATAATTCCTTTATACAACAAGTCTTATGGTCGCTGCCAGTGGGCTGGAAGGGAAAAAACTGGCGGGAGGGGGGGAAACATATTTTTTTTTGCATTGGAAACTTATCATTGCAGATGCTGCTGCTATCTCCTCTTTTGACCCTGATCAGATCCTGAACCAAGAAACAAAGCCAGAGAGTGTGGGCTTTAATTAACTAGTTCGTCGCTCCGTCCACAAGTCAGTTCCGATTCTTCTTGTTATTTCAGCTGAAGTTCGAGGGGCGTTTCTTGGGGGAGCAGAGCAATTCCTGCGCCACATGTGCATATATTGTTGAAGAAGGAAAAGGAAAAGATGCTGGGAGTCATGTTCCCACATCACTTCTGGGCCTGGGATTTTTAATTTGTTTTTAAAATGTGCAACATTGTTGTTTCTGTTCTTACATCATGTACCAAAGATTATGAAATCGCCCAACGATAACAAATAATCGCAGGGCAGTGAGTAGGCGGCAGTGGCTGAGAGGGAAGGGAAGGGAGGGGGAAACTCATGCCGGCTCCAAGGAACTTGGCTCGATCCGCAAGCGCTTGCCCCTTGTCGGCTCCAGTTGTTCAACTGGGCGAAGGGGTAGGGCTGGCACAATCACATGCTCAAACAAAAACTCACTCTGTAGCATTCAGGTCATAACTACAAGCTGTTGTAGGCCTGCCATGGTTTGGATGTTAGGCTTGAGAATCTGAAAGTGTTCCTGGTTAAGGAGGCTGCAAATCGCAGTGGCTGCCTAGCCGGCTTTAAATAAATCAGGCTCTCTGTCCACCCTGCTTGCCCCCAGTATCAACCTCGATGCAAGGAAATGGGCAGCTTGGTGCACTGGGATGGATGTCAGTGTTGATGAACGCCTGCATAAAAGCAACGGCCCAAAGTCATGTCCCTTTAACTTTGATTGAATTAGTCCGGAATGAACTGTTTATGAATATGGAAAGCGGTGTTTTTAAACCCCTTTTTAATGAAGCGCCTCAATATCTTTCCTGCTCTTCCCAGGGCGGTTGTGACTCTGTTGCCCAGTGTCCTGTGTTTGATGACCCATGGGCTGAATTGCTGCCTTACATTGTGCAAGAATATATTTCTGAGTGGCTCTACTTTTGACTCTCAGAACAGGATGTGGGATGCTAGTCAAGCAGTTTGCAGTCAAGAGTTTTATATTGTTTATAGCCAATGGCCACCTTTTCCTCTTTTGTAATACAGCTGGATTCATTGTAACAGCACCCATTCTTGGTGCGACCGTCGAAAGAACACCTTTTTAGCAAAATGCTTTGTTTTGCATCCAAATCTGTTCATGGGCATCATCACACCCCAGCTGTTTTTAAACTGCTCCAGGGAGCTCGAAATTCAGAGAACATAGGAAACTGCTTTATCCAAAGTAAAATATTGGTCCATCTATTGGAGCAATAAATAGCTATTTAATGTCTACACTGACTGGCAGTGTCTCTCTAGGGTGTCAGACAGGAACCTTTCCTAGCTCTACCTGGCAATGCCAGGGACTGAAAGGGGGGGGGCCTTCTAAACGCATGGCACCTGCTCTACTGGAAGATCAATAATGGCGGGCAACTCTCCTGGCAAGACAGCTTGCCTCCCACAGCAGTCCTTCTCCTGCCATGTGTAGCTGTGAGAAAGCATTTGACCTATTCCAGGGCGCACTCTCAGTTCTTATTTCATTTTATTTCAGTCCAACATGCAGAGAGCAAACAGCCCACATAAGGGATGCATACTCAAGTTGTGTACACCATTTGAAGCAGATTCATTCCCGCAAAGACTTCTGGGCACTGCAGTTTACCCTTCACAGAGATACAAGTCCCAGCGACCCTTAACAAATAACAGTGCATCTTCTTCTATTTGTCCCCGTGTCAGTTTCAGTTTATTGGTTAGTTTTTCTAATAAGGCTGTTTCCCATACTGTTTGATACCATTGGCCCATGCTCATTCCTGACAGGTCTCTCCAGTGTCTGGCTATGATGCTTCTGGCTGCTGAGATTAGGTGGGCTATGAGCTCTACGATGTCTGGCTGACCTGATTCAAAAATACACACTCACACCCCGCTCTCACACAAAACCAATTCTAACTACAGCTAACCAAAGACAACCAACCACACCCTAAGCCACACCTCTCACACCACCAAGGAAATACAACTAGTGAATAGTAAGAGAACCCATACAAATAACACTGAAACAACCCCTCTCACACACGAATAGAAGCATAACCAGCCCAGCCCACCTGCCACTCCCCTCCCCCTCTTTCCTCTTTCTTTCTCCTCCTCCTCCTCCTCCATCATCATCATCATTATCACCACCATCATCATCATTGTTTAAACCAATTCATAAACCAAGAACTCATACATTGACCAGTAATAATGAAACCTAGGTTGTAGGTATTTTCCCACATATGATATTTTTGTGATATACAGTGGTACCTCGGTTTAAGTACACAATTGGTTCTGGAAGTCTATAGGCTACTTAACCTGAAGCGTACTTAACCTGAAGCGAACTTTCCCATTGAAAGTAATGGAAAGTGGATTAATCCGTTCCAGACGGGTCCGCGGAGTACTTAAACTGAAAGTACTCAAACCGAAGCGTACTTAAACTGAGGTATGATTGTACAAATGACAGGAGAAAACTTTGTATACTTATTTGTATAACATGATTCTTGTTTATAAAACCCAATAACCCCCCCCCCCAAATGACAGGGCACAGAATTTTATTTTATTTTTTTGGCGGGAAAGAAATGTGCCTCAAATTTGCTTTAGAGATATAGTGCGTGCACAGCCTTAAACTGCTTGCTCGGCCTTGTTGAAGGCAAAGCCTTCTCTGTAGGTGGGTGCCCGGGCATCGCACTGTGGTTGAGTGTTCTCAGCCTCTTTTTACAGAGAGCAATCCCTCCTTCTCATAGATGGTTTTCTGGCAAGCCCGCCTTATCCTGAGGGGTTTAAAAAGAATCTTTTCCTGCTGCAAAATGATTAAATCTGACAAGCTATAAATCCTGCCTTCAATTGAGAGGCTGGAGGAAGGAGGAAAATGAAGCCCAACAACTGTTTGAAAACAAAGTTTGAGGTGAATTTATGGCCAAGTTAAAAAGCAAGGCTACCTTCCACCCCTTATCTATAGTAAAACATGTCTTTTCAAAGTGAACTATGCAGAGGAGAGCTCGTAAAGCAAAAGGGTGGCTTTTGAAAGGGGAGGGAGGGTGAATGTGAGAATGTCACTCATGAGGTAAAAAGAGGTTGAGAATACTTAACTACAGTGCGATGCCCGTTGAAAATAGGGATATCCTAAGGAAAAGCAAAGGTCTGTATAGTTAAAGTTATGGTTTTCACAGAAGTGATGTATGGAAGTGAGAGCTGGACCATAAAGAAGGCTGATCACCGAAGAATGGATGCTTTTGAATTATGGTGCTGGAGGAGACTCTTGAGAGTCCCATGGACTGCAAGAAGATCAAACCTATCCATTCTGAAGGAAATCAGCCCTGAGTGCTCACTGGAAGGACAGATCCTGAAGCTGAGGCTCCAATACTTTGGCCACCTCATGAGAAGAGAAGACTCCCTGGAAAAGACCCTGATGTTGGGAAAGATAGAGGGCACAAGGAGAAGGGGACGACAGAGGATGAGATGGTTGGACAATGTTCTTGAAGCTACGAACATGAGTCTGACCAAACTGCGGGAGGCAGTGGAAGACAGGAGTGCCTGGCGTGCTCTGGTCCATGGGGACATGAAGAGTCGGACATGACTAAACGACTAAACAACAACAACAAGGGAAAAGCAGGACATTCTGGGATCAAAGCAGAAACTGGGACAGCTTCTGTAAATCTGAGACTGTCCCTGGAAATATTGGAGCCCTTGAAATATTGGTAATTAGTAATTTCTGTATTGTGGTTGTGTGAGAGAGGTTTAGGAAAGGAATAGTCTCACTTTCTTTTATAAAATGGTGGGGGTGCTGGGGCACTTCAGATATTGTCGGGCACTAAGACTCATCCCCCTTGACCCCTGGCCATGCTATCTGGGACCAATGAGAGTTGGAGTCAAACAACATCTGGGGAGCCACGTGGTTCCCCACTGTTTGTGAACCAATAGTCACAGATCTGTGCCTTGAACCGCTTCATCTCGGAAGATAAAATCTCAGCTGGACCCTTTGGGTGCTCTTATCTCTTATCTTCTTCAGGAGTGCAGCAAATGAGCAATTAAACCAGGGAGAGGCCAGGAGCACCTGCACAACTCTCTTACATAACTCCTTTAGAATAAGGTGAATTATCCTGCGCTTAACAGACAAGCAAGAGATGGGGCTTTTCGGGGCTGTTAACGCACTGCATTTGTTTCTGTCGGTTTGCCTTTGTCGCTGACCACCTAGTGTTGAAACTTCTGCTGAATTAGTTCTATGCAGACTTTGTGTTTACACAACACTGGGCTGTCTAGCACCAAAAGGACTGTTGGCAAAGGTTGGCAGCATCCTCCTCTCTTCTCTCTCTCTCCCCCCCCCCTGCCCCGGCCGTTCTGTCGGTGAGGAGGCTGCCACCCACACAGATCTGCTCCGATGGAACATTGTGCAAAAACCTAGGGAGAAATGGCCAATCTGCAACCTCGGTTGAATGTTCAGTGAGCATCACATGCATACAATCACTTTTCTGGACCAGGCAAGTGGATCAAAGGCACTTGGGAAGGGGCAAAGCCAGACACAGAGGCATCTTGACATCTTCTTGTGTCACCTCTTACGCTCAGGACCTCTTGCGCTGTAGAAATCATCATCATCATTATCATCATTTTATTTGTATGCTGCCTTCCCACAGTTACAACAGTGCTCATAGTTACAAATAAATAAAACACATCGAAACTACATAAACAAACTGGAAAATTTCCACATGAAAATAACGATACAGAAAACTACTATCGATACCAGCAAAAAACTCCCAGTAAAACTTCTCTCAAAATAACCCAGTCCTTGCTGGGCGGCAGCAGCAGCAGCAGCAGCAGCAGTTCTTAAGAAGCTTGTCAGGCTCTGCCCTAGGCAAGGTGGTGAGAGGCAGGAACGGGGGCCTTCAGGCTTCCAGCAGGCCAGACTTCCCTGGGCAGCAGCAGCAGTTCCTTCTGAGCTTAGTAGTAGATCTTCTAAATAACTGGAGGGTTTTTTAAAGGCTCGATTATTCTGTTATGAGCATAGCAAAACTGCTCCTCCTCTTCCTCTGTATCATTCTGCAACCCTCTGCTACTCTGGTCACCGCCGAATTTTCAGATGACATGAAGAAAGTCACATTAGCCTCGTGACTGAGTGGGCGGGAGAGGGTTAGCCTGATTCAGTGGCTGAAAATAGGAAAGAAAGAAAAAAAACAAAGTGAACTGGGCTCTTCTCCCCTGTCCCCATTGTAGCCAGGCAACTAAGTCTCTCCCCTCTGCTATTCGGTTTCTGTCGGCCTTTGCCAACCTGTGCTTTCAGCTGTTTTGGAGTGCAACCCTGGGATGATGGGAGCTGTAGTCTAGCAACATATGGCAGGCAGCAGGCTCCTCACCCCTGGATTAAACTCCCCTGCCTCTGCACTGTGATCCTTCCCTGGGGTAGCCAGGTCAGGAGCACCCCAGACTCCAAGATTCTGACACCCAAATCTGAGACCTAGGGGCAACTCCTGATGATGCCCAGGGGGAGGCCCCTGGTGATGTCATGGCGGCAAGCCCTGGAGACGGAGGTAAATTGGAAGAGGGGAGCAGAGACGGTCAGGGCACGCTCCC
Source organism: Zootoca vivipara (assembly GCF_963506605.1). Classification (NCBI taxonomy): domain Eukaryota; kingdom Metazoa; phylum Chordata; class Lepidosauria; order Squamata; family Lacertidae; genus Zootoca; species Zootoca vivipara. The sequence goes on from NC_083277.1 coordinate 100,153,336, forward strand.
GTATCTGTGCCATTATTTGCAGTGAGTTCCTGCCGAGCTGAAGCTTGTAAGCTGTGTGCAGTCTTCCTTTTTCTTTCCCGTTTCTTGGATTATTGTTAATTAAAGATTTTCTTGTGTTACAAAACAAAGAAACAAACAAGGAAAAGTACGCACAGCGTCTCCACTTTCACTTCACAGAGTCTTTTTCACAGTTCGTTTACATTCAGTATGAGACACTGTTGTTATAGACATTGTGCGGTTGGGGGAAAGGGAAGGGAGGGAGAGAGAGAGATAGGGGGAGAGTGATCCTTTGTTCTATTACATACTACAGGTGAAACTCGGAAAATTAGAATATCATCGAAAAGTGCATCTATTTCAGTAATGCAACTTAAAAGGCGAAACCAATGTATGAGATAGATGCATGACGTGCAAAGCAAGATAGGTCAAGCCTTTATTTGTTGTAATTGTAATTATTTGTCGTTAGGCGGGTCAATTATCAATGGAATGTAATTAATGAAATGTGATAGCGATGTTTATTTTTGTATTATTGTAACTATTTGTTTTATTACTGTGGAATTTCCAAAAGAAAGCGTTTGTGAAAATTGAAAGAAAAAGAAAAAAATAATAAGTTGCATTGCTGAAATAAATGCACTTTTCGACGATATTCTAATTTTCCAAGTTTCACCTGTATTTGTGCAGGGTTTTTTGTGTCAGTACCACCGACATGGCTAGGTCCTAGATACCATAGATAGATAGATAGATAGATAGATAGATAGATAGATAGATAGATAGATAGATAGATTAGATAGATGATAGATAGGCACTGTGAGAGACTGGAGGGTCCAGAGCTTGGTTGGTTGCAGTATAGTTTGTTTGTATCTGTGAGGCAGGTGGGGGGGTTGTTGGGTCAGATTGCCATATTGATTCATATGCCATTGGGAGGGTCATTGTTGTGGAGATGCACAGATATTGTTGTTGTTAAAGCTACCTGGAGGTTCAATCCCTCCACTTCCTACCTGGAGAGGGCCAGGCAAACATGGAGATGCCAGGTCAGACCTGGAGATGTGGCAACCTTATTCTTCCGCCCTGCTGTTTTAAAAGTAGAAATGACCACATGATTCCAACCCACACATTTTTAATATAATCTCACATATCTATAAACTGTATTAAGATGACAGCACCATTTTTTGTCCTTTTTTATATAAAAAGCTGCATTAGTGACTTTACAAATGACATGCACAGTTTGGCTGGGTTTACAGAAAGGCAGCTCTTGAGTACAGAAATTCTCTTCTTGCTTGTGTACAAAATTAACCAGAATAAATCCTACAAGGGGGACTTGCCAAAAGTAGATTTATGGTAGAGCCTGCCTGTAAGGCTCAGTGAAAGCAGCGTTTCCTTCTTATTGGCCCTGGCAGAAACTCCCCTTGAGGCAGGCCTCTCTTATCCCTTTTTTGTATCCGAGGTTGAAGGAATTTGCCCAAAGCTGAATGGTGTTGGGATTTTGCATCTAGGTCAATCCAAAATCTTTCCCACCGAGCGAAACTGAAGCCACCTCCCCAAATGTCCTGATGGTGACAGATAACCAAAGAAGGTCATGCTGCCATGTGCAGTGCAACACTTGTCATTCAAAGCTGAATGGCGGGTGTTGGGGCCCTTGGCCACCATCGCGGAGCTGGAGAAAGAAGGTGGCCTGAATGAAGGTGCAAATTTCCATGGCATCTGAGCAGATGCTTATGGGACAAACATTTTCAGTGACCATCGCCATGTGCCGACACCTGGAGGCTTCTCCTTAGCTGTATGAGTTGGCCGCACCTGCATTGCCCTGGCTTCACCTGCCGCCCGCTTTGTAGTGGCAGCAGACGGAAACACTCTCTACCTTGACAATCCCCCAATACTTGGCAGCAAAGTATTGTACCAGGCTTTGGGATCTCCCAGGAACCCTCCCATTTTTTCAATGGTGTAGCATCGTTTGTGCATGGGCAGGGGTGTGGTGCGGAGGGTGAATGAAGCCTACCGTGCCAGCCCAGCCCTCATCACCAGAGTCAAGCGGGACCGCACTGCGCTGCCTGCCCACTCGTTCATGGCAGAGCCCGGCTGGTAGGTGAATGCTCCCAATGCCTGTGGAGAGGTGTGCCGGACCAGGACAACTTGGGATTGCTCCTTGCTTGCCTCCCTCCATCGTCCATTCACCATGTGTCACCATGTGTGCTTGTGGATTTTAGTCTCAGTTGACCAGAGTGGGATTGCTAAAATTCAGGGAAGAGCCAGCCAAACAGGCAGTGTGACAACCCAAAGCACATACCTTTAATAGTAGGAGACTTTCTGGTGTGTGTGACCTGTGTTGGGGATACAGGTAGGTAGCCGTGTTGGTCTGCCGTAGTCGAAACAAAATAAAAAATTCCCTTCCAGTAGCACCTTAGAGACCAACTAAGTCTGTCATTGGTATGAGCTTTCGTGTGCATGCACACTTGGCATCTGAAGAAGTGGGCATGCACACGAAAGCTCATACCAATGACAAACTTAGTTGGTCTCTAAGGTGCCACTGGAAGGGAATTTTTTGCTGTGTTGGGGAAAATGTTATGTGCGAGTCCAGAGTGTGAGGCTTGCTTTACATCAACAGAACAGTCCGGGGGGCTCTCAGAAGATGCTCAAGGTGTCCTCCTTGGGTTCTATCTCATTCACTGCTCTGTGCTAGGATGTTGTTTGAAGGCAGCCTGCCTCCAGTTTGTCATCATAGTTAGGTGTGTATCAGAACTTGACTGCTGAATAACCATGATGCTATTTCTGTGCTGGACAAAGCATGCCGGCGCATGTCCTTTCTCATGGGCATGCGCACAATGCCTTGGCATGAAAGAGGTCTTTGAAAGGATGCAGCTGCGGGCATGATGAATCCAAAAGATGGGATGCCTTCCTTCACCCTGGACCCTTCCTCCCTCCCCCCCACCCTTTCGGGGAGCCTCAAGAGATAACAACCCCATGATTTGCTGCATTGCATTTTGCTAACAGCGCTTTGTTCATACAGCTCCTGTTCCTGGCAAGATTAATGCCTTGAGTAAATGAGAGTGACAGGCTTCAAGATGCTGGGGGAGGATGGAAACAGCCCATTCCTTCAACAAACACTTCCCTGCCTCCTGTATCCCTAAGCAGCTAGGTTTTCAGGGGCTTCTGGCTGGCTGCCAAGGGGCGGGAGGGGAAGTGGCGCTATCAGTTGGAAAGATCTGGTTGCCTCATTTTGGGGTGGGGTGAGGTGCCAAGCAGCTCACCCTCCGCTCTGGGCACCATAACATGAACTCTTCCTAGGCGCTTAGGTGAAAACTCTAGGCTGCCTAAGCATTAGATCCTTTTTGTCTTTCCTTCCTGTGGCTCGTGTTACCTACTGAGCCTGCTGAAAGGGTCTCTTTCAGGGAGTCTCCATCAACACTGTGGAGGCTGGAGGAAAGGAAATGAGAGGGGTTATGCTTTGTACCCCTGAAAGTAAATGCGTACTAGTGTTGTGAAAGACTCCAGAGTCCTCTTTTTGCTGTGACCTGTGTCGTGAAAGAATACTGCATCATACAGCGGGGGAAAATATTTTGTTTTGTTTTGATTTGTTTAAATCCCCAATGCTTGCTTACCTCCAGAATCCAGAGAGCCCTAACCCTTTGTAAGGCAGTAAAAATCTAGAGAATTTTGCAGGGAATTCTAAGACAGTTCTTGTATCTGTTTGGGGGAAGAACCTTGGAACACTGGATAATTTGGAGGTAGCTCAAAATCCAGAGCCCTTGTCTCCATGTGGTCTCCCTGCAGAGTCTGATATATACAATAGTTGCTGCTTTTCCTTGCAGGGATCAAAGTTTTCCTTGCCATTATGGTGAAGCTTCCATTGCCATCTCACAAGAGAGATGAGCAGAACCCCAGTTGCCTCGCCCAGATTGGAGCTGAAGCTTGGAACTGAATAGGAATTGGCATGTACTACTGAGAAGACTCCTCCACCCCTTGCAGCAGTAGTCTGGAAAATAAACTTGGGGCTTGCTCTTTTGGCACTGGGTGGCAGCGGTCACGTGATATCGAAGAATCCTGCTTTTAAAGTGTTGCTGATTATAAGGATCTGTCATCTTATCACATGACTGCCAAGTCATCCTTGCAGCCTTTGGCGATTCGGCTTGGGTACACACCCATACATTGAAAGCCCCTGGTTTCCCCCCAATAATCCTGAGAACGGTTGTTTGTTAAGGGTGCTGGGAATTGCAGCTCTGTGAGGGATAAACTACAGTTCACCAGGGGAAGTCAAGTTCTTTAAATCTGCTTTATATGTATGGTGTGTGTACAGCCTTTGTCATTAGTTGTAAGTTCAGATATAAAATATCTATCTCATCAACATAGTTCAGAAAGCTTGAATTGAAAAATTGAAAAATGTAGGTAAAATAAGATTTTTGAATAAGTCATTAGTTGTCTTTCTGCGGTAAAGCTTCTTCTTCTTCTTCTTCTTCTTCTTCTTCTTCTTCTTCTTCTTCTTCTTCTTCTTCTTCTTCTTCTTCTTCTTCTTCTTCTTCTTCTTCTAAAAAAAACACGTTTCTAGCTTTAACCAAGCTGTCCAGTGATTTCAATCTGCTTCCAGTTCACCAATCCCAATAGGTGAGTCCAGGTTATTTCCCCACTGGCTAATGGCATGCTGAATTAGCTTGTTCTTCAGCATTCTTTCTCTGTCCCCCCCCCCCCGACTGTTGGCACAGGAACTGATTAAATAAGTTTTTGTCATAATATATCCAGGGGGTTGGCATGGTTGCCTGCCATTTTGAAAGTGATATGCTGCTAGTTAGATTTATGTAACCAGCTCTCTCAGTTTTATATAAATGACAAACTGGCAGTGTGCTGTTTGTTCATTTGCTCATTTGTCTGTCAATGTGTTATTTGTTTGTTGCATTTAGGCATCCTGGAGCAATTTACAATATAACACACACACACACACACACACACACTGTAATGGTGCTGGTTGCTTCCTCACGAGTAATCCACTCTGTGGCTGGTTTTTACAGAGTTTTATTATATACATATGTACAAGACAGAGCAGCAAAAAGCATGACCGTTCTATCCCGACCCGAATCAGAATCCGGAAGCACCGCCCTTCGTGACTTCCACCAACAGAACACGCAGTTTTGAGAAGGATCCAGTGTGCATCAGAACCACTTGAAGGTGTTAGCAAATGCACTCCCATCTTGGAAGTTGACAATTGCGCAGACAGGTGGAGACCCCTTAACCCCAGGCAACACCCGAGTGGAATAATGACTCAAGACAACGTGTTATGGGACAACCAATGACAATCTATTGGCGTATGGCCAATGCCTTCCCTCAAAACAACTCCTTGAATGGGGAACCCTGGGATCGCCGCCGCATGGGGGTGCTTGGGACACTGCTTCACGCCCCCCCCATTTAGGGAAGATAGACTAAAGGATTCCGCCCAAGGCCTGAAACGGCCACATTGTGCTGCTAATTGCACATCTTGTCCTGTTGCTCTAACAACTAATTTCCCTGTAGCATGAATTTATATGATGGGCTCCCACCCCAAAGCCCCAGGCTGTTGTAGTATGATACGGGATAAGTGGGGGTACAGAAGGGGGTACAGTAGTAGAGCCTGCGCAAGGAGGGCAGGGAGGACTTGCCACCACCTCTGGGTGGTGGAAAACAGGATGGGAAGCAAGGCAGTGGTAGTGACAGCCAGGGAATAGATTACTTTGTTTCTAGTATGTTTAAGAGCAGGAACCATGAAAAGGCTGTGTAAATAAGGGTGAAGAAATCTTGCTAGAGGCATGTTGTGGGACAATCCGATTGGCTGTTTGGTTCAGAGCGCTGCCAAGTTTTTCGGCTACTGGCAATCATAAACCCATTGGGCTGGTGCTTGGCTTTAGAGCTGCCCTTTTGATCTTCCTTCCTTGATTTACCTTTCTGTTGTCTTCCCTGTGTGCATAAAAGACAGAGGAGCGGCAACATCTTCCTGTCGCTCTGCAGGTGCTTTCCACTCCCCTCCTCTGTTTCTTAACCTTGGTCAGCTGCCCATAAACTTCTGCCATTCCTAGTGTTTATAATATGTACTGCCTTCCAGCCTTCCTGTATTAGCAACTTACCCACTATCTTCCTGGTGCAGCAGTGTGAGATTGGGGGCGGGGAGGGTATGCTAGCATGTTTGCATAGGAACAGAGAATTGTAGCATTAGAAGGAGCTCCATCTCATCCATGATGCAGGAACACACAGCTGTCCCATATGGGGATCGAACCTGCAACCTTGGCGTTATCAACACCACGCTCTAACCAGCTGAGCTATCCACTTGTTGGCATGTTGCATCCTGATTTTTTCCTACCTAGTCTAGTACAGCCGTGAGCTCCAGCTTTACGGAGTTCGATGAGGCTCATGCCAGTGGAGTGAAGTAACAGGAAGAACTGTTGGACTGGAGTCTGGAGATTTTTCTACCGCTCTTTCGAAACAGCCACCAGAGAAATAGACACATGTTCATTGCACACACACACACGCATGCGCGCGAACACACAAAACAAAACAAAACAATTCTTGTTGGGAGAAAAGGATTCTACACAACTGACTACTTCTCAGGCAGGTCTGCTAAAGCCCTTTCCTGCATTGATAAGTATTACACCTTTCCGATGGAAGTTGGGAAAGAGAAGAGTGAGCTCACCTTTCAGTAGAGAAGAATTAGATACAACAGCCCCTGCCAACTCCCCATATTTTGGACCAGCTCCATTTCACCCATGTTTTCTTGCTCCGTATTTTCTGCGAGACCATCCTCTTCCTTGGTCTTTGTGTGTGAGCCTGGCCCACCACCAAAGGGATGAGAGGGGCTTTGATCTATTGTGGGTGATTAAACTCCTATCATCCAGACTGACAGCTTAATATACCTCAGTGAGGCCTCACTAAATTAGTTGTGTCTGTCTTGCCAAAGCTGCTGCGGCAGAAATGCCTTCCGACAGTTATTGGCACTTGGTACCCCTTCCCCTTCTTTTAATATACAGCAAGGGCTGCCATTCTCCTAGATTCCAGGGCATCTGTCCTCATGTTTCATATAAACTGATCTAGCGCTGCTGGAGTTACTCTCTCTCTCTCTCTCTCTCTTGTCTTTGCTGAGTGGAAACAGCTGCCTTTGGTGCTGCTCCCAAGAATCTGCCAGTGTATATAGCCTGCTTTGGTCTTTGCTTCTCCATCTTCATACATTCGGATGTCTCTGTGAGTTATTAACATAGACACGGATTTTCCATTTAATTTCAGCAACGTAGTTGAATTTGAGTGTTTACGAAAGCAGTGGCCTTATTGGAAACCTCTAGCAATAACCTCGGGAGAGCCTTTCAAAATATCAGCCACGAGACCTTGTCTCCTGAGAGCTGCCAAGTATTCCTGTTCTCTTGGATTTGTTGCAAAAAAAAAGAAGTTCTGTGACTAGATAACCTACCAGGTCTGTGTAGGGTGAAGGAAGTTGGATAGGACCTTGAGTGTAATCCATTATACACTTGCCGCATCAGGCATTGAAAGTAAAATTAAAATGACCATGAGCCAATGATCTAAGTGAATTCAACACACACCCGTTTCTTGAGGTTTGGGGTTTAAGCCAGTGTGATGGAGTCAATTTCATTCGGGTCTGACCACCATTATATTACTTTTACTGGTAGTTCAGCTACCAATTTATAGCTAGATAAAATTTAGGCAGAGGATCCCCAGTTTGAGACTTGAACCTTCAACTGGCAGAATTGTATGTGAGTGTCCACATACCTGGACCCCACACTCTGAACTGAAGACAGAAAGACTTATTCTTCTTGTTTAAAATTCTAAGATGATGGAGATTCAGCAAGTTCTCTAGGCACTGAGCACATTGAGCTATACCAGTGGTAATACGGTAATTTCAGCCCTCTATTGGTGCAACTGTTGTTGGCATGTTGTACTAAGCTACTACCTTTTGTCAACTGAAACACCCTTAATTTGGGAATGAGGCTAGAGTAAAAATAAAAATAAAACTCATGGGTTTCATGATCTAATAAACTATTCAAAACAAACAAATAATTGTCAGGTTTCTGTTTTGTTAATAAATCTTTGTCTATGCATATATTAGAAAACTATTTGTTTCTTGGTGGGGTGACAGCTGAGACGTCACTCTGAGAGGAAAACGATTCCCAATGAGACAGAATGAAGATGTCCGTTATTGTGAAATCCAAAGAACAGTCTAGCTTCGAGTGCAACTTCTTTTATTTATTTATTTATTTGCCAGGAGCTTGGGGGAAAATGACTTCATAATTACCACTTTTTAAAAGGAAGGAATCTTGCATAAAAAACAAATCTCCTGCAAGGATTATCAAAGCATGTGGTATCTTGTCAAATGTGAAAACACAGTCTGGGCCTTCTCATTTTTATTTTTATTTTGGAGATGAGAGATGGTGATATCAGGGTATATCTCGGGTGCAGACGTGCCAAATGATGGGCCTTAGTGACTGTGGGACCCCTGATTCTGGGGAAAAAACTTGTCCAATCTATTCCATTCAAGGCTGCAGCTGTGCTTTACAGCTTGAAAACTCTAATCATACGTGGCACTCACTGTGAGATGTTGTTCAGCCCAGACACTGAGATCCAGCTCCGAGGGCCCTCTGGTGGCTCCCTCATTGAGAAAAATGAGGTTACAGGGAACCAGGCAGAAGGCCTTCTTGGTAGTGGCCCCCTCCCTGTGGAATGCCCTTCCACCAGATGTCAATGAGATAAGTAACTACACACCCTTTAGAAGACATCTGAAGGCAGCCCTGTACAGTGGTACCTCGGTTTACAAACACAATTGGTTCCGGAAGTCCGTACTTAACCTGAAGCGAACTTTCCCATTGAAAGTAATGGAAAGTGGATTAATCCGTTCCAGACAGGTCAGCAGAGTACTTAAACTGAAAATACTCAAACCGAGGCGTACTTAAACCGAGGTATGACTGTATAGGGAAGTTTATCATGATTGATGTTTTATTTTGTTTTTCTATATGCTAGGAGCTGCCCAGAGTGGCTGGGGCAACCCAGTCAGATTGGTGGGGTATAAAATTATGATGATCTTAAACTGGAAAGCCTAATTCTTTGCAAATGCTTGGGCTTTTGTAACTATTAATTTTGGTCAGAAACTACCCGGCTAACTAAAGACCTCCCCCCCCCTAGAGTCTCCCCCTCACCCCTGTGCTCATTGACCTTGAAATTTGAGCTCTCATTTTAGTTAATGTCTTCGAGAAAGTTGTTTATTGGAGTGAATGTGCTCATATTTAGCAGGAGGGTACACCATTTCCCTCTACTCCCGTGCCAGAATCTCATCCCTTCTGCATGTAGCTGTGATGTTCTGGGACAACTGGGCTGCCCCTGAGAAAGAGAGGTTGGAATTTCTAGTTCACCCCACCATGCATAAAGCATGTTGATTTGTGAATGGCGTGTTGGTGGAGCCTTTGTTGGCAAAATACAAAGAGGGGCAAGGATCAAGACCCTTCCTTTTTTGCCTCTTTAAGCATGCAATATACATAGTTTGCCCATGTGCACCATTGATGGGCGATGCTGTTTGAGGGCATTTTGCATGGACGGCAAGGTTGCAAGAGAAGGAGCAGGGCGTGCAAGAGCGAGACAGAACTGGGAGCAACTTTCTCACCTTGTCAAATCCAAGCCAAAGGTAGGGAAAACAGCTGGTAGGAAGGTGGTGTGAGCGTGCTCTGTGCCTGCAAGAGGTTAAAACTTTTGCCCCAGTGTTTACTTTAGTTGGCTGCCACACTGCATAATAATCTGTCAGCACTTCAGGTGGGGATTTATTTGTGCATTAAAAATGGCCTGGGGCGGGCGGATGCAGACACTCTGCAGCATGCTGGAAAATGTGCCTTTAGCATTAAAAAGAAAGAAAGAAAGAAAAAGCCAGCCTCTCCAAATATTTCACTCTTTTAATAAGTGCATTTAATTAAAGTCATATAACTTTTTTATTATTCTTATTTTTTTTTATTAAGGAGGGGGAAATTTGTGGCTGAGAGCAAGGGCTGGATTACATTGGTGGCGGGTGGGGGGTTAAATTCTCATTCTTAATGGAAAACTCATCAACAGCATGTTGTGCTCTTTCCCCCTTTCACGCTGCTTTGATTGTGGATATAAAGTAAAAGGGAATTTTGGTTGTTGTTATTATTATTATTATCTCCCCCCCGCCCACAACATGAAGTCCTCCCCTCTCAGAACTGTGTCTGTTTTCTATGTATGTTGCAGAATTATTAAATTTTCCAAATAAAAACCAACAGATTTTTCTCATTGTTGGATGGTCCTTTTGGTTTTCTTCCCCCTCTCCCTCCTTTTTCTGAAACTTCTCAGTTCGTTTCAGGTTGCTGCAAAGAGCCATTTTTGGAGAAACGGCAAACTTCCTGCAAGATGGCCTGATTTTGTATGGCAGCAGTATAGTATTGGCCAGGAGGGCAAAATATACATGAAAGAGAGTGTGGTATATTGGCAGAAGGCAATAAAATTTATGCAGGTCCACAAAATACATTGTGCAGGTCCACAAAATACATTGTATTGTGCAGGTCCACAAAATACAAACTTCCTGCAAGATGGCGTGATTTTGTATGGCAGCAGTATAGTATTGGCCAGGAGGGCAAAATATACATGAAAGAGAGTGGTATATTGGCAGAAGGTAGTAAAATTTATGCAGGTCCACAAAATACATTGAAAGCATGTGCAACCCACATGTGGCGTGGATCTGCCTTTTATGTTCAGTTGTGCAATGTTTGCTTTTAACATAGTAAAATAAAAACATAAGCTTTTTATGGGGGGAGGGGCGTTGAGATTGGGGAGAAGCGCACTAGACATTGTCATAAATGTAACTTCTCATTGGACCTCCACTTGCAGTCTAGTGTGGTACAATGCCATCAGCATTGAGTATTGCCAATCTAGAGCGGGGAAAGTTGAGATGTGCAACGATGGGCAGTAAAAGCTAGCAGGTCCCACCCCCTATTTTCTTTCACGCATCAGCTTCATGCAGAAGCAGTTTTGCAGGAAGACTTTTCAAAGCCTCCGCCACCACTCATAACTCACTGTGGGGCTAATCCCCTTGGGGGAAGACCATAACATTGGGATCCTGCCCTAGGACTGTTTCTTTGTGGCAGACCTCAGGAGATCACCACAGAATTGTGTGTTCTTCAGTGGCTATGTCTCTATCCTTGGGTGGTGTAAAAAAACCCAACTTCTTGCCAACCCTAATACGCCTGCTCCTGTTTGCCCTTGATAGGCTTGCACTTTCTGTCCCTTCCCCGCTCCTCATCCTGCTCTTTCCCCCTGTAACTCTGTGACTCACTTTAGGTTCTGAAGGAAAGCTAGGCTCACCGGCCAACGCATAAGTTATGGCTGTGGTTCAGTGAGTTGCCCAAATACAGTGGCCCCCAAAGCACAAGGTAGAAGAAGTAAAATGCTACTGCCTTGGTTGTTTGAGGGCTTTGTTTTTTGTTTTGTTTGCAGGCACCAATTAGCAGTTTTTAAATTAGCAGTTTAAAAATAGAGCACGGTTGCTCGTGTGGCAGGGGAAGAGCAATTAAAATGGCGGGGGATGTGGGAGTTGAATGGTTTCCCTTGCCCTGACAGGGCCCCGCGGTGGCCCTATGTGAGGCACAAGAGCCAGTGTGGTGTAGTGGTTAAGAGTGGTAGACTTGTAATCTGGGGAACCAGGTTTGAGTCTCCGCTCCTCCACATGCAGCTGCTGGGTGACCTTGGGCTAGTCACACTTCTCTGAAGTCTCTCAGCCCCACTCACATCACTGAGTGTTTGTTGTGGGGGAGGAAGGGAAAGGAGAATGTTAGCCGCTTTGAGACTCCTTAGGGTAGTGATAAAGCGGGTTATCAGATCCAAACTCCTCCTCCTCCTCCTCCTCCTCCTCCTCCTCCTCCTCCTCCTCCTCCTCCTCCTCCTCTTCTTCTTCTTCTTCTTCTTCTTCTTCTTCTTCTTCTTCTTCTTCTTCAGAGCGAGGGCCTGTAAAATGGCCGCCTGTTCTGGTGATGCAGATGGTTGCCTCTCATTGGCTGTGAGGGGGAAACATTCCAGATGGCTTTCCAGTGAATTTCCCCTTTCTCCTCCTCCTCGTTTTCATTCCTCTTGTCTTAAGAGTAGCGTGAGGAGATATTGCCTATGCGTCTTCAGAAACAAAAGTGCTACTAGTCAGTCTTTTAAGCTATACTGTCTTTTCCTCCTCGCAGACTGTTGCCTCGATTGTCGTTTGCATCTAGGTAGGAAAAGGTTGAAGCAGGGGGAAAACTGGCCAGGCCTTTTGGCTGAGGGATTTCTGCTGCATATATTATCCAGGCATGTCAGTGGGATAGGAGCTCGCCCAGAGTTCTGGCACTTACTGCCTCCTCTTGTATTGACAAATGTATAAAGGAAGGCTGCTCCAGCAGTAAGGGTGTTGCATTTTGGCCAAGTTAAACTCCCGACACAGAGACTCTCTGTGTGACCTTGAGCGAGTTGCAGGCAGCTTCAAACCTCAGCATCGTGTAACTCTGTTCTATTTCTCACTTTTATTGGAGCGCCAACTCAAGGAGCTCTTCAGCCCATGTAGGCTCCAGGTTAGAAGTAAGCAGAGACGGGTCCAGTCCGTCCCCCCCCCCATTTTGGTTTTCATTTGTTGTTGAAATAAAATGTGTTTCTGCTTTCCAGTGCTCTATCACCTGCCTGCCTTGAAATGTCACACATTTTCCCCAAACCCCTTGTTCCACTCCAAGAGGCTCGTTGCATCCGGCGACTGATAAATATAACAAAATATTGCAATTTGCATTTAGCAAATGTTCCCCTGCCAGCCTGCAGCCCTGATGGGGAAGACTTTTGCAGTATCACAAGCTGTGTGGGAGCTTTCCATGAGAGCGCAGCCATGGCCTGGGAATGGTAGCTTTCCCTACAGCAACCTCCCAGTTTCTTAACGCCAGCAACAATGTTTTCTAGCTATGGACTCTTTGGCAATAACATTTTGGCAGAGCCTGACAAGATGAGTGATCACTCAACCATTCTGTAAGACAGGAAGGTTCTCCAAAAGGAGATTTGTTCTCATGAGCTTTGAGAGGTGGAACAAGTTGTGCGATGTGCATGTGAAAACTGGAACCCCTCTCCCCCAATTCTCCATATAAAGCAAATGTCAGGCAGGGAGGAGAGAGAAGGGACAGGGTTTAGTTTTGTGGCTCATCTCTCTAGGGCCCAACCAAGGAATAAGTTTTTTAAGTTTGCTTCCAATCACAGTGCTTGTGAGAGGCATATAGAGGAAACTTACAGACTGCTGTCAAGTTGATTAGGACCAAAAAAAGAGCCTCAAACTGTTTCTTTATTCGTTGTAACCCCATATCTATCCATCTGAATTTTTGCAGGTTTTCGTTACACACGAAAGTAGCTGTTTTGTAACAGATTTTTGTAAATAGATTTAAGGGACAACTCTGAGCGAGTCGCAACAAGTAGAAAAGGCATGAAACCATTTAATGTAATAAACATTTTCAAAGTACAAATAGGTAGCAATAAAAATTCAGTTAATAACAAAATATCATGGCCCAACATGGGCAGTGAGTGGGAGAAACCCAGGCTTGAGGATTCGGGGAGAGCTGGGCTGCAAGCCAATGGCCACGAGGAAAAACAATGGAGCTAAACTGTACATCATCCTTTTGGAGATTTATGCAAACTTATTTCTCTGCATCTATTGGGGCTTGACTGAGCTCTGAACCAAACTGGGCATATTTGTAGGGCTTCATCCCTTGGACAAGTCAGCTACACGTCGCCATGGACGCCTATGAGTTGGGTTGGGTTGGCCAAGACCAGCCCATGCCTTGTCAGCATCAGGCAGGAAAGAGAAGTTGGCAGAGTGCAAAAAGGCTGAGACCTACCTGACCCAGGAGAAGGTTGACTCAATGTTGCAGCTCTCCTTCCTGTCTGATGGCCTGCCCTACAGCATCCACCCCTCCGCTCAAAAGCAGCACTGTGCCATGGCTCCTTCTTGAGTAGCTTCTTTTGCATGCAGGGAAGACGCTCGCAAAGGACTTGACATCATGCAATATCAGATTGTTAAGCGGGAGGGTCTGATTCTGCATGATGCCGTGCTCCCTGACCTTTGAGAAAGAGTTTGAAGGGTGTAAAACTCCCGAGCTCCACCCCCAAATTGATCTGGGGTGCGGTGGGTGCCTCCCACCCAAGCAGCACCTCACTGCATTTCAAGCTGCTAATGTGTACATAGCCTTAGGCTCTTGCTGAGTTGTGATCCAGGTTTCCCACACTTGCTTCTTCTCCCTCTCTGAGATACAGTAAAGTTCAATTAGCTTTAGGCTAGGTTTCCCTTCAATAGTTGCCTCTAGCAGCCAGGGAACCCCCACAAAGTCCATGTAATATGTTGGCAGAAACCAAACCACAGCTTCAGTCACAGCAAGTGAATACTGTTTCTTGCCTCTGGGCACTCCGGGCTGTTGCAAGATGGGGATCTTAAATAAGCCAGATGCTCATTCTTCCACCTCTATCTGATGTCTGCAACTCACTGTGTGTGCTATCAGATGTTGATTAGGAAGCAGGTGCTCTGACTAATGCAGCCTTAAAACGGGGGGGGGGGGGGGTTAGTCAGGCAGGATTTTGCCAATGCCAGAAAATTTATTTATATATATATATTAGAGCCTGAGGGCTTGTGAGAGGTGTCAACCCATCAATCTATGCGTTTAACTTATACAGAAATCTGTTTTGTTTTGAGGTTGGAGGAAATCTCCAGCCTTGTTACCATCGGTAGAACATGCACTTTGGAAATAAAGTTTTTAGCCTTCTTTTTTCCCACCAGTATCTACTTTGGTGCTGTGGATCAGGATTATAAGTAGAAATGCCAAATGTTCACAGCATAGTCTTCAGCACTTAAGAGAAACTGGCCTCCTCTGGTGAACATACAAATCCTCAATCCAAAATTATCAAATGAATGAGCAGCTTTTATGAGGTCAGGTTACCTAACCTGCTGAAGAGCTGTGTCAATCTTCACTGTAAAAAAAATATGCCATTTCCTCTTCCCTACAAACAAGAAGGCAAAACTGGTGTTGCAAAACATGTTATTCCTGAAACACCATTTGTTTGTTTTTAAAGGACATTATGCCTGTCCTTTGAGATCTTTTCCCCAAGTAAAAGTTGAGATCTTTTCCCCAAGTAAAAGTTGAGATCTTTTCCCCAAGTAAAACGAGCAGTATTGTGCTCACCAGACAATAACAGTGAAAAAGGTAAACTCCTACATTGATCCACAAGCTCGGACTCCAGTCACAAAACTGGTACTCCTGGAAAGCATAAAATAAAAAGAAGCCTTCTGGCTTGTAATTCCACAACAGGAATGTCTGGAAGTGGCAAAGTCGCCATTGTGAACGCAGCATGGCACCACGGCTCTGTGCAAACTCCTTCCGTGCAGGTTTCGTATGGCGATTTTAATGCAGAAGCTGTGTACCGAAAATAGGCTGAAACACAGCTTGGGTTATGCTGTGAAAATGTGGTGTTGGGTTACTTCAGACATTGTCCTAGTTGCAGGCTTCTGCCAAATAAATAGTGTGAGGCGTTGTAAACCAACGGTTGCCACTGTGGTGCCCTCGAGATGTTGTTGGACTACAGATCTCATCATCTGCAGCCAGAATTGCCAGTGGTCAAGGATGATGGGGATTGTAGTCCAACAGCATCTGAAGGGCCACAAATTCTCCATTCCTTTCCTCTGTAGAGCCCTGGGCTATCTATATATGTGGAAGAGTTGCCCAGGCACCCCCAAACTTCAGCCCTCCAGATGTTTTGGACTACAATTCCCATCATCCCTGACCACTGGTCCTGTTAGCTAGGGATCATGGGAATTGTAGGCCAAAACATCTGGAGGGCCGCAGTATGGGGATGCCTGGAGTTGCCTGTCAGTGTTGAGATTTCTCCAGTCTGTATCCCACAGTCTTTAAAACTGATGCCGCATACTTCTTAACATGAGAAGTATGAGGGGTTTCCGCCTGTCCCTGAAACTTGCTTGATGGAAGCCCACCCCTTCCACCCTACAAGTTTGTGGGTGGGTGTGGGTAGGATAACTGCAGCTAGTGGGTTGCCCTGTTGAGATATTCACATGTTCCAGTGCAGAATCATTTCGCAAGCATATCATTTCACCTCTGGCACAGGCAACTCAAACCGAGGCAGACTTAAGGGGAAGACCACTTTGATAAGCGTGTGCCGTACAGTGGTGGATTTTGGTTAGTGTGGAAATTAACAGGATGGTAAATTGCATTGTAGTTATGTTGCTTTTAAACACAGGAAGAACATGCTGGATCATACCCAAAGGCCCATATAGTCTGGCACCCTTTTTCTAACATTGGCCAAGCAGGTGCCTCTTGGGAAGTCCAAGAGACATGATGTCAATAGCAGTTTCCCCACTTTTGTTCCCCAGCATCTGGTACTCAGAGGCATGCAAGCACAACTGAAGGCATAGATATTTGTAAGCATTAGGGGGCCTTTACAGTAGGAGCATGGTTACTCTGTGCTGGTCCAGACAAACTAGGCTGCACCTTGGTATATAATGTGGAAGCCCTTCTGATGGCCAATTCTGCGACAGCAGCTGAAACTGCATCCCCACATCCTTGTCCCAGATTATCTTGACCCAACTCTCATGGATCCTTGTTTCACCTTCCACTTACAGTGCCTGGACGTTGCCTCCATTCATTTTGTTTCCAGTGAATGAGCATACTAAAAAGGAGAGCCACATTCCACAACATAATCTTAGGCAAACAGGGCATGGCTTCTCCATTAATCAAGGTTTCTCTCATCTTGTTTTATTTTCCCCGGCATCTTAATCAGCAGCCTTGGCTCTTTCCCAACTTCTCTGATGTCTGCACAGTTGAACTAGCACCTGTCCAGGTAAATAAATGGTGACTCTGGTCTGGTGTGTACTTTGGATTAGATTACTTGGTCCATCCAGGGAAATGGAACAGTGGCAGAACATTATAAAACCACACACACACACACACACACACAGAGAGAGAGAGAGAGAGAGCGCCAAATAAATTAGCTTTACTGTTTGTCATACAAAAACCTTCTACCCCAGTGGTATATTTTCTAGTATCATGGGAATCATATGTGATCCTTTAGGCCACAGTGGGGGGCGGGATAGGTTCTTGCTGCCTTCTGCCTGCATAACAACCCTACAGCCAATTCATTCTTCCTTGCAGATGACCATAGCAGCAATGCTCTGTCTAATATAACCAAGTCTTGTATATTGAGCCGCTTTCAACGCCAAGCCACTGCTCACATTACTGAGGAGAGTGACAGAGTGGTCTCCTTATGTTTCTGAAAGCCTGCTTCACTACTGGTCTAGAGGGAGATGATTTGGTTGAAAATGAGGAGAGTTTGAGATGGGGTTTTTGGATTTCATTGAGGGCTCCCCACCTCCCAACGCAATCTGTCCTAGTTCATGCATTGGACCAAAGTAGATTTTACTCACGTGGATATAATGTTATCCTGAAGTTATTTTTTAAAGTCAAAAGCCCAGTCCAAAGTCAAAAGAGTGGTTTTTGCTCAACTGCTTCAGGTAGAATGGTTGTTTCTGTTGCGTCTTCTGCTGCAGGGGATGGGAAACCTGTGGCACTCCAAAGATTGCTGGACTACAATGCCCCTCATCCATGACCGTTGGCCATGTTGGTTGGGGCTGATGGGAGTTGGAGTCCAACAGCATCTGGCAGGCCACAGCTTCCCCACCCTTGGTCTCCTTGGAGTACTTATAGTTGTAGCACAGGAATGCAGTGATCATTGTTGTACTGGAACAGATAAGCATATATCTAACGCAGGATTCTGTTCAGGCTCATGACATACAATGCCTCTATTGAGGGACACGTTCTTCACATGGAATGACTGAGTGGGAACTATTCACTCCCACAACTGTTTTAAGTAATACAGCTTCAAGTAGTCATGTTGTCTTATCTACAGGGTGGTCCAAAATCCATGTACTGTGAGTGAATTACCATAAAACGTTTGAATCACTGGCCATCGAGGCATTGTCTCATTTGTTCTGTGTCGTAGCTCTCTGTAACCAACATAACTGATCAGAGTCTGACCTCCTCCTCTCTTTTGAATGTCATAACCTTCCTGTTGGTTTTGCTCAATGAGAAATCAAAGTGTCACTATTCGGAACAGCACTTTTCAACCTTTAAGGGAATCGTTTTAAGGTGTAATGTTTTATTATGTTTTTATATATGTTGAAAGCCACCCAGAGCGGCTGGGGCAACCCAGTCAGATGGGCAGGGTACAAATAATAATAACATCATCATCACCATCATTTCTTCTTCTTCTTCTTCTTCTTCTTCTTCTTCTTCTTCTTCTTCTTCTTCTTCTTCTTCTTCTTCTTCTTCTTCCTCCTCCTCCTCCTCTTCCTCTTCCTCTTCCTCTTCCTCTTCCTCTTCCTCTTCCTCTTCCTCTTTTCATTATTGCAACCTGCCATTTAAATGTGGCCATCACAGCACAAAGTTTGTTCAAGTTACTGGAGAGGAAACACAGAGGAAACCCATATCCCAAACTATATTGCAACAGAGAACTTTGAAGTAGGAAGAGGCTCTTTCCATATTCTCTGAGGGGACCAGTATGCCTTGGTCAATACTTACCAATTAACTTGTGAATCTTGGTTACCAGAGGGTAGTTTTCAGTGTTCTGGAAGGAATGGTGTGAAGAGCTGTTTGGGGACGGGGAGGGAGTTCCTTTTCTCCTTTGTGATGGCCAAAGTATATAATTATATTGGAAGTGGATGAAATTAATGAATTCCATTCAGCTCCATCATCTCTTTCTGTGTCCTTCCGTCTCCCACCTCCTGGCTTAGGCATCTGAGACGTACAGAGTGAACTTTTGAAACACATTAGAGGGAGGAAAGGGTGGAATCTATTTAGATGCTTGGTGAAAAATGTCACTGAACAGGTAGAACCTACGAGGGTTGTCATGGTGGTGGATGTCAACTCTTCCTGGCTTTGGAACTCCCTCCATCACACTTGCCTGGTCTGTAAAGCTTTTGGGCTTAACCCTTTGTTCTTATCACCAGCTAAAATCAAGTGTGCATATGAAAAGTGCATTTGTTCACATTCATAAATTACTCTCCTTCTATCTACCTGCCTTGGTTTGTTTCCTGCCTTTCCATTCATTCATTGTCTCTCTGTCCATACACACAAAGGCCCCTCCCGGTTTGTGTGTTGTTTCTTGGGCAGGGAGGGGAGGACATTCAATAGATCATAGGGTTGCAACAGACCCCAAGAGTCATGTACTCCAACCTTGTGCAATGCACAAACCACAGCTAAATAATCCGACGGAAATGGCCATCCAACCTCTGCTTATAAATCTCGAAGGAAGGAGAGTCCACCACCTTCTCATGTGGTCCGTTCCACCATTGAACAGCTCTTGCAAGCAGAAAGTTATATTATTTTTATTACTATTATTTATTAAATTTGTATACTGCCCTATACCCGCAGGTCTCTGGGTGGTTACAATATAAAATCACAGTATAAAGACATGGAATACATAATAGAAACAAAAACAAAAATAACTCAATAACCTCCCCTGCCCCTCATGGTTTATGGTTCCCTTTAAACTGGGAGAGGGATACTGAATTTACAGTCTTTCCAGCAAGCCTAACCAATAGAGGCTTCAGTAATAGCTAGCATCTCGGCCATTTCCTAGCTAATGCTCCCCCAGGGAAAATAAATAATCCTTCTGGCACATTCTTTGTAGTTGAGTAAAGTAGACATAAGAGGTTTGCGCTCCATCTTTGGAGGAGGGGGACAAACACCGAAATACTATAGTCTTCCAAGGAGCTTGAATCGGCAAATTATTCCTTTCTGCTTTGGTTATTATTTCTTGGGGGGTTGAATTTGCAGCGAGTGGGGACATTTCACCTGACAAACTTCCACTGTTGAGATGAAAATGTGTAGTTTGGCCTTAAGGACCTGCTGTGAAAGATCTGTCCTTGGGCCTGGGATAGCTCAGTCGGTAGAACATGATAACTCTTAATCTCAGGGTCATGGGTTCGAGCCCCATGTTGGGCAAAAGATTCCCGTATTGCAAGGGGGTTGGACTGGATGCTCTTCACGGTCTCTTCCAACTCTATAATTCTATGATTCAATGGGCTTTCCATGATCTGTAAAAGCTTTCTTTGTATCCTTGCTCAGGGGCTGGCAGTTGCCGCCAGCTGGGGCACTAAAACAATAAGTGACATCACACAAAGAAGCCTCTTCCATTTGTCCACTGGTCCTATGTGCTGTGCATTAGCCTATAATGAACTTTGCTCCATATCAAAGCACAAGACTCTTGCATTTATCTCTTTGGGATATAGGTCCAAGGAGTAGTGATACCATCTTCTCAAATCATGTACTGTGCAATGTTAAAAGCGCAGGATTTGCTCACACTTGCAAGTGGCCATCATTTCGGTCAGAGGAAATCCCATCCCCAGAACGTATTAAGTCAGTAATGTCAGCAAACTGTGCTTCTGCCTTTCCCATCAGCACTGACAAACATTAGAGGATAAGAGGAGCCTGAAGGACCAGGCCCAATGGCCTATAAATTCCAGCATCCTGTTCTCACAACCAGGTGCATGTTTGTGTCACCTCACCTGGAACTGATGCTCAGCAAGCACCTCTTATAATGCATCAGTTCTTATCTTGTAGTATGATTTGGTCTGGATGGTGGAAGTTGCTCTGTGGGGTGGATTGTCCAGACAGACAGCAGAGGGATAAATTAGATTGGCTTTCCAAATTATTGGCAGCATTTCACTTTCTTTGTCTGCAGATCTTGCTGTGTTCCACGCACATCAAAGCAGATAACATAGGTGCTGCAGGTGAGACACTTTGAAGTTCAGCATGCATGGCATCTACTGTAACCTGAGTGGTAGATCCTATTTTATGAGTCCATTTTTTCCCCATTAGGGTTTATACTTTTCTAGTTATCAATGTACACCTGTGAAAGAGAGGTATAGCACAACAACATTATTTTATAACATTGATCTTTTTTCAAAGTAATGATTATGTATCCACACACAAGTACCCTTTCCATCGACTATTTTAATGGCAGTGACTGGAAAAGGTTTGTGTTTGTAAGAATTTATTTAAAAGATTAACAATATGGCATTATTGTGCTATAGTGATTAGGGACGTGGGTGGCGCTCTGGTCTAAACCACTGAGCCACTTGCCGATCAGAAGGTCGGCGGTTCGAATCCCCGAGACGGAGTGAGCTCCTGTTGCTCTGTCTCAGCTTCTGCCAACCTAGCAGTTTCAAAGCATGCCAGTGCAAGTAGATAAATAGGTATCGCTGCGGTGGGAAGGTAAACGGCGTTTTCATGCGCTCTGGTTTCCATAACAGTGTTCCATTGTGCCAGAAGTGGTTTAGTCATGCTGGGCACATGACCCAGAAGGCTGTCTGTGGACAAATGCCAGCTCCCTGGGCCTGAAAGCGAGATGAGTGCTGCAACCCCATAGTTGTCTTTGACTGGACTCAACCATCTAGGGGTCCTTTACCTTTTACCTTTTATACTGCAATTCCTCTCCTTCATTGAAAAAAACAATACGTGTCTCGAAACACATTTTAGTGTTCATTATAAGATTTTTTTTTAAAAAAAAAGAAGCATGCCATGATACCCACCAAGAAATGTCATAATGATTAAGTGCTGAAGTGTGATAGGTTCATTTTCTTGATAAGTCACTGCTCCTGTCAAAACCTTGCCCTTTTCAAAAGATGGAACAGTGTCTCTAAAGGTTTCTGCACCTGTGGGGGCTGCACTACTTGCCTATTCTTCTGGGAGAGGGGGGGGGGAGTCCAATTTTCAGCAGTCTGAGATGATGACTGCATCGTATGGATGTCCTGTAAACAATGAGTGAAGCACAGCAATTCCACCTAGTGTGTAACCACCATGAATCTCTTTGTGGCCCCGTCATATTACAACTTGGAAATGTTTATAATGTCTCTATCCCTTGCAGCCCCGGCAATTCTCCACCCGCGACGTAGAATAGACTTCTGGTCTGAAACAGTAAAGCTGCAGTTCCTTGAAAGCTTCTTAAAGGACATTTGCAAAAGTGCTCGAATAATTATTCTGTTTTTCAGGATCCTTCTCGTTATTAGTTCACGATACGTTGGCAACACTTGATGCTTGCCATTTCATCACAGTAGGAAGAACTGTTGCCACCTCTCTTTTTTTTCTGGCAGGATTCCTCGATGTTTTGATAGATATATGACTGTTGTCTGGCAGATAAAACAGCAGTAGAGAAACTGTCTCTCACTGAGTTTCTGCTTGCTGTCCTGGCTGCTAAAAGCACAGAAGCACCGTCAGGGTGTGGGGTGGAGAATAGCTGCTCAAGTTGGAGAAGTGTTTCTGGGACACTTCACATATTCTGCATAAGTTCTCTTCCACTGCAGACAATCAACACATGAACCATAGTACTAGTTACAGGTAGGTAGCCGTGTTGGTCTGACGTAGTCGAAACAAAAAATAAGTGTGCATGCACACGAAAGCTCATACCTATGACAAACTTAGTTGGTCTCTAAGGTGCTACTGGAAGGAATTTTTTATTTATTTTTTGTTTCAACACATG
This sequence comes from Zootoca vivipara, assembly GCF_963506605.1. Lineage (NCBI taxonomy): Eukaryota > Metazoa > Chordata > Lepidosauria > Squamata > Lacertidae > Zootoca > Zootoca vivipara. Next base: position 100,175,878 of record NC_083277.1, read on the forward strand.
ATCCAGTGAAGGATCCAGTTTGGTGCATGGGTTCTAAGCTATGGACCCAACCTGCTCTATTAAACTGGTTGAAATACTGATACACATGCAAGTCTGGATTCATTTCCAGGAACTGCCTGGAAGCACTGGTGAGTCTGTGTTTAGCCCATTGCTGCATTAAGGATTTCACCATTTCCTCCGTGGCCTCCTGGATTTCATGAGAATTGCATTCTCAGCCTACCTCCTAAATGTCGGGTCCTTCATCTGATCGATTGACTAGCCTTGGATATTTATTTAAGGTTATCTCTCCTCCCCCCTGCCCCCTTCCTTTGCTGGTGCCCTTTGGCTGTTTTCACTTTAAACCCACCCCACCCTTCTTCCAGTTCCTTCCTTTTATGGGGGGAGTAAGCCCAGGTCTGTCTAATGGGAACTGTGGTTCACTCTATGATGTGGTTCGTTATCGCGATGCTGTTAATAAAATCTGTTTCCCCAAGCTGTCACTCGGTTGAGATGGGAAATAGTCCCTGAGCTCAGGCAATGTTTTATCATAACAGCAGCGTGCACAGGCATGATGAGCTCCCAAAGTCTTTTGTTTGGCTGGGTTTCTCCTCTCTCCAATGGATCAAGTGCAGTTTGGGCTGCTGCAAAACTGTGTAAGGAGCTGCAGTGGAAGCTGTCCTTCAGCATGGCCTAGTGGTGATGTTTAACCACCTTCCCAGGGTCTGCCGGCTCCCCACCCTCCCAGCTCATGGTAGGAATGTGATGGGTTATTTTGTCAGCAGTCGCAGGGGGAGGTTAGGGTTAAGAGGTGAGCGCTCCAGGTGCGGCTGAGCATGAGGGTTTTATACATTTCGTTGGTGAGAAGGGAATGCATCCTTCGTTTCTAATGACAGGGCACTGCAGGTAGGGACATGATGCTCCTTGTCTCACAGATGTGTGGTTAAGCAAAAGACAATTGCAGATGTTCCTGGAATTCCCAAACCGGATACAAAATTGCTAAGAGGATACATAGATGGGGGAGCATTGCCAAGAGCTTTTACATAATGAGAGGATCATGTTATGCTTCTCTCGCTTCAGGGCTCGGTTGAGCTCCTCAGCTCTTCTCTGAAGTTGGAGGTAGAACGCACAGAGTTCTCTCTCGTTTAGAGAGGTGTGTGTATTTGCACACACGCATGCACACACACACGTGTCTCTCTCTCTCTGTGTGTGTGTTTAAGACCAGAACACCCCACAGCCTTGACACTGTATATATCGGGTGAAAAATTAAAGTTGTCTTTTTAAAGGTGTGCTAAAGTTTCCATTGCAAACAAACATCTCTGTGTGGAAATCTGTCTTCAGTTTAGAAGGAACATTGGAAGTTGCCTTATCCTGAGTCGGAGCTTTTCATCCATCTAGATCAGTACTTTCTGCACTGGCTGGCAACAGCTCTCCAGGGGTTCAAGGAAGGATCTCCCAGTCCTATCTGGAGATTCTCCACCTCTGGGCTCCAACTCTAGTCCACTTCCCTAGGTTTTCTCCAGTCTACCCTCCCCTCCCTTTGGCGTTAAAAAGTAGATTAAAGGGGGAACCCCCCCCCCCCCGCTTAGGTCAATATTTGCAAAGGAGGTGGAGAGATAGCTTCACACTTTCTCCAGGAGGGGAATTGGAAGCATTGCCACTTAGAAAACTGGTCGGGTGTGTAGGAATTCCTTTCAAACTATACTAGTGAAAATGGATCTGCCTGGGTTCCCTGTTTCCCTCACTTTTCAGGTGGAACTAAGCACCTGTGTCACATGGGGGGGGGAAGTGCTCCTGTTCCTATAAGACTGGTCCCAAACTTTGTGAGGGCTCAGTTTCTGCAGAGAATTGGGTTGTTGTTGTTTTTGCCAGGACAGAAATTAGAATTTGTTGAGTCATCAATCTGATGTCAATAACTGTCCTGCGAAGCAGAACAATTGAGTGCCTTGTGACCCTCGACAGCCTCACTCCTGTCCCTTTTAAATTTGTCCCACTGATTTGAAATGCCTTAACTTGTAATGCCAATAAAGGTATTTGTATTTGTATTGCCCTCCTCAAAGGTGGGATCAGAAATCAGAACCATGTTTTGATACGTTTCCTAAAATGTTTATAGAGTACCACTGGCTGTGACTTTGGGGGTGGTGCGGGGAGAAGCAAGGAAGATTATAGCCCATGGAATTAGTGAATTGTTTATACTGAACCATTGGGGGGGGGAATAGGTCTGGTCATTGATGGGGAAAGGATGATGGGCTCAGCTGTTCTTTTTGCCATCACTGAGAGCCAAACTGTACTGGTGCCAATGGGGGACAGCAGCTTCAGTGGAAAGATTTTCCTTGGGGCTGCAATGGGGAAGGGTTAAACACCCCCTCCTCACTTGCTTTGATCCTGTAAATTAATAGTGCAGCCACCCCTGCAGATGCTATTTGCTATTTGCCCTTGAACGTCTATCTGAACTCTGCTGTTGCTTGTACAAAGTTAAACACTCTTTTCAACCTGCTTATTTCTGTTGTGCAGATGAGCAGGCAAACAAGTGGAATTCGGGTGTCCATTGTGGCATTCCCAACTTTCACCAGCCCCATCCAGCATGGGCAGAGTTGAGGGATGAAGGGTGCTGGAATCCAGCAGTATCTGGAAGCACCACATTGACTACCCATGATCTGAGGAACCATCTTCTTCGCTTCCCAAACCATCAGTACTTGGCCACCCCACCATCTGGTACTGCTCTTCCACCTCCAACAAAAGGAGGCTGAGGACCAAAGGAGGATTTCTGAAGATGCACAGAGGGCAGATGGACACCACTAACTCCCCTGTTGTGAGCTTGGCTTGAGCATGTACTCAAGAGATGTTTGTTTGTTGCCTCGGGAGCATGCACAAACTCCTTGCCAAGAATCCAACATCTGCACAATTGATACTTGGCAGGAAATTCCTGCTCGGTCCCTGAAGGTAATGAATGAAAGAGGCTGGGTTTGCATCCCACTATTTCAGTCTTTGGCTCTGCAGTGCAAATGGCCCTGACCTGATAGGGACCATCTCACGTCCACCAGCACTATAATGAGGCAAGTCTGTGTATGTGAGTGTATGAGACAGCTTTATAAATTGTCAATGGATCTATACCAGGAAATAGTCTAGGTATTCAGCTGCCTGGGCAACTAGGAGTTTTTGAAATCTCCCCCAAAGCATACAAACCTAGAATACTACATTTGGGAGTTAAAAACCCCTGGGAATGAGTCTTCCCTCCCCTCCCTGCAACTCTGAGAATTTCCTCTGTGGCTTTGACTCTGACAGTTTTCATAAAGTAGTACATACTTCAAAGCACTGAGCAACCATAATAAAGGTTTTATTTGCAAAAGAGCTCTGCTCCCATTTATCCTGCATGCTGAGCTTTTGTGGCTGACCAAATCTTCCCCCTCACGGAATGAGAACGGCTAAAACGTGCACACACACACAACACTTGTGCAAAGCAGAAGCAGTGTTGTTTTGCTTAAGAGGGAGGTGAAGAGGAAAAATAAACTTGGCCCTGATTCTGGGGCCTGAATTTATATTTATATTTATTTATTTATTGCCAATCAGCTCCATTATCCTCAACACTCAAGATTGAAAATAAATGCCTCTCCATTGTGTGAGGCGCCCCCTACCCCCCCAGCCTTCCAAAGCAACTGTATTTTGCTTTCTTTGATGACACTGGGGCTCCAGGAGAGTAGCTGCCCTCCCCACCCGCTTTTATGACACACTGTAAGGGATTTAGGCTTGAGTGCAGGTGGGTTTTCTCCCCCTTGCTGTCACCTGGACATTGCCATGGAGATAATCCTCAGTGAAACAAAAATAAGAGTAGAACCGGTTGGACAGAAAGTGCAAGGCTGAGAGCTCGTAGCTGGAGGAGGGGAGGGATAAGTGGCGTAAGGCCAAGGCGAGGGCAGCGGAGGCTCGGTGGGGAGCCTGCCTTGGCTCTAGAACTTGCTTGAATCCAGTCATTGGGTGGGGTGGGGGGAAGCATTGCAGCACTTAATCAACAATAGGAAAGCCCTCTCCCGTTGAGTTTAGATGGGATTATTTGTGTCCTCGGACAGGATCCTGCCGATTTCCAGCCAGCACAGTAAAGCAGGTCAGCGAGGCCGGCGTCTCACCAAATGTAACGAACACGAGAGTTCCCTTGAGCAAACATTTGTGCATGTTGCTTGCATAGGCATCTTCTTGGCTGACCAGTTTTTAGTGCTAGATGGAATTCTGCAGCGTAAGCAAAGACCACGTGGGAGGATTTTGAGCCATGGCGGTGCATTCGCTACCTGGCTCCTTGGTAAATGTGTTTTCCTGACATAAGCCTTTTGTGTTGGAAGGATTGTTTGGCTTTACCCTTTAGCTAATCTTTCCATTATCCTGTTGAAAGATGCCGTGTGTGTAACAGTCTGTATAGTCTGTAGTACCGCTTAGCACCATAATATGTTGTTGGCCTAGTCTTGCATTTCTTGATGCAACAGAGGAAAGCACCAGTGCCATTGCCTATGTTTTCATTGCAAGTTCATGCTGTAACCTATATCTAGCCACATCTTTGTAGTATTTGACTTGTTGTCAGATTAGAGCTTTTATTTTATTTTTTATTTTTATTTTTAATCTCACACAGACCTGGAGCTCCGTAGACACCTACAGAAGTAAGGTCTATCAAATAAAGATCTGAGCAAGGCATTGTAACAGAGTCTTGTGGAAACATCAGTTCCTTGCATTCAGGTGACTGGAATTTGTCTGGGAATCCAGAATTAGATAGGGAAGTGGGGAAGGAACTGGCCATGGTGTGCTTGCACGCATCGTCTCTGAAAATTTGTTTCATTCACTCAGTTGTTTCTGCAGCTATGTGGCTTGTACTACCATGTTTTCATTGATCCTGTGACCTTTCTGGAATTGGGTTCATCTCTGAAAACCTTTAAATATCTGATGGGGTTTTAAACAAATAAATAAAAGCAACCTTGCTTCCTTAGGCTGAATGCTCTCATTTTTTGATAATTTGCCATTTTATCCAGTCATCGTTAAATGTATATCACACTCAAAGGAGTCCAGGGCACCAAATGCAAAACAATTAATAAAATAAAACATCTGAAACTGCTGTGATGCAGATGAGAACTGGGCATGTGTCTTATGTACGGTATATGGCAGGCATGTCCAACAGGTAGATCGTGATCTACTGGTAGATCACAGCACGTCTGTGGTAGATCGCTGGTAGATCATTGGCTCCCCACAAAGAAGCTGAACAACTGTGGCTCCCCTAAAAAAAGCTCAACATTTTAACCTCCTCCCTGAAAAAACTCAACCCCGAGCCCCCCCCAATGGGCCTTCCTCCTTACTAAAAAAAGCTCAACAACTTTGACCTGAACTCCCCAAAAGGGGGTAGATCACTGCCAGTTTTTAACTCTGTGAGTAGATCACAGTCTCTTGGGAGTTGGCCACCCCTGGTATATGGTATCCCTCCCAGCTTCACAGAGTACCAGCTCCTAGGGGTGATTGGAGGGGAGCAGTGTTGTACACGTGGTGTCCTGACGTCAGGAGGAGCTGGGGTGGAGCCAAACCCGGTAGTCACATAGCTTCAATGGCTGGTGGCTCCTTCTGGTGCAACCAATGGAGAGGGACTGCTTTGATCTGCTTTCCCCGCTACGGAAGCAGGAGGAGAAGAAGCCTCCATGCTTTGGGGGCATGGAAGGGGCTGGGCCCTGACTCCCAAAATATTGAGTGGCCCCTGAAAGGTCTCGGCTTCCAGGAGCTGGTGCCCCTGCACCTTCATAGTCACCTCACATTCCTGCCTAGACAACAACGGGAAGGGGGACACAAGAAGCCTGAGGATGAGGTTGTATCTTTGGATTCCAAGGTTCTTTCAGTATCGCTGGGCTTGTGTATCCTTCCCAGAATAGCAGATTGTAAATTTCTTCTTCCTTTTCAGTCTTGGTTGGCTCCCCACCACCATCGAGCCTTGAATAGAGTATATTTTGGGGTTGAGTGCCAAGAACATAGAATTTACTCTGTGGAATATCTCTCTAGGGGGAATTCAGCAGCAGAAGGGGGCAGTTGATGGAGGAGGACTGTGGGCCTCTTGTTCGCAGGCCTCGATTGAAGGTTTCTGTGGTCTGCCCTGGGGCCAGCCACCGGGGTGTGAGGAAGTTTGGCATGAGATTATTACCTAGGGCCACCAGCAAACTCTGGAGTAGAGCGAAAGATCAGCCAGCAGCCTCGTATTTTTTTGGACATAGCCTAGGCAAATATTGAGATACTTTCTTTTTAACATGGAGGCTGGGCAGGAAGTAAGGTTCTTTGGCGCCCATTTGCTTGCTAATGGTAGCAGAGATGGAAAACTTAATCTATGTGGCGTACGCAAGAAGCCAGTAGCTCATTAGGTTGCTGGGGAGTGCGCAGGATGGCTTTTAGAAGCCACCGTAAGACGTTCTGAGGTTTCAGACTCCCCACAAAAGTATGGCTGTGCCTTCTGCTTTAAATACCTCTCTGGTACTAAAAACGGCATTACTTTTAGTGGTGACGTTAAACAGAATGTAAGGTTTTAATTGCATAATCTGTTCACTTCTTTAAAATGTCACTTGGAATTTCTTCTTTTCCCCACCATGGGCTCCGCGTGTTCATTCCGCAAGCACTATGTACCACTTTTGCCTGTCTGTGTAAAAGGAGATACACAATGCTGTTTCTAAGCCAGGGATAGTAAATCTGTAGCCACCACAGACATTATTGGACTACACCTCCATTATCCATCTTGGGAGAGCTCAGTTGGTTTTAGAGTGTGGTGCTGATAATGCCAAGGTTGCAGGTTCGATCCCCATCATATGGGACAGCTGCACATTCCTGCTTTGCAGGGGGTTGGACTAGATGGTCCTCAGGGTCCCTTCCAACTCTACAATTCTATGGGTTTATGGTTCTCTTGGCCATATTGGCTGGAGCTGTTGAAGTCAGGGTCTGACAAGAACTGGAAGACCTGTCCTGACCTGAGCAAAATGCCCTTCTCTCATTCTTATGGCAGGCACATGGATACCAAATGTTCTTCTGGACCTGGAGTTATCCATGAATGGGTGGTGGAAAAAACATAAATTTTATTGCTGCTTTGTCAAATGCAAAGCAACCTTGAAGAGGGATGGCCTGTTCCTCTACAAGAGACAGCCTTTAAAGATACTGGTCTTTATCACTTCGGATGTCGCTTTTGTTTTCGTTGTTGTTTTGCAAAATTTAAAAATTATTGCAAAGGATTCATATGACAAAAAGCAGAGAACCCTGGTCTCTCTGCCACATATGCCCCCTGGCATAGGTGTATCAACTCACAGCCACCAGAGCCACACGTTCTTTTAAAGGACTGTGTTTGCACACCAAGCTGTTCCACTGCGAGTGTATGCAAGGCTGAAAATGCACCATCTGCTGTCTAGTGAAGCTCCTATCCTGCTGTCTTTTGGGTACCTGCTGCCCAGCATGGCAAGGGAAAGTATGAGCTTTTTCTCCATCTGTACTGCCCAGCCCTCCGGGCTATCCAGTTTTCTTAGACAGCCTGAGACGCAGTGGCTTTTTGCTGCCTGTTTGCTTTACTCCCAGCCTTGCCAGTGAGCCATACTTCACCCTTATTATTATTTTGCAGCCTCGATGACAGTTTGCTGAACTCATGCATGCATTTTTTTAAAGATATAAAAATGAAAGCAGGGTAAGGTGCCAGGAACACAAACCCCACCAGGCAGCCGTACTGTTTTATAACAGCTGTGTGGGTCTGCCTGCTGAAGGAGGAGGCCCGCTCTGTGGTATGTTTGCCTTAGGAATTTTAACCAGGTGGGCCTTGTATGTTTTAAGGTGTATGCTTGAAGGCATCTACTTTTAACCCGCTCGGGTTGTGAATTTTGGGAGGCAGGCCGGGTCTCGAAGAGCTTGAGCAGATAAAATGGCGTGATAATTGGGGATGATAGGAGAGAGCTTTGACCAAACTGCGGGAGGCTGCGGGAGGCAGTGGAAGACAGGAGTGCATGGCGTGCTACGGTCCATGGGGTCACGAAGAGTCGGACACGACTAAACGACTAAACAACAACAACAAAACAAGGAGAGAGCAGCAAGTCAGATGGTTCAAGGATAGTCGGGAGCCTGGGCTGGACTCTGTGGCTTCTTTCCTCCACCTGCCTTTCACTGCCTTCCACCTAGGGCAACACACAAATGTTACATATTGATTCGTACAGGGGGAGGGACAAGCACAAACTGTTTCACAAGTTTTCCAGCATGCATAAAGGGGGAGGGGGAGAGGTAAGCAGACCCGATTCCACTTCCACCATACCAGGCTTCCTCAAACTCAGCCCTCCAGATGTTTTTGGCTTACAACTCCCATGATCCCTAGCTAGCAGAACCAATGGTCAGGGAAGATGGGAATTGTAGCCTCAAAACATCTGGAGGGCCGAGTTTGAGTAAGCCTGGACTATACACTTCTCTGAGCCACTTGCCCTGTTCATGTAGGGCAGCGTTTCCCAAACTTGGGTTTCCAGCTGGTGTTTTTTTTTTTACTACAATTCCCATCATCCCAACATTCCCATCATGAATAAAGGAGGGAATCCCCATAGATAGGAATCTTGATTGAATCCAATGCCTCGAGGAAAAAGGATTTGGAAAGGAAGATGCACTGACAGTTGCACCAAAACTCATGCCAAGTATCCTAAATAATGCCAGTTGTTTTGTCTGTTGTAACTCTAGAAGCTAGGCAAACTCTGAGCTGGTGCAAGGGTGGAGTTCACTGGTTCTGCTAGGGATGATGGGAGTTGTAATCAACAGCAGCAGCAGCAGCAACAACAAAACACAGCTAGAGATGCAAGTTTGGTAAACCCTGATGTAAGGCCTGAGGTTTGTACAGCAAGGACCAGAGCGCCATTTTAGCCCCACCCTTGACATTGCATCCTTTCCTGTTCAGTAAACTCAGGTGTGTGTGTGCAGTTGCACCCAAATAATCAGATGCCCTGATTATGGAGAATCAGGGTTGGGATCCACTGCATGTCCCAGATGCAATGCTGTTGTCTTACCCTGCTGTGATATGTCTATAGACACCCCCTGGTGTTTTTGTTAATCCCGTAGCAATTGCCGAATGTGTGGCTGTGGCAGGGGTGTGCATGCAAGCTCTGCCCTAGAGTCCTTGCGTGTTTCATGCATCCCCTGCCCCCACTCTCAAAGGAGACACCCTTGAAATGAATGGGCTTAAGTTAAGATGGATATCATGCCTACATTTCATGTGCAGTGCCATTTGAGGGCAGTCATGCCACTGTATGTCTAATTAGAGTATGGCTCAGGGATTGCTGGGTACCCTGATGAAGATGCTGGCTTTGTGTTTTTTTGTCCCTTCAGAATCAAAACTGCTGCTAAAATTATGCCCTGGTTAGTGAATCACTAACTGTAGTCAGATGATCGTTTCAGGACCTGTCTCTCAAAATCATGCTTCGTTTATCTCTATGGCAGGGGTCCCCAGACTACGGCCCGAGGCTCTTTTATGTGGCCCCCAGGGACCCCCACCGCCTGCTGCCACCGCCAGCCCTTACCGGTGCGGTGCGGTGCAGCTGCCCACTTCTGACCCTGAAAAGTGACGGAAAATAGCTTGTGCGCATGCGCAAGCATCATTTCCGGTGTACTTCTGGGTCGGAGGAGGCTTCTGCACATGCGCACAAGCCATACCTGCCAAGTTCCTCTCTGAAAAATAAGGGACCGGACCGAAAGTAGCATACCGGAAGTAGCACGGCGGTCATTTTGGAACTGGGCGGAGCATGCTCAGGAGTGACTATTGATGCTGCTGTGCCCAGTTCCAAAATGGCTGCCGCACCAGAAGTCGCGCTGCAGCCATTTTGGAACTGGGCAGAGCAGCATCAAAAGTCGCTTCTGAGCATGCCCCGCCCAGTTCCAAAATGGCCGCCGCGCCAGAATAAACCGGGCAAAAACAAAAAAAGCCGTTTTTTTGGCTCGGGACAGCTGGAAAATCGGGGGTTTCCCGGGGAAAACGGGAGACTTGGCAGCTATGACACAAGCTATTTCCGGCGCTTTCCAGGTTGGGAGTGTGCCAGAAATAGCGTTTGCGCATGGGCGCGCCCGCGCTCCTCCGGCCTGCCATGCGATCGCCGCAGTGGGCATCTGGCCCGAAGCCGGGTAAGTTTGGGGACCCCTGCTCTATGGCATGAGAGTTTTTCAGAGCACTTCACACCAATAATTGGAGTTATTCTTCCAGCAACCCTTCAGTATTATTCTCTCTACATTGCTGACCTGTGGAGGTGTGGGCATGCTGTGAATAGCGAAGCCATGAGAGAAGTGAGACCTGAACTGGTGGGTTTTTGGCTCCTTGGCCAATCTGCTGCACCGCCTCAGCGGAAAACACCCGCTCTAGTGGGCATGGGGTGTATTTCATCGTTCTGAAAGTGGGAGAGCGTGCAGACAGCCAGAGGGCATGTCTGTGTCCAATCATGAATAAAGGAGGGAATCCCCATAGATAGGAATCTTGATTGAATCCAATGCCTGGAGGAAAAAGGATTTGGAAAGGGAGATGCACTGACAGTTGCACCGAAACTCATGCCAAGTATCCTAAATAATGCCAGTTGTTTTGTCTGTTGTAACTCTAGAAGCTAGGCGAACTCTGAGCTGGTGCAAGGGTGGAGTTCAGCCCATGGATTATGAAGAATTAGTCCCCATGGTCATCTTGGCAGTGCCTAGTCCTGGATGAAATCCAATTGTGGAATTGCTAAACAAGAGAGAGAAAGGGGGTGGGAGAGCATATGCTGCCCCCTTGAGAATAGCCTGAATTGCCTTGCATAAGTCATGTTGGAGGATATTAAAAAATTGATCCTAGGAGAGGGGATTGGTGGAGTACCTCCAATTTCAATTGGGTCTGCAGCATGCAGGGATGTGAGCCTTAACCATTCTCTTCCCAGCTGGATTTTGTGCACAGTTGCACCCATGCGGCCGTTAGAAACAAAGGAAAAACCTCCCGTTGGCACCAGTTGGCTGTTCTTCAGAAGGTACTGAAAGGAAACAGGAAGGGGGACTTCAATGGGTGCCCCTTTTGGCATAGTGGAGGTGCAGAAGTCAGGTCCTTCTGCTGACCCGACCCTACCTAACCAGTACCTGTCTTGCAGTCGTTGAATGCAAACCGAGGTGGTGCTTGAGAATGATTGATTGATTCTTTGCCTATTCCACAGAATGCAATGTTTGGGAGCGACTGCTTTGCAACATGTCCCAATGTACTAGGCTGCTTGGCCGGTCCTGCCTGCTTTTGTCTCTCCTATAGTGTGGTTTTTGTGGTTGAAACCACACCAAGCTTGTAGAGGAGGAAACCCATTAAGGATTAAGAGGTCAGTCTGCATTCTGCATAGTTTCTGTATGTGTCTGAATGCAAGTCTCAGAGCCACTTGCTTCTATCAGCGTCACCAGCAACCCCTGCAGGGCACAGGTAGAACGTGACTTTCCCAAGCAGGAGGCAGTTCCCACAGACCGTCTTCTCCTGCCTGAGATGGAAAGAATCTATTCAGAGGCCAGGATTTATGAACCTAGCCTCTTGCCCAAAGGCCTTCTCAGAGGTCTAGTGCGGCCCAGGCCATTTCCAGCTTCTGAGGGACCTAGCCATGATAAAAATAAAAAAATGATGACACACAAAACTATTTAAGACACCCAGAAAACAGCCAGCGCCTTGTTTATAGAATCAGCTGATCTGAGAGGGAATGTTCTTCATGGTCTAATCTTGTTCCATCAGAACCAGTACATTCTTATTCCTTTTTGTGAATATTTTTAGCCCTGTAATATGGCAAAATCTATTACCAATTAACACAAAAATATGTCTTTTGCCAGATCGCCTCTCCTATTTGCTTAAATCTGCACCTCTAAGCTGAGAGTGTGTGTCACAATTTGGTCCAATGTGGATACAAACAAGTTGCAAAATTTATCAAATAGTTTTAAAAAAAACCTCAAGTGTCAAAATCAGAGACTCATTTTAGCTTAATCCCCTAGGTTTAATGGCTATCCCTGCCCAACATCCATTGTTTGGCCCTGTTTGTCTACAAGTGTAAATGTGTATGTATGTGTGGTCCCAGATTAAAAGAATCAAGGAGCAACACCTGATATGAAAAACCCTTTGTCTGAGACCCCTGGAGAACCACTACCAGTCAGATGTTACAGGTCCAGATAGACAAATGGCATGAAGCTTGGTCTGTAGCTTGGTGATGCTCATGTATCTGGCACTTCTCCGCGATATTCAGTTAGGAATGATAGCCGCAAAGGCCTTCTACAAATTCCATCTGGTTTGCCAGCTGTGCCCCTTCCTGGAAAAGTGTGATGTAGCAGCTAAAAAAGCCAATGCAATTCTGGGCTGCATCAATAAAGTATAGCATCTAGATCAAGGGAAGTAATAGTACCACTGTATTCTGCTCTGGTCAGACCTCACCTGGAGTTCTGGGCACCACAGTTCAAGAAGGATACTGACAAGCTGGAACGTGTCCAGAGGAGGGCAATCAAAATGGTCCAAGGCCTGGAAACAATGCCTTATGAGGAATAGCTTAGGGAGCTGGGCATGTTTAGCCTGGAGAAGAGAAGATTAAGGGGTGATATGATAGCCATGTTCAAATATATTAAAGGATGCCATATAGAGGAGGGAGAAAGGTTGTTTTCTGCTGCTCCAGAGAAGCAGACACAGAGCAATGGATTCAAACTACAAGAAAGAAGATTCCACCTAAACATCAGGAAGAACTTCCTGACAGTAAGAGCTGTTCGAGAGGGGAATTTGCTGCCAAGGAGTGTGGTGGAGTCTCCTTCTTTGGAGGTCTTTAAGCAGAGGCTTGACAGCCATCTGTCAGGAATGCTTTGATGGTGTTTCCTGCTTGGCAGGGGGTTGGACTGGATGGCCCTTGTGGTCTCTTCCAACTCTATGATTCTATGATTCTAAATACCAGGAAGGCCAACTGCAGAAGCCCCTCTGGTCTCAAGGTGGTTCTGGTTGGAACACGGGTTTAAACACCACTAAGCCAGAGCAGAACACAAATTCCATGTAAATCTTGGTGCCAAATGAACTTCTCATCCTTCTTGAAGGCTGGGAGTCAGGCTTGTTTGTGCATGGGTGAGCATGATACTTGGTTAGTTCTATTATCTTGCAATAGACACTTTCAGAAGGAATTGTTCTTCCTACTTGGCTGATTGACACAGGAATGTTCTGAGATTGCCACACACAATTCTATCTTTCCATGGAGTTTGAAGGATGTGTGATTCCCAGCGTGAACTTGAAAGGGGACAGAAGTAGTTATTCTGGATTTCAATACATTGCAGGAAATATATGCAAACAGAGTACACAAAGTTGGCCTAGTCATTAAAGGAACTCTCCTTAAAAATATATATCAAAGAATGTTCTTCCCTGCTTTCCCAGAAATGATGCCTACTTTCATTGCCATGTGACATTGGCTGGTCTGATTTGAAGTTCTGCATTGGTCACATTGGCTCAAGAGCAGAATCACTGTTCATGAGCACAAGAGGAAAAGGCCATTCAGCATCTGGGCTCCAAGAGAAGGTGTAGAACTGGGTGGTCCTCCGGGTGATGTTGGACTCCATCTCCCATCAGTCCCAGCCAGCAAGGCCAATGGTCAGAGATAATGGAAGTCCTATAGCATCTGGAGGGCTGCAAGTTCTCCATCCCATTTCTACAACTGGCTAATTTGCCAAACCAAAATATTGACAAAATGTTCCCTTTGGAAAGTATGGTTTTATTTCATTTTATTGGTTCCCACTAGCCTCGAGACTGCAAAGGTGTTTTCTTTTTCAAACAGGAAAACAAACTTAATGAGCCTGGTCTGGGGCCGCCCAAGTGCAGATTGCCTCACTTGGCTCCCCTCCCCTGAGTCTTTAGAGGTGAGAGCAGAGGCCCCTCAGGAATACCGTTGACTTGAGACTGAGTGAGAGAACCTATTAAATGGGAATTGGCCAGATCAATAAATCAAGGCACCTGAAAGCTGAAACTAAGGTCTAAGGTGGTTATGCTGCTAGCATTCCCCACTCCTCTCGTCAATTAAAACAAACACAACTAAGATGGCAAACATGTCAACCTGCCACATTATGTTAATTGGAAAAGCATTTGTTCAGTTGGACACAGGTAGATTTGCATGCAAGGGACACGGGTGGTGCTGTGGTCTAAACCACTGAGCCTCTTGGGCTTGATGATCAGAAGGTCAGCGGTTCAAATCCCCACAACGGGGTGAGCTCCCGTTGCTCGGTCCCAGCTTCTGCCCACCTAGCAGTTAAAATGCACATCCAAAAGTGCAAGTAGATAAATAGGTACTGCTCTGGTGGGAAGGTAAACGGCATTTCCGTGCGCTGCTCTGGTTTCAGTGTTCCATTGTGCCAGAAGCAGCTTACCGGAAAAACTGACCCGGAAAAACTGTCTGCGGACAAATGCCGGCTCCCTTGACCTGTAAAGCAAGATGAATGCCGCAACCCCAGAGTTGTCTGCGATTGGACTTGACTGTCAGGGGTCCTTTACCTTTGCCTTAAGGATTGATCACCTTTTTAAAATGGAAAACACAAAGTCAGTGCTATGGAAGTGTCATCATTCCAACTTCTGTGTTCTGTCTAGAGCAGGGCTTCCCAAACTTTGGTCTCCAGCTGGTTTTGGACTACAACTCCCACCATCCTTATCTAGCAGGACCAGTGGTCAGGGATGATGGGAACTGTAGTCCCAAAACAGCTGGAGACATGAGTTTGGGAAACCCTGGTTTAGAGTGGCAGGTTTAATGATTAAAGCAAGGGCAGCCAAAGTGGTAGCATCTCAATGTTGTGGCAATTTTAGGTACAGGTTTTAATTTGAATGTTCCCGTGTGTTGAATGGAGAAGGTGGTGCAGCTCAGTGGTAGAGCATCTGCTTTGTGCGCGAAAGGTCCCAGGCTCAACACCCAGCATCTCCAGGTAGGGCTGAGAGAGATCCCTGCCTGAATCCCTTGAAGCAGGGGGTCCTCAAACTAAGGCCCGGGGGCCGGATGCGGCCCAATCGCCTTTTAAATCCGGCCCGCAGACGGTCCGAGAATCAGCATGTTTTTACTGAGTAGAATGTGTCCTTTATTTAAAATAATAATAATAATAATAATAATAATAATAATAATAATAATAATAATTTATTATTTATACCCCGCCCATCTGGCTGGGCTTCCCCAGCCTCTCTGGGTGGCTTCCAACAGAAATATTAAAATACAGTAATTTCTTAAAGATTAAAAGCTTCCCTAAACAGGGCTGCCTTCAGATGTCCTCTAAAAGTCTGGTAGTTGTTTTTCTCTTTGACATCTGATGGGAGGGCGTTCCACAGGGCGGGTGCCACTACCAAGAAGGCCCTCTGCCTGGTTCCCTGTAACTTGGCTTCTTGCAGCGAGGGGATCGCCAGAAGGCCCTCGGCACTGGACCTCAGTGTCCGGGCAGAGCGATGGAGGTGGAGACGCTCCTTCAGGTATACTGGACCGAGGCCGTTTAGGGCTTTAAAGGTCAGCACCAACACTTTGAATTGTGCTCGGAAACGTACTGGGAGCCAATGCAGGTCTTTCAAGACCGGTGTTATGTGGTTTCGGCGGCTGCTCCCAGTCACCAATCTAGCTGCCGCATTCTGGATTAGTTGTAGTTTCCGGGTCACCTTCAAAGGTACCCCCACGTAGAGCACAGTTCAGTAGTCCAAGTGAGACATAACTAGAGCATGCACCACTCCGACGAGACAGTCCGCGGGCAGGTAGGGTTTCAGCCTGCGTACCAGATGGAGCTGATAAACAGCTGCCCTGGATACAGAATTAACCTGCGCTTCCATGGACAGCTGTGAGTCCAAAATGACTCCCAGGCTGCACACCTGGTCCTTCAGGGGCACAGTTACCCCATTCAGGACCAGGGAGTCCCCCACACCTGCCCGCCTCCTGTCTCCCACAAACAGTATCTCTGGATTATTTGTGGGGCCTGCCTGGTGTTTTTACATGAGTAGAATGTGTCCTTTTACTTAAAATGTGTCTCTGGGTTATTTGTGGGGCATAGGAATTCGTTCATCCCCCCCCTAAAAAAAATATAGTCCGGCCCCCCACAAGGTCTGAGGGACAGTGGACCGGCCCCTTGCTGAAAAAGTTTGCTGACCCCTGCCTTGAAGGATGTTGCCAGTCAATGAGTAGAGAATACTGAGCTAAATGGACCGATGGTCAGACTCAGTTTAGGCAGCCTTCAATTTTCCTATGTCCTTGCAAAAAAAGAAAAGAAAAGTATAATTAGACAAAACTGCATGCAAAAAAGGTGTTTATTATGAGAAAGTTAAACTAAAATGCTGATGAATTTCTATGAGGGTTGGTTAAAAAATAATAATCAATGTAAATTGCTGCAGAAATGCAGAGAAATGAATTTAATGTGGGGAAGAAATGAAATCAAAAGATCCTTCCATCCCTTCCCCCTGATTTTTCAGAAGGGAATACAACATGTGAATGGCCTTTGCTTAATGGTGGTATGCTACCCATTTTATCCCTCCTAGAAATTAGACCATGAATGTTTCATCAAGAAAAGGTTGTACACAGAATAAAGCGGTTCTAGCACATAGCTATTGAACGTAGACTAGTAATGGTAATACTGCGGAGAATCTGTTCTTTAGTAGGAACTCGTTTGATGTGGTTGGTGGGTGCAGATGAGATATTTGTACGGTAGCTGCTTTTAACATTTTGAAATCAAAGGAGCCAGTTAGCTCCCAGGTGAAGAGTTCTGTTCTTTTTTTAGTACATGTTATGTTGCATATTGAGAGGGCAATGGGAGAGCTCAGGTTTGCCTCTCTCCAAAGGCCAAATTCAGGGTGGGGATGTTTTGTGAAATTTCTTCTCCACCCTGCCTCCATACTTGGCTCTAATCCTTACCTACGGGCCTGTCTCATGGAGGATGCGAATTAATTTCCCCTCCTGATCCACTCTCGGGAGTCCATTGTGTGCATTAGACAGGCTTTTGTGGTGCTAATTTACCGGATCAGATTGGGCAATTAGCTGTTTATGGGACTGGGTGTGATGTGTAATTTTCCTGTTACACTGCAAAAAGGTGCATTTGTGTGTCTATGCAATCAAAATTTACCCCCTCCCTCTCCCAAGCTCCTTTCCCTTGGGCTTACTTGAAAGTCACCACTATGAAGTCAGTGAAGTGCAGGAAAAAAAATCCCTCCCTTCTTGTGGTTTTGGTGAGACTTTCATGATGCCCCATCCAGCCTGAATCTTCTTGTGGAGTAAGGGGGTGGCAGCCTGTTTTCAGATCCTTGTTGTATCAGTCTGAGCTGGATTACTAATTCCTCTTGTTAACAGGCCAATTGCTAACTAGAGTCCATTCTGTCTATGACTCCACTCAGCTCTCTCTCACACACACACACACGGCTGATGTGATTAATGTTGGTCTTCTAACTGTTGTGTTTTTTTTGGGGGGGGGTCAACTGCAGATTGTTGATTTAAGTACAGCTGCTATAAAGAAAGTTGGCAATACCTTTGCCATGGATAACTATGGGACTGGATGACTTGCATGTTGGCACAAACATGTGCGGGGCTATTTGAAATATATTAATTATTTGAATTAATTTGATGTTAATTTGTAATTTTTTTTGAAAAGCAATAAAATTAATTGGCAAAAAAAAATATGTGCAGGTAGATTTGCCTCCACTCCTCTTCTTTCTAAGGTTGCATGCACATTCAAAGCACACAGTCTCCAAAGAATTGTGGGCAGTGTACACCTCACAGAGTTACAATTCCCAAGTGACAGTGCCGATGTGGGCGGGCAGTATTCTGTGGCTCTGTCCAGGTATTGCCACAATTGCAACCCTGACAGCTCTGTTGTGCCCACAGATCTTACAGAAAACCCATAATCACATCATTCGCCCTCCCCTTGCCTGCCCCAAAGGGAATTTTTAAAATCTTAATAGTGTACCCACGTGGCAGCTGTGGCAGTACCCTCAAGAGCAGTCTGAGTGTACTTTCAGGCAAACCACATGCCCAGTGCGCAGCTGGGCTTTGATGAAAACTGCTTGCAAGGGTGAGGTCCAAATTGCTGCAGTTTGAAACAAGCAGCAGCATGCTGGCTCTTGCAATGCCACCATATACAGTCATACCTTGGTTCTCGAACGCCTTGGCACCCGTATGTTTTGGCTCCCGAATGCTGAGAACCCAGAAGTAAGTCTTCCGGTTTTTTGGAAGCCAAACGTCCGACGCGGCTTCTGCTTGAGTGCAGGGAGCTCCTGCAGCCAATCGGAAGCTGTGCCTTGGATTTTGAATGGTTTCGGGAGCTGAGCGGACTTACGTTTGAGAACCAAGGTACAACTGTATAGAACCGGGGAATCCCCACATGTACTGTAATGGAACCCCAGTGTAAGTGGCTCCCACAAGGAAGCCACAGAAAGAATGTGGTTGGTCAAGGGCGCCGTGGATTCAGAAAAAGGTTGAAAACCACTGCGCCCAGAATATCTAGGTAGGACTATCCCCTGCCTCAAACCCCGGAGAGCTGCTGCCAGTCAGTGTTGAGAATACTGAGCCAGATGGACCCGTGGCCTGACTTGCTGTAAGGCTGCTTCCTCTATTCCCGTGACAAAGTCTGTGATTCATATGAACCTGTTAGATTAGATGAGTTCATTAGGACCCGTCTGTATAATGCACAGCCCCAGGATAGCGGAGGATGCCAGACATCCTTTCCCCCTCATATTTGAGCAGTGAAACAGTTCGGTTTAGATTGTGAAACTGTCCAGGATGATGCCTGCCTCCTGGGGATTTTCCAGCTCGCAGTGTGGGAGCAAACGGGCTTCGATGGAGCACCTTCAGGAAGAATTCCAGACAGAGCTCCGAGAACAACACAACAGGTTTCGTTAGTTCTGGCTCTGATACGATTTGCCTCCCATCCCAATCAATCACCACCGTGCCCACAAAAAATGTCCCTGATCGTTTAGTGAAGAGAAGCCTTACCTTAATAGCCATGGCGTGTTTGAAATGCGGGTGGTATAAAAGCTCAACATCATTTTTCTTTTCTTTTTTTGCATCAATTAGCCTCACAGGAACAGCATCCCTGGCACCTGATCCAGACCTCTGCAACAGAAGGAGGTTTTCATTCATAAAACTGGAAGGAGTACCCTTGGGCTGAGAGTAGGAAAGAGCTAAAAAAGAAGTTGAGTCAAAGGAGCTTAATCCCCAAAAGCCTGGAAGAAATATTGTATGACTTCTAATGGGCTGCTTTGCTAGCTGCCAAACCGTGAAACTGATTTATGCTGTTTATCGTTAGCGTGTGTTGTCTCTTTCGGCTCTCACCTGTGTTATTCTGCCTGGCCAGGAAAAAAAAATTCTGGATTGCTTTTGCAGCCAAAGCACTTCTGGGTCTTCAAGCCAGTCAACCAGCCTAAGTCGCCTGAGATTTCCGATACTCATGAATGTATCAGGTGGCTTGGGGTTGCCGGAGAAAGAAGCTACAGGTGTGGCCACATCATGGCTTGCTGAAATGGAATCCTTTGCAAGATCAGTTTCCCCCGAGTTCCTGCTCAAAGAAAACCCCTACCTGGATGGAATGTGTCCTTGAATAATAAAAGGGGCTCTCGCTTGCCTGGGTGAAGGATAAGGAGAAGTGTGTGATTGTAGGAAGCAGCCTATTTTACAGAGGCAAAATTTCTATTCCTTTCTCTACCACCTTTGCCTCTGACCCCTCTCACTCCTGGCATGTGGCCTCTGGAAGGTAGCCTATAAATGAAAGTTGCCCTTAGAGCTAAACATGTATCCCACTCCTGATGTCCTGGGATAGATGTCAGGCTGGCATCAGTGGTGGAGCTTCATGCTCCGGCACCGGGGGCGGAGAGCAGGCAAAGCGTGGCTGGCGCACGTCCTGAGGCGTGGTATGCCACCCACAGGGGCGTGACGCGTGTCCTGGGGGCATGGCATGTGTCCTGGGGGCATGGCATGCCGCCCACAGGGGTGTGGCGTGGCGCATGCCCTGGGGGCGTGGCGCATGGTGCTGAGGGCGGTGCCTTCCCCCCCTCTTCCTCTGCCAGTGGCCGGCATCATGGCAGCAGAAGCAGCAGTTCCTGGTTTTTAGGCCGATGCTTTCATCTGACAAGGTGCTGAGCCCCAGAAGACGCTGCTTGGGAAAGGATGGGGTACATGCTGAGATTGTGGAGCCGGAGAAATGGAGCTGCAGTGCTGCCACTGCTTCCCCTTGCAGCTTCTTTCAGTAAATCCAGGTGACAAAATGTGAACGGAGCACAGAAGCAACCTGAAACTGCTTCACTAAGGCCCTTTCCCCTTAAAATGTGGGGAGCTGCATGAACATGTGGTTGGATTGTGCAAGCCTCCTCTGTTCAGGCGACGTCTGTAGGCAGAGGGAGAATCTTGTTGGTACTGGGTCAGGACTGAAGAAGGGCAGGGGCTGACAGCTGACGGCTGGAAAAAAGGTAGTTTTAACTTGCCACGCCTGTCAAGTTAGCAGTCGCAGAATCCCCCTCATTCCTTGGAGCTGGGGATGGGGGCTTAATGGAGAAGCCCCAAGGTTATCTTTCAGGTGCTCAGCTTGAATGAGCTGTCTCCAGACCCATTGTGGTTCAGACAGTGCTAACATCACTTTGGTGTTTATCATCTTGTTTTAGAAACCAGGGAGAAGGGGATTTTCTTCATTCTTTCATCAGCTTGTCAGTTCAGATATGACACATACAGTATGTGCTATTTAAAGGAGCAGCAGCCTTCTTAGCAATGATGCAAGGAGAAGAAGAGCTGCTACGGTATGTGTTACAACAAAAGTAATGATCTTTCTCAGCTCTAGCCAAACACTCTAAATGCTACACTAGAATCATAGAGTTGGAAGAGACCACAAGGGCCATCCAGTCCAACCCCCTGCCAAGCAGGAAACACCATCAAAGCATTCCTGACAGATGGTTGTCAAGCCTCTCCTTAAAGACCTCCAAAGAAGGAGACTCCACCACACTCCTTGGCAGCAAATTCCACTGCTGAACAGCTCTTACTGTCAGGAAGTTCTTCCTAATGTTTAGGTGGAATCTTCTTTCTTGTAGCTTGAATCCATTGCTCCGTGTCCGCTTCTCTGGAGCAGCAGAAAACAACATTTCACCCTCTAACCTTTCACCCTTTCACTATACCAGCCATCTACCTTGACAAATCTACTGTCTAATGCACCATCGAATCTAATGCACACCTCAAATTCCAGAACCTCGAAACAAACAAAAAAGTTATTTGCTGGCGAATGTAAATGTGCCATCGAATCTAATGCACACCTTAATTATTGCAACGTCATTTGGCCCCAAAAGAGGTGAGCATTAGATTCAAGTAAATATGGTATTATTTGGTAAAATAGGAATGAAGTTCTAAGCTCACATCTACCGTGCATGTGTATCAGTGGAAAAGGCTGGGTATGCCTACAGTAGAATAAAGACAAATGCAAAGGGTTATAATAAATGGTTATACAGCAACCAAGCATGCTGTTCTTCCTGTCTTTGAATATGAGAGCAAAGGAACATTCACTACGGGGAAGGGGTAAAAATGGAAGCTGACTAAATAAAATTCCTTCTACACCAAAGGTTATCAACTTTTCCAATGATCATTGCACATTATTGATTGATTGATTGATTGATTGATTGATTTGATTTGAATACTGCCGTATACCTGCAGGTCTCAGGGCGGTTCACAGGATAAAATTCACTGAATGTGTGTGACATGACAGGATTGCAACAGTAAAGTCCCCAACCAGGACCACCCATGCAATTCCTACATGCTTGCTTTGCACACAGTACGACATGTCAAGGAACCCTGTAAGAAACACAGCCCTGGCTATGCATGCAGTTTGTATGTAGGTCGGCAGTTCAAATCCCCGCAACGGTGTGAGCTCCCGTTGCTCAGTCCCAGCGCCTGCCAACCTAGCCGTTTGAAAGCACGCCAAAAAGTGCAAGTGGATAAATAGGTACCACTCCAGTGGAAAGGTAAACAGCATTTCCATGCGCTGCTCTGGTTTCGGTTTTCCGTTGCTCCAGAAGCGGTTTAGCCATGCTGGCCACATGACCTGGAAAAACTGTCTGTAGACAAATGCCGGCTCCCTCAGCCTGTAAAGCGAGATGAGCGCCACAACCCCGAGTCCTCTGCAACTGGACTTAACTGTTAGGGGTCCTTTACATTTACCCATTTTTTTTAGGGACTGCGCAGAGAGTCTTACGAACATGTCTATGCTGGAAAGAGGACCAGGGCTTGCACCTGTAATCCTGCTTCTCCACCGAGTAAGGTGTTCATTTGAAAAAATGTGCAGAGCAGTCTCTGAAACAGTCTCTGATGGCAATTTTAGTCATGCACATAAACATGCTAGAGAGCATTAGGGGTTTTCAGAGATGGTTGCAGCGTACACCTCAGGTTAATAACAGAATTTCTCAGGCTCTTCCTCCACCACGTATAGGGGGAAACAAAAATGGACAGCTTGACTGGAATTCCTTGCTCCTGCTCTTACATGGCGGCTGGGGAAGGGGCACAGATCCAAGCAAAGAGTTTGGGAGGTTAAAAACCTGCAAGAAGTAGAGGGCTGCTTGAATGATGGGTCATCATCACATCCAGGGATAGCAAGGTGCCAGTGCTTTTCTGATTTGAAGGTACTAGCAGGAGAAGGGCTCTTTGGTGGGGAGTTGTGAAGGGGAATTCATAACATCATCTGCACTTACCTTCCAAGTTCCGGACTGCAGAATCCGGGACCGGCAGCCATTTGACACCGGAATTTGCGTCGATGTAACTTCCGGTGTCGCTTTGCCCTTCTATGGGCAACCAAAATGGCCGCTGCCGGCTTCAAAAGTTGCTTGTACGCATGTCAGGAAGTGCGTCGACGCAACTTCCAGTGTCGCTCCGCCCTTCTATGGGCACCAAAATGGCCGCCGCCAACACCGGAAGTCACGTCTATGCACTTCTGGACATGCGTAGATGCGACTTTTGAAGCTGGCGGTGGCCATTTTTGGTGCCCATAGAAGGGCAAATCGGAAAGAAAAAAATGGCTGCCAGCAGGAGAAAATAATGGAGAAAAACGGGAGACAAAGTGATACGGGGGACCACCGGGGAAAGGTAAGTAAAAAGGGGTTTTTCCCGGGGGAAACGGGAGACTTGGCAGATATGCATCTGCACAAATTAGCCAAATCTTTTGGGACACCATTTTGTATGACAAGATAAGTAATCATGGTGGTAGATGCAGACCCCTATGCTTTTACAGTGCTGGGGGGGGGGTGTTGTTTGTGGGTGGGAAGTCTGCTCACATGGTAATGCAACCATGCTGCTGTTCACAAGAGGCTGGCATAGGGATGCCTATATCAGAGCTAAATTCTTGCTCAGATATGGCCAGGTCTTTCATGGCTCCTCCATCTCTGCCTATTGCATGGGGTATATGCAACAGATCAGTGACTGCATAGTTGACTCTGTGAAGGTCCAAGCAAACCACAAAGCAATGGGGGCACACGTAGGGTCTGTGAAAATGTCACAAATGTGCACACGACCCTGCTCGTATTTGTTGAGTTAATGAAGGACATCCCAAAACATGAACTGGAGATAGGGTTCTGATCCAATTGGATGTTTCCTTTCATCCTTCCTTATGGAGCCAAAGCTCTATTGTAAAATTTAATTCCCATTCATCACTCACTGTGAAATTTGTATGCGAAAGTATTAGATGAGTGTGTAAAAAGTTACTGCTGCCTTCTTAAAAGGATCTGTCTTTTCCATGACACATAATTCATTTACCAACATAAAAGGGAAATGACTCACCTTTCATCCAAACAAGAACTCCTAAAGCTTAGCCGACAGCACCTGTCTGGGACATGGTTACTTATTAACTAATTGCTAGCCAAAGGTGTCCTGGGAAATGAAGAGTTTGCTTAAGTTTCTTCCAGCCTGGAGTTTGAATGACCTCTCCTTGCTTGTCAAATAGGATTTGTACACTGAGCAGTGTATATAATATGATCTTGCACTTAGCCAATGGTCAGTGAGTGCCCAACAATCAATTTATGGATAAGGTTTTAAAATAGGTGCCAAAAACTACATCTGCTAAGAGGCAACTACCCAACTCTAGAGATCAAAATTCTGATTTTGTTGCCTAAAAAGCAAACACAGGCACTACAAACATTTTTTACTATCTAATAAAAATATGGCTGGATACCTGTAGCTGAAGAAATTCACACTGACATGTGGGTTTCCGTATCTTTCTCATTTACTTCCTTCCCTTCAGTGCCCTTCTTGCGATTGACAGGAGAAATGCCGCAGTAATGCTGTAACAGCTGGCATAATTCTCCCTTCGGTGCTGCTCTTAGACACAGGATTCCCTCTTAGGAGTCTCCAGACCAACAGTGAGGAAACTGTGGCCCTCCAGATGTTGTCGAATCACAACTCCTGTCATCCCTGACATTAGCAGGCTGGGGCTAATGGGAGTTGTCATCCAACAACATCTGGAGTGCCACAAGTTCTGCATCTCTGGGGTAGATGTGCCAAATGTATATCTCTTTGGCTCCTTAGCTTGCAATCCCCAAACCTGATCCCCAGGCCTCCGTCTCCTTCACCTACGCTTTGCTCAGGTTCATGAACATAAGTGCACTGATTGCTCTAACCTGTTCCTTCAGTTCAACTTTTTCTTCTCCCTGACTTCTTTAGCCGCTTTCTGGTCAGTCAACTTTCCAATAATGGCCTATGTGAGATTCAAATCCCAATCAAGCAGAGAACTATTCATTTTCATAGAATCCTGACTAGGGATGGAAGGGCCTGTCAGTTTTGGTTCTCTCGATTTCTCAGTTTCCCCATCTTAAATTCAGTCCTGCAGCAATTTGCTTGTATTTTAGTGTGCATTCTTCCTAATAAACACATTTTCATATGCAGTTTTGAATAATGTCCACATATTATATCACCTGCTATAGTGC
Organism: Zootoca vivipara; assembly: GCF_963506605.1. Taxonomy (NCBI): domain Eukaryota; kingdom Metazoa; phylum Chordata; class Lepidosauria; order Squamata; family Lacertidae; genus Zootoca; species Zootoca vivipara. The sequence continues at coordinate 100,200,734 of NC_083277.1, forward strand.
ATTATTGTACGCTATTTTCACTGATATATGCAATTTTTATGCTCACTTGCCCCTAATACAGTGGTACCTTGGGTTTCAGATGCTTCAGGTTACAGACGCTTCAGGTTACAGAATAGTTCCTCGGGTTAAGAACTTTGCTTTAGGATGAGAACAGAAATCATGCAGCGGCAGCGGCACAGCGGCAGCGGGAGGCCCCACTAGCTAAAGTGGTACCTCAGGTTAAGAACAGTTTCAGGTTAAGAACGGACCTCCAGAATGAATTAAGTTCTTAACCCAAGGTACCACTGTATATGTTTGGGTTTGTTTTGAAAACTTTGGTTGGTTGCAAAATTCAAATCACTGCGAATTTCGAAGGATGATTCAGTTCAAGTTCTCATATTGTTTCAGAAATGGCAAAGTTGATAGATAGGTGTGAATTGAGTTGAATTTCACCTCTATCCCTAACCCTTACTGTGAACTTTCTGATGTGGATGCTTGGACTGTTCCACGACTTCGCAATGCTCAAGCCAAGCAATGCATTACCTTAAGTTCTACATATTTTTGGACCCCCTTGGATATGAGGATCAAACTTTTCACACACACCACAAGATATTGAACTTGACATGAACTTTCCTCCCAACCTCTCCAGCCATGAAGAAGATATTGCATTGTGCTGTGGTTTGTTGCTGGACCTTTCTAAAATGGCACTGGAGTTCTGTTTTTCCACCCCACCCCCTTTTTAAAAGCAGGTGAATTCAGAACCAAGCTGGAATTATGGTATGTGTGAGAGAGAGAGAGAGAGAGAGAGAGAGAGAGAGAGAGAGAGAGAGAGAGAGAGAGAAATTTCATTCTTCTGGCTTCACATTAATGCATTGCAAACTTGCAAACAGAATGCCAGGGAAGCGAGTTAACCCAAAGGCTTAATCCCCCTAAAGCTGCCCTGAGATATGGTGGAAAGTAAGCTTTGACTTACTAATAGACTCTATTGCGACGTCTTAGAGGTAGCTTTGTTCTGTAGCTTGCTGGCTTCCTAATTGTTCTGTCATCAAAAGGGAGGGAAATAGTTCTGCTGCACTCAGAACCAAGATTAAGAGATGCCTTTTTAAAGTAAAGCAGCTAAGGGGAGGGGGGGGCTTTTCAGTTTTAATTGCTGCCAGGGGGGGTGTTGTACGGTGAAAACTGCCAGAATAGTTTCCTTTCCTGTTTTGTTTTTCTGCCCACACAGTTTTGCAGTTGCCGATAAACAAAATTCCAAGTCCCCCTCCTCCTGAATCAGAAAAAGAAACACCCTGTGCTGAAAAGCGAGTACATGCTTTGCTGAACTAAGAGAAGGAGGTGGAGGAACAGGAGAACTTTGTGACAAGCAGATAGATCTAGATCCACATTATTATTGTTTTTATTCTTGGTCCTTTTGCTGTTTTCTCTGGATAGGGATGTCTTCCTGTCCCGCTGCTTGAGGTGGAATTTGCACATTTACAGCTTGTGCCCTTGTACGGAGGCCAGCTCCGACTCTAGCAGTTTATGCCGCCTCCTCTTATATCCTGAGGGAATCTCTGTGACTTGGGGGTTAGAGAAGAAGAGCGTGGGGGTTGGAGGCCAGGGCTCTTTGACCCTTGAGACCCTGTTGCCTCGCTGCATGTGTGGGCCATTGGCTGAATCATTTAGCCTCACTGTGTGGTTCTGGGAGTTTTCAACTGCTGGGTAACCAAGCTTCCCTCCTTGCCAGAAAGCAGCAACTTGAGGTTTATAAGCCTGATTTTCCCCCGATAAAGGATGCTATGTGCTTCTCGGTTCTCTCTCTTCTTTAGTCAGCTCAACCCAGGTGTAGGTGTGTGAACAGCACATTCAGCTTGCTGCTTGAAATGGGGTGGAGGAAGGATTGGTCTATAAATCCAATAAAATAATTGTGCGTGCTACCCTTTCGTATTGGCCAGGGACGTGGAACCTGTCACCCGGCTCCCCTGGAAAAGGGTTCTCATGGAAACACTACCGCCACTGATATTTCTCTAGAAAAAGAGGTGTTGGGACTCACCATGAATGCCCCCTTTATCCTATATAATAAAGTCCAAGTGTCTCTGCGTCCAGTCCCTGTGTCCCTGGGTTTGCGCTACTGCGCATGTGCCCCACGGACACAGGGACTGGACGCAGAGACTGGACGCACACGTGCGTGTGCTCTCCTCCCCTCTGTCTACCAGTTCCCTGCGGCCGCCAACCACCGCTCCCAGCCAGACAAGCGCCTCACTGCGCTTGCGCTAAAGCACGAGGAGGAGGAGGCTGCTTTCTTTTCCTTTCCCCCCCTCTACGCTCCTCCCACTATTCGCCATTGGCTGGTTCTAAACGGGGTTTACCGCAGGGGCGGGAGGGAGACGGGGAGCAGCAGATCCCCAAGGCTAACACGCGCAGCGCGACGGGCCGCAGCCGCCGGCTCCACAAATGGGCGCACTCCATAAGCAGCGGCGCCATTCCTACACGGGCCCCCGGTCGCGCTTCCACGCTACTCGGGCGCGCGGGCGCTGCTTCCCTTCCGCCGGCAGCACACGTGGGAAGGGAGGAGCGGCCTTGGCGTTTGGGCTCCTGAGGCGGAGCTTCTGCACTGACGGGGAAGGGAGGGAGCCAATGCGTCGCAAAGAGGAGGAGGCTTTGGGTGGCGTGTGATGCAGGGATCGTGAGCACCAGAATCGGGGCAGCGGGGAAACCCCTAGCCTCCGGATCAGGCCCCAAAGATGCCTCTACGAATGTCCCTGAGGTTGCTAGAGCAACAGGTCTGCTCTAGCACCCGTTATTTTAACGGGCTTTAAGATACTAGTTCTCTTATAAAGGCAATGGCAACCACCTGAGAGGATTGTCGGAACTCACCTCACTGGGTGACTTTGTGCCAGCCACTGCATCTCAGCCTGACCTACCTTACATGGTTGTTGTGTGGATATAAATGGTGAGAACCATGTACACCTCCTTGGAGGAGAATGTGGTATACAAATGTCAGAAATAAAACAAACAAATAATTTAGCTGGCTTCAGTTGAGTGCTGCACTAATGTTTGTTGCTACTTGCATCTCCCTGAGCAGTTCCCGGACGTGGGTGGCGCTCTGGGTTATACCACTGAGCCTAGGGCTTGCTGATCAGAAGGTTGGTGGTTCGAATCCCTGCAACGGGGTGAGCTCCCATTGCTCGGTCCCTGCTCCTGCCAACCTAGCAGTTCGAAATCATGTCAAAGTGCAAGTAGATAAATAGGTACCACTCTGGCAGGAAGGTAAACGGCGTTTCCATGCACTGCTCTGGCTCACCAGAAGTGGCTTAGTCATGCTGGCCACATGACCTGGAAGCTGTACACCAGCTCCCTCAGCCAATAAAGCGAGATGAGCGCCGCAACCCCAGAGTCGTCTGCAACTGGACCTAACAGTCAGGGGTCCCTTTACCTTTACCTTAAGCAGTTCCCAGAAAGATTCAGAATACCTTGTGGGCAGCAGCAAGTGGCACTTGAAAAGACTTCCAAGCTTTCTTAACTTACAGTAGGGACAAGGAACCATTTCCCTTTCCTTGCTGCAGTATATCGTGGGCTCTTTTCATGGGAAGGGAAGCAGCAACTACCTCTGTCTCCAAGGCTGGGAAACTGGGGATAACAACTCCAAATGGGAGACAATTGGGGCGAAAAGTTGCCGCAAACAACCTTTCATTTTTTCCAGCACCCTGGATGTTGGCATCTGCTCACATTTTTGCTATGTTCCGAGGCAGAAAATGCTTGACTTGTAAAAAAAACTGGCTAAAGATTTATTGCTGCCATCTCTGGAGCAAGGATTTGAAATCCTGACTTCCACAGCGGCATTCCTGTGTCCCGGCTGTTGGAAGGCTGCTTGGCACCTCCGTCTGAGCCTGGGTGGGGCATTTCGGGAAAGAGCTTTGATCTCTCCTGGCAACACACTTTCAAACAAGCCGCAGAAGGGGCAACATTACCTGAGAGGGTGAGATAACAGGTAACAGCTTTCTGCGCAGGGCCTGTGATAATTCTGCTCTTTATGGGGCTTTGATTGCAGCAGGATACTTAGGAGCCCAAGGAAACTTCAAAAGCTGCGCACACTGGCATTGCACCACCTTGTGCAAAGAATCGTAAGAGGGGCGTGCGTGTGTATAGAGGCATGTTTATTACTCTCATTGAGAAATATTTGCACTAGCTCAAATACTAAACCAGGAAGTAACACAGTGTTGTTTTCCCGCTTGCGCAGTTAGAAAACAAAACAAAAGAACGGCTGTGCCAAGGTTGTCTTTAAATTTCTCAGTTTCTGCCATTCTTAGGGAAACATGGAGTAAAACTGGCTTATCACTGAATTTGCCATGCGAGAACGGAGATAGATACGGGTTCGGCCTTTCTATGCCCAATTAGATATGTACTTAATATGGAATAGGCAGATCCGTATCTTGTTTTTCCTTAGCCAATTAAAGGTGCAGGAGAGCCCAGTTCTCACTGTGAAGGCAGTAAATGCTGGCGGGGAGACCGATCTTTACATCACTCCTGCGCCTCGGTTGGCATAGATGCACCCTGCCACAGCTGTGGAGCTAGGAGCCATGGACGGACAGATCACCACTGGCACTAATAAGTCGCTTGGAAATGCTTGTGTAAAGTGACATGAAAAAGCTCAATGAATAAGGCAATGGTGACAATCCCAGGATGTATCGCCACCCCCCACAATTATAGGACGGATGTAATTTGCTGTTACTAGTTGGGCAGGCGCTTTGAGCCGCTTCTTCACTGAGACAATTTCATCCCGTCATAACCAGGGGGAGTCCTTCCCCAGGATGAGACTTTTTTGATGAGGTGGTTCCTTTTCTTTAATCAGCAAAATAAAATGAAAATTGCTAAAGTGACCTTTGAGTCCAACTGTATTCATACGATAATTTCCATTTCTCTCAGAGTCAGACAGAGAGGTGGGTGGGGAGTAGAGAGAGCAAAACTCTCTACCAGTAAGTGACAAGGAGAGGCGGAAGTGAGAGGGGACATAGCCCCTTGTCTTGGACCGCCTAAGTCAGATCACCAACCAAATAATAATAATAATAATATAATAATAATTTATTATTTGTACCCCGCCCATCTGGCTGGGTTTCCTCAGCCACTCTGGGCAGCTTCCAACAACAAAAAATAAAATACATTAAAATGCCACACATTAAAAACTTCCCTGAAATGGCAAAAGCCGATTTAAAACTAGGACCCAAATAATTTTTCAGCATCTTAAATCCTACCGCTGAGGTGTACAACAAGAAACCAGGTATACTTATAGGCAGACACAACTGTGTCCAAGTGTTAAAATTTCTGGCCTCTGGCTTCACGCTGGTCAAACATTGCCCAGATGTTGGAAGGTATGTCTTGTTAGACCCTAAAAGCATAACAGAGCCCGCTTGTTTCGCCTGCGAGGGAGTGTGTGCGACGGTTATTTGTCCAAGCTAATTTCCTTTTTCACCACCACCCATTCCTAATTCAGCTTTCCCTCCCAGAATTAGTTCTACTGAGCACAGTGGCAAAGCAGAACCTCTTCCCTCTGGCCTTCTGTTTATCATCTTCTGTCAAGCGCATGCTGTTTCCAGGCAACGGAAAGGAAGTGCCAGCTCGGGCCACGTGGTTGTGGCCAGTCATTTCGTGTTAGCATCCTGGGGCAAAGTCTCATTTATTTCTAATCTAATGTTTCTAGGGGAACGACACAGTCAGTGGGTCCCGTACTCTGTGCCAGTTTAGACAAAACTGCCTCTCTTGGTTTCTACTTTCCTTGGAACTAGTTCTCATAAGGATTGTGTTTACAGTTTCTGGCTGAATATTTATTAAGTTTCGTAATTTTTTATTTATTTTCTTTTTTGGGGAAAAAAAATATACACAGCTTAATCCGAGATAAACTTTGCTCTTTTCATTCCGTTCTGCTGATAAAACTTTGCCACTCCAAAACTGCATAACACATTTGGAATATAGTTTGATACAGATTTAGCCCAACATGTTTCAAGTAGCCTTTTGTTTTGATATGGTGTTTTAAATGGGGGCGAGGAGAGGATAGATTCTCGCCCCCCACCCATCCCGCCCACTTCCTCCAGTCTGGCATGGCTCAAGCCACATTTGTGGACTCGTTCTCACAATCCTGCTACTCTGTGTATCTCCCCCCATCCACCCTCAAAGAATGAATAGAGCTTCAGTGCTGCGGCACTTGGAGTGCTTTTAATAATGCTGTTTTCAAGGATGTAAGAAAATGAAAAGAATAGAAATGGAAGAAGAGTTGTTAGGCACATTAGGATGTAATCAGATAGCATTAAAATTAATTCTGGGCGATTCATGAATCTGTAAGAGGACCGGGGGCGCGGATGGGCGGATCTAAGGTCATATCTACACCGGTGTTTTTTCAGAGGTAAAATGGAGAATTCAGGAGCTTTGACCTGCTTCTTCATTAGGATGTTATCAATAAGCATCTGTACCTGGGCTGTCTACCAGCTCCATCTGGTACGTAGGCTGAGACCCTACCTGCCTGCAGACTGTCTCACCAGAGTGCTGCATGCTCTGGTTATCTCCCGCTTGGGCTACTGCAATGCGCTCTACATGGGGCTACCTGTGAAGGTGACCCGGAAACTGCAATTAATCCAGAATGCGGCAGCTAGACTAGTGACTGGGAGTGGCCGCCAGGACAACTGGGGAAAGAGTTATGCAAACTCCCGCTGCCTGCCCTTTAAATTACACAGAATAATAATAATAATAATAATAATAATAATAATAATAATAATAATAATAATTTATTTATACCCCACCCATCTGGCTGGGTTTCCCCAGCCACTCTGGGCAGCTTCCAACAGAAGAATAAAATAATTGATTAAAGATTAAAAGCCTCTCTAAACAGGGCTGCCTTCAGATGTATTCTAAAAATCTGGTAGCTGTTTTTCTCTTTGACATTAATTATAGGCATTAAGAAGTATCTTGCTTCTAACACACCAATTTTGCCACTATCACGTCTAGTTCACTGCATAGCCTAGGTCACAGGTGGGCTCCCTACAACCCTAGGGCTACAAGGGACCTTCTGCCTAATTTTATCTGGTCCTCAGCCTAATTTCAAAAGCCCTCTGCAAGTGATCAGGACTTTGGGTAAGGAAGAAGTAGAAGACAGATGGATAGCTAGATACATTGAAACATGCAGAGATACATAGATCGATACATAGATAGATGGATACATAAATCAACACATAGATGGATACATAGATACAGATACATAGATGGGTACATAGTAACATAGACAGGTAGGTGCATTGATGGATACAAATTTGGAATACTGTACTGTGGTACCTCGTGTTACGGACGACATCAGTTCCGGAGGCCCGTCCATAACATGAAATGCTTGCAACTTGAAGCGCTGCGTTTGTGCAGGCACACAGCGCGATTTGGCGCTTCTGTGCAGATGTGAGCGGCAAAACCCGAAAGTAACCCATTCCGGTACTTCCGGGTTGCCACGGAACGTAACGCAAAAAGACGCAACATGAAGCGGACGCAGCACAAGGTATGACTGTACAGTGGTACCTCGGTTTATGAACTTAATTCGTTCCTGAAGTCCGTTCTTAAACCAAGTCCATTCTTAAACCAAGGTGTGCTTTCCCTAATGAGGTCTCCCTTCCACAGTTCGACTTCCATTTGTGGACCGAGGTAAAGTTTGCAAACCGGAACACTACTTCTGGTTTTGCGGAGTTGGTAAACTGAATAGTTCGTAAACAGGGCTGTTCATAAACCAAGGTACCACTGTACTAAGGTGGCAGAAGAAGGGAGGAAAACAGGGATGAAAGAAAGAGAAAGGGCTCTGACCTGCCAGTCACTGGCTTTGGCCCTGCTCATAGCCAGCATTGCTTCCTCTGACAGATTTTCTCCAACAGATAGAAAGTACAGTTGCCCATCCCCGATCTCCGCGAGCATATGTTTGGTGGCTGTTCAATATCAAGCTGAGGTCAGAGTTAGCCCTCCAGAGTCTTGCTATTGAAGTGGATTGTTCTGCTAAAGCAAGATCCATGCATGTCAAAATGAAACACGTATATAATTTATTTCATCCGTCAAATGTTAAGTGCCTTTGTCAATGGGAGAAAGAATGTGTAGTTCCGTTAAAAAAAAAAAAATAGCACAATGGTTTCCATAGCAAACTGACCATTGCTTCTTATTTCTTTTCCTGTAGGATCACATGTCAAAAGAAGACGGTAATCCGTGCACAGAGGATGCTGACAGAAAGGCCAAGATGCAGAAGACCCAACTGGACCTCACCTGATGGAGAACACCTCTTTGGAAATGTCAGGAAGGCTTTTTTGCTTATGACTTGCAGTCCACCAGCTGCTAAGATCTGAAACAGATGTCTGGTGAAGAGAGGAGCTCTCATCTCATGATCAGCAGAAGTGGAGTATGGGATCTTCAGCTAGCAGAATGTTAGGTCAAGCTACCTCACCAGTATCTGTACATAATGAAGCAAGTTAACTTTGGTTTGTTTCCCCTGGTTTTACAGTTTCCAGATGTTGCCTCCTTCTCCACTGTGCCTGGATAGTCACCTTTACCAGAGACCTGAAAACTACTCGCGGAAAGGGAACAGCCATTTGGTCCAAACAGGAGTATATGCCACACACACACACACACACACACACACACACCCTTTGTTGTTGAAAGATTCAAATATGGCAATGGAAATAGCTGTGAATTTTCCCAATGTCCCCTGCATCTCTTATGCCTCTTCTTTCATTGCTGATTTAATGATTCAGTGGAAGTTCAGGATGCCCGGATGATCAACAAGAAGATTTTGTTGTTGTTTTCCTGATGTATCAATAAAATCTTATTTTTTTAAAAAAAAAATATTAAAAGAAGATTGGACAATATATACCTGGTGTTGGGGGCCCACAGAATTTAAATCTGTTCCTGGGGAATTAATGGTCAGTTCTACAAGTTTTACTGTGAGTTGTCACGTGGAAATCCAGGAAATACAAATTGTCATTCTTCTGTCAAAAGGAAATTATAATGTCACATATACTTATACCAAAGAGTCCATCTGACATACAGAAGACAGCCTCATGTGACCATGGATAAGCATGGGAAGTTTTTTTAATGTTTCATGCTTTAAATATTTTGTTGGGAGCTGCCCAGAGTGGCTGGGGCATACCAGTTGGATGGGCATCATATAAATAAAATTATCATTATTATTCTTATTTACTGGAATAAGGTGAGAATGCATTAGAACTTACCCTTTCTGAGTGAGGTTATAAAAGAGAGGAAAGTAAATTCCACTGGCTTGTAAAGTACCTGAAAGCAGCCTTCTGCAACCCCCATCATCCCCAGGCATTATGGACAGCAGTCAGGCATGTTTAGGGTTAGCTGCACTCCACACCAGCACCACAAGGGGCGCTTCAGCAGTGATGTTGAACAGAGCACAAAAGGCTCCATTTGGGAGACCAAAATCTGCCGCTGATGAAGGGAGTCTATTTGGTTTTTTTTAATTCATTTAGCAAAATGCATATTCTACTTCATTGTAGGATAAACTCTGAGCGGTTTACAAAAACATGAAATAAAATATTTAAAATTATCAATGTAAAAGCAGGTGTTTTAAAACCAACTAAGAACTAAAACACCAACCAGCTCAGTTGGTGAGAGCCCGATCACAGCAAGGTTGCAAGGATTTAAAACAATTGGTCAGCAACAACAGAAATACTACAAAGTAAATAAGAGAAAGAGGGGGAGTGATTTCAAAATAAAAAATACCATGAAATGCAAAATACAGACTCGTACCAATGTTAGTCACACCCATAATGACTAGGTCCATTAATATCAGAGGGTCTGCTCTGAATAGTCATTGGATACAGCCCACGGACACATCTGTGTGTCAGGGCAGAGCCCAAAATATCTGTTTAAATTGGTAACTGAGTTATAAAAGGGCGTGAACGCAAAATAACCTCCTGGTTTTATTCGGGTTTTCTGACAGATCTCTTGGCTGCTCTCCTGGATACATGGAAGAGTTTCCTTTGTGGTGGAATTATATGTTTCCCCATCAAGTGAGTTGACCTGAGCTTTTCATGATTACCAAGAGTTCTGTTGTGTCTTGCTGGGGATTCTGTTAAGGGATCATATAGCTGTTTAGAAAGGAGAATGATTATGGGAATCAAAAAATATGTGTTATCATGCATTTGCCAGTGGCATGTTCAAGAGCAAGGTGGGCAACAAGCTATTAGAAATGCTGCTCTGTTTCTCCTATGATGCCAGAAGGTCTCGTGATGAAAATGTTCCCTTGCAAATGTGTGTTTTCTGTCCTACCAAACAGTGAAATACACCAATTCCACAAATCTCAAAAGAATCTGGGGGAGTTAATGTGCTCAAAATTGAGTCACTTCTTTATTCATGATACATTCCTTTTAAAAAGCCCAAACCAGGGCTCCATGCAGATGGTTGCTTTTCAAAAACTTGTAGAGCCTTCACGGTCCGCAGTCCACATGCTTGCTTTTCATGGGTCCAGCCGTGGTATCTGGTTGTCGTGAACTGGCAGGATGACGGGGAAGGCGGAAGAGGATCCCGACGAGGGGTGTAGCTGGGACTGGGACACACCAGGGCAAGCGAGGGATGGGGAAGGAAGTACTCACAGGATGGCGGAGGGTGGTGAAGGGATGGGCGTCAGTGCACAGGAACCAGAGCAGCAGGACCAATCACTAGAGCCAGAGGGGGGCCCTGTCTCCACAAATATGGCAGGCTCTGAGGCGTAGGGAGCTGTGGGAGTGATGCTCTAGGACAGGCATCCCCAAACTTTGGCCCTCCAGATGTTTTGGACTACAATTCCCACCATCCCCAACCACTAGTCCTGTTAGCTAGGGATCATGGGAGTTGTAGGCCAAAACATCTGGAGGGCTAAAGTTTGGGGATGCCTGCTCTAGGAGGCCGAGACTGGCAAGGGCCCATAGTCCAGCTCCCTAGCTGGCCATGTGGGGCTGGCTAGCTCTGGGAAGAGGTATGTGATTCCTCAGCTGGAGTCGGCTCAGAACAGGTGAGGGTCACCTAGCCCAGAGGCTGCAGTCAGCAGGCCAAGTATAAAAGGGAAGCAGAGCTAAGGGACTGTCTCTGCTCAACTGCCCAGGTTGATGGACCTTGGTGTGGAAATTCCTGGACTGTGCTTAGGGTTTGACTCTCGGCTGTATCCTGACTGCTGGACTTCAGACTTGGCTACTTGGATTGACCTTGGACTGCCTGCGGCTTGACCCCTGGACTTTGGACTTGACATACTGACTTGCTGCCAAGGTAGGTCAGGGGTTTAGGACGTTGTTCAAAGCAGTTTTAACATACCTCGTATAGAGCTTTGAGCCCAGCTGTGACAATGCCAATCCCAGAAGTATGATCAACACTTCAGCACATACATGCCACGTTTTGCCTAAATTGTTGCTGGTTACTGCTAGGTAGTACCCATGGTGATCAATTTGTTTCAATATTCAATTTTTGGTTTTCACGATTCAAGGTTTAACATGGCAATTAAATGTCAAATTAGTGACAGATTCCCAGCAATATTCGTTAGCATTGTTGTTGCATTCCTTGGAAGAGACTCTTGATAGTCAAGTCTGCTCTTCCCTTTAGGCTGTAAATTTGCCTTATACATACCTCTATCCTGACACATCATCTTAACCCGACAAACAGTCTTTCCTGACATTTTAATGTATTTTCCTGCTGTGATAGTCCTCTTTTGGGTTGTAATCCCCGTGTGAATTCCACTATGATCCACTCTAGGCAGGGCTAGCAAAAAGTGGAGTAAAAATATTGGAAGTAAACACAGAACAACCTCCACTCACTGTATGCACTACATCTGATGCAGCCAAGGAGTTCTGGCTTCAAACAGGAGTAGAAACTGCCTGGGAATCCTGTGTGTGATGCTTTGAGTTCCAACATGGAAGGAAGGCGAAATGTTATAATTATGCTGACCAGATGGAGATTATGATTTGTGGTTGCCATTCTGATCTGCTATCAATGATCGATACATTCAGCAGTGTTACCAGTTCTGCATTCATTACAATATTATGATGTTTTAAGTGATTTGTCCTTTTATGAAGTATTGTGCAAGTCATTCTGAGAGTTCCTGGCTGGTAGGTATCCGACATCATGTGGCATCATTGAAAGATGGTTCATTTCCGAAGATCGGAAGAGTGTCGATTTCAGAGTTCTTTGAGGCATGCAGCATTCTTTTTGATGGACACTTGATCCGTAGTGCACAAAAATCACTTTTCTGGTAGTGCCTGCCACATTTGCGGTTACGTTTGAACTAACACGACCCCAAGCAGTGCTGGTAACCAGCGCTACATGCATCTTTGCTTTGAGACAAGAGATTGGTGACTCTGGGAGTCTTGAGATCCTTTTTCAAAGCCCTTCCTTGCTGTGAGCATGCTGGCATGCACACACAAGCTGTCCCTGTGTAGACTTGCCCAATATAGCTGGTGTTTTTATGCAGCATCATACCCAACTGAAACGGAGGAAGATTCCTTCAGGGACAGCACTGTATGGTTTGGTTTCTTTCCTCCCTCCCCTCTTCAATGTCAAGGCCCGTCAACATCCATCCTTCATCGAAGGATCCCTTCCTGTACAGCATGGTAATGAACGATTTCTACAAAGGGAAAGGCTGTTTGCAGAGCATATCAACTGCACGCTCAGAGGTTCGTCTGCTTGGCAGGACTGCAGGAACTGTAATGGCAGCAGCAGTGCAAGAAAAACACCAGAGGCATCAGCTGCATGGCAAACACATGCAAGGCAGAAGTTTCTGGTTTTTTAATAATGCCTTTTATTAAACCTTCCAAATTATTACACAACTCCAATCATATATATCTCTTTTTTTGGTTATACATTTTCATCCTGCCTTCCTGTCCCTCCTTCCCTGATGTTTATTTTTATTCCCCCTTAATTAGGTGCATTAAAGCACATTTTCTACCCCCCCATCCATTCTGTATTGTTCTTCTGTTGCTCATATAACCTGCATATGTTTCCAAAAAGAATGCTAATTTGATAGGTAGTCGACCAATGGTCTCCATTCTTCTATTAAAGTTCATTTTGCCCTCTTCTTTTAGCCATTTCTGCATAGTCCGTCGGTTTCATAAGCCGCTCTTCCTTAATTGGAAGTCTCTTCGTCTTCCCATTTCTGAGCACCTAAAGTTCTAGCTGCAGTTGTTGCATACAGAAAAAAGGTTACTCAGCTTTTTGGGAACCTAAATCCCTATTATTCCCCCCCCCCGGCCCAAAAGGCTTTGGGTTTGGGGGAATGGTCGGTTTAAACATATTTTTCAATTCATTGCATATCATTTCCCATAAACCCTTGGCCTTGCCACAGGTCACCCACATATGGACTGTTCTGACTTTGGGCCCCACCTTCTTTTCCAAGTGCACAGCAAACAGCTTGGCATCTGAGTACTGCAACAAAAATCAGTTGGAGGTGGCAGGCAGGTTAGCATCAGCGAAAGCAACAGGCAGCGGGCAACAGCATTGCCACCACACCAATGGCAACCGGAGGCCAAAGCATGTCCTCTGCCATGCTGAGGGTTGGGCAGAAGCCCTGCTGGCCATTTTTAGCAGCATCGCCACTCGGCTTACGTGGAGATGGACAGAACTGGCAAACTCAAGCCATCAAGGATGGATGAGGAAAGAAGGGGACGTGGGAGCTGCATAGCCATTTATCTGTGTCACTTGGAGGAAAAGCAGCTGAGTATTCTTGTTAATGAACAAACAAACCTTGGAAGTGCAGATAAACCCAGTGGGATTTATAAGTTTGCTTTTGTGGAAGGCAAATATTAACCTGCAGTTAGAGTCTGTCCCCATAGCTACCTTCTTGTCTGCTTAAGGACTTGGGCTGTCTGGTGGCCCTTGCCTCCAGCAAGGGCATGTCTCTGTGTAACTTTTTCAAGGATTGACTCTCTTGACAGCTGAGAAGACACCCAAGCTGCAGAAGCTTCCTCTGCTCTGAACTGATCCCTCAATGTGGCATCCCTGCGGAATGTTAAGCAGGCGGTTCTGATCCAGAAGACAGGGATGGGGAACCTCAGGCCTAGGAAACAAATGTGCCCCCCCAGGCCTCTCAATCAGGCCCTTGGGACTCTCCCAAGCCACATCTTTCACTGCCCTTCCTTTGCACACTCCGAAGGATTCCAACTGACTTTCTCTGGTTCAAATGTTTTCTTGAACTTTGATACATGCTTTGGATGGCATGTGGCCTTCAGAAGGTTTTCCAGAAGGGAATGTGGCCCTCAGGCAGCAAAGGGTTTTCCGTCCCTGCAATAAGGCAATGACGTCTCACCTAGCTCTGCTCAGCCAGCTATGGGGAATTCACCAGCAGAACATAATAGAGATTGTCTGCTACTTCTGTGGTTTCCTAGTATTCTGCCTCTGAACATAGCTATCATAGCTAACAAACCACTGATACACCCCTGTCATTTAGCCTCCCAGTGGACCCTCTGCAACCATTCCTGATGGGAGTCCATATTTATAATGGGCATTAACAGCTCACATACTTTTCTCAGGCTGGCAAGGAGTAGGACTGGACTCGTATATCAACTGTGGTTGGGAAATGGAAATGATGGGAAGCTGTGTTGTTGCTCTCGCCTTTCCCATTGTAAAACGCCTTCCTGGCTGCATCTCCTCCTAGCTTTGGGGTTGGGCTTTCTACTAAGAGCAAACTGCCTAGGGCCCTATGAGGTACTGGGAATAGATGCCCTGCCCTCCAGGGGCTCTCCACCTAAATTCTGCAAGGGTATGACACATTGGGGAGGCCTCGGAGGGATGGCACACAGCCAAGAGGGTGGCATGCATTTTAAGATATAACCTCGAGGGATCCGAGCACCCATTTCCCTGTGAAACGGTTTGTGCCTATACTGTATCTCTATTTAATTATGTGGAACAACAGTAGCAGATTTTATTGTTCTGCAGAGAGCAGAGTGTGGTGGAATGGTTTAAACGTGCTGGGCTAGGACTGGGGGAGACCTGGGTTCAAATCCCCACTGAGGAAATAGACTCCGGATTGGAAATGGGGATTTTTATGCTCTTAATAACAGATTCCCACTTTTAATCTGGCTCAGACTTTCTAGAAGAGACATCAACTCGTATTTGAAAATGTAAACCTCTAAATAAGTAGACTGTATTAAATGATGCCATCTTGGGTGGCTTGAGTGCTGCCCTAGTGAAAGGAAATCAGAGCACATTGACACTCTGCATGGTCTTAACTTCTTTTATTTAAAAAAAAAAGGGAATAGTGGAGTGTTGAGGATGTGTTGAGGTAGCAGAGAGAGAAAGAGGCTGAAATTGAGTAGGGGGTTAAAACCATATCCTGTTATCAACCTTAGGCATACCAAATAGCATTGCAGGGGGTTAGACTACATGACCCTTGGGGTCCTTCCCATCTCTACAATTCTATGATTCTATGTACAGTACTGCTCTGCTCCTCAGTCCCTATTCTTTTCTTCTCATCCCCTGCCCCCTGGACTTCTCCCAATTCCACTACTCTTGAAAGTGGAGCAAAACCTGTTTCCCAACCTTTTCTAACCAGGTCTTTCCCTAGACATAGGTTGAAGCTTTTTATGTGAATTGGGTCAGGTTAAGAGTCTCTAGTAAAGGCTGGATAATAATAATGAAAAGAAGGATGCGGGCCTCAGCTCCATCCCCCCTTTGCTCCCCTTTGCTGTGTAGTGTGTGTGTGTGTGTGTGCGTGTGTGTGTGTGCGTGTGTGTGTGTGCGTGTGTGTGTGTGTGTGTGCGCGCGCACGCGCGTGTGTATAAGAGAACTGCTCTTATTTCTCTGATCCCTGAAATCGGCTAGTTATGGAAATACCTTGACCCAAATATGCGGAATTAAACTACTGGTTTCAGCATTACATACCACAACAGAGAAGCAAAGAGTGTTGCTATTTGTGCCCTGTCTTTAGCCCATGACGAGAGCTCTCCAGAAGCCAAAGTGAAGGAAGAGTTCACTCTGAGTTCACAAGAGGAAGGGTAGCTCACGTTTTCTGCCCAACCTCATTTAAGACAATGCCAGGTACGGTTACAAGACTATTAGTAACAGTAAATAGTTACCTTTTCCAGGCCTAGTTGCTTGAAGTGGACATGCCCATCTCAGATGCCAAATCCTGTGAACAGATTTCTTTTCCTCTGTGCCTCATGCTCAGAAATTGTACACATTGCAGGTTCCAACGTCTCTTATTTTAATACATCACAAATGCCATTTTCCTGTGGTTGGATTGCATGCCAGCCCCAGTAAACACTGAAGGGTAGTTTTGGACAGGAGCAAATTGATGTGCCTTCAAATGTGACGCTAACTGGGGGGGGGAATTGGGGGGGGGGAGATGTGTGTCCTCATCCAGACATAGGTCCAATTTCTGCCCATGGTTCTCAACTCAAAAAACTATTAAGCAGATATCATCAGGGCAAATGTTTCTGAAACTCAAGGGTGTTTCAAAAGTAGTTTGTGATACCGTGTTTCTCAGAAAATAAGACACTGTCTTATATTTATTTTTCCTTTTAAAAAAACACTATGGCTTATTTTCAGTGGATGTCTTATTTTTTCCCTCCTCCTCCTGCCGCGGCCAGCATTGCTGCTGCGCCTATTACTATGTCTTATTTTCGGGGTATGGCTTATATTCCTTGAATGCTTTAAAATCCTGCTACGGCTTATTTTATGGCTACGTCTTATTTTTGGAGAAACAGGGTATATATATGTCAAGGAACATTGCGATTCTGGTGGTGGTGGGGATATTCTGCTGGATCTAACAATTCCACCCTCCTGAAGTTTTCCTCTGGACTGTGGCCATAGAAAAGACAGAACTAGTTTATAAACGCTAAATGCCAAAAAACTGACAATCTTGGAACGAGTAAGTGACAAGGAAAGGACAAAAGTCAGATGAATGAATTTGCAATGCTGGCTGTTCACACAAAGCATATTCTCTCCACTGGTTATGTTGCAGTGTCCCATTCCACCCCCCCCCAGCTTTCTTCCTCCAGCTATTTTCTGTTCTTTCCAGCATCATCTGGCGCGTATGTTTACCAGGGACTTGTAGATGCTCTTCTACTTATTTCCCCTCTGGGGCTCATAAAGTCCATCTGCTGGAGGAGCTGCTGGTCGGCTCCGGGGGAATTCCCAGCCCTTGGTGTGGTCCCTTGTACTGATGATTTGCAGATTCCGATGCAGCATGTGTTCTGCTACACTGTTTGTTTTGACAGCTTAACAATGCCTGGTTCAGCAGCTGCAGGTGTGCACAGAGATGCCTCTGCATGGGCTCAAAAGGAAGTGTGTGTAAAAGCTGAAAAAGGGCCGCAGCCAATATCCTTGGAAAATGTTTCAGCGTAGGCCTTAGTGATACTTTCCCAAAACGTGCATTCATTTAGCAATGCTTCATAACATCCAGCTACTTTACATCCCCAGCTTTAGACCACAGTGCCACTTGCTCCCCGAGCCTCTTGGGCTTGCTGATCAAAAGGTCAGCGGTTCTAATCCCCGCAACGGGGTGAGCTTCTGTTGCTCTCTGCCCCAGCTCCTGCCAACCTAGCAGTTCGAAAGCACGCCAGTGCAAGTGGATAAATAGGTACCGCTGCGGCAGGAAGGTAAACGGTGTTTCCGTGAATTCTGGCTTTCATCACGGTACCCTGTTGCACCAGAAGCGGTTTGCTCATGCTGGCCACATGACCTGGAAAGCTGTCTTTGGACAAATGCCAGCTCCCTCGGCCTGAAGCAAGATGAATGCCGCAACCCCATAGTCGCCTTTGACTGGACTTAACCCTCCAGGGGGCCTTTGCCTTTGAGCCTTTATAATGCTATTCCTCTCCTTTATTGAAAAAAAAATCTGTATCTGGAAACACATTTTAATGTTCATTATAAGATCTTTTTAAAAAAAGCATCCCATAAAATGTCACCCACCAAGAAAGGTCGTAATGATTATGTGCTGAATTGTGATAGGTTCACTTTCCTGATAAGTCACTGCTCCTGTCAAAACCTTTGACTGGACTTAACTTCCAGGGGTCCTTTACCTTTACCTTACAGCCAGGGTGTGGATAGCATAGTTTGAGTGGGAAGAAAAAAAGACTTAAGTTTCTGTCCCTTCTATGTGTCTTTCAGAGTCTTCCGCTGCCTTGCTTGGACTGCATTGAGGCTTGTAAGGCCACTGCCTAGCTGAAGCTAAGCAGGTCTAGGCTTGGCTCGTGCCTGGATGGGTGACTTCCTGGGAACCACATGGAACCACTTGGGTTCCATGATGGAAGGAAAGTGGGATATGAATGTAAGCAAATAACAGGACATACATGCAGAACACATTTCAAAGTACGGCTGTGGCACTGACACCATCAACGTAAGCCCTTAGTCATAGAATTGTAGAGTTGGAAGGGATCCCAAAGGCCATCTAGTCCAAACCTCCCGCAGTGCAGGACTCTCAATGTGGAGTCTCCCATCCAATCTGAAACCATACCGGACCCTGCTTAGCTTTGCCAATGTGCTAGCAGTTTTATTGCTGTGCCACCAAGGTGCACCATAGATGTGGCAGCAACCAGGAGCAGTTGGACCACACAATAACTGAGCCACACAGAGATGGCAGCCAAATCTTGAAACATTATTTATGCACTTCCACTCTTATTTCAAAGAACTCAGGCTAGTGCACACATTTCTGCCTCTGACCCCTTCCACATTTTAAGCTCGCAACAATCTTGCGATGGAGGGAGGTCAGGCTGAGAGATATTGAACTTCGTGGCTCATTGGGGATTTGAACAAGGCTCTCCCCGGCAGCCAAACCACCACATCACGCTTGATTGCCAAGGGTGCCTTCTCTGCCCCCTGATATTTACCCCATTGTTTCCCATCTTACCACGGACTTTCCTTTGTGGTTTCTGTATCCTGTTACAGTGTTTACATACAGGCTGCAAGTTACGACATCTAATAGAGCTCTTTTTAAGTGCACAGGGCACTTTGCAATCATTAGCTCATCCATCACAGTCACAGGCAGCCCTGGGAGGGAGGGAGGTCGCTTTTTATTAGTCTCACTTGAGGTAAGGGGGAAATGAGACTGTAAAGGTGTTTTCGCACATCACAAAAGCAGCACTCCTTAGCGACCGCTTGGCTAAATTGCTAAGTTGCCCAAGGCAAATCTTCTAATGTTCGACATGAAGCTCCACCCCCAGATTGGCCCTGCCTGGGCAGTTTGCTCTGCATTTTTCCAGGGGAGCCCTTTGAGTGGCTGATCTGTGCTAAAACAAAATAAAAAAATGAAAATAACATTCCTTCCAGTAGCACCTTAGAGACCAACTAGGTTTGTCATAGGTATGAGCTTTCGTGTGCATGCACACTTCTTCAGATACCGAAAGCTCCTACCTATGACAAACTTAGTTGGTCTCTAAGGTGCTAATGGAAGGATTTTTATTTTTATTTTTTATTTTGTTTTGACTACGTCAGACCAACATGGCTACCTACCTGTAACTAGTGACCTGTGCTAGTTAAAGAGGCATTCAACCTTCACAATGGCAACTCAGACAGTTGTTTGCCTTAAAGCTGAGCTCTGTAAATAATCAAGCCTGCAGGATTTGGATTTGCTTTAGCTGGCAAGCAGTCTCAGACTTATTTAGGGTTGCCATATGTCCTCTATTTCCAGGACATGTCCTCTTTTTCCATGGCTATGTAAAATGAGAGTCGTCATAGCGATCCATAGTTAAAAGCAGAAGTCGTCAAATGTGTCCTCTTCTTTTGCTCTTCGAAACATGTCAACCCTACAATACGTTGGCATCCTGTGCCACTGCCTATAAGTCTCTAGAGATACGCATAGCTGCCAAGTCTCCAGTTTTCCCTGGGAAATCCCCGTTTTCCCAGCTGTTCCTAGCTGAAAAAAACAGATTCTTTTGTTTTTCCCCGGTTTATTCTGGCGCGACGGCCATTTTGGAACTGGGCGGAGCATGCTCAGAAGCGACTTTTGATGCTCCTCTGCCCAGTTCCAAAATGGCTGCAGTGTGACTTCTGGCGCGGCGGTCATTTTGGAACTGGGCAAAACAGCATCAAAAGTCACTTCTGAGCATGCTCCGCCCAGTTCCGAAATGGCGGCAGCGCTACTTCCGGTCTGCTATTTCCGGCCCGGTCCCTTATTTCTCTGACAGCAACTTGGCAGGTATGAGAGATACGTGGGAATTTCATTAAAGCTTCTGCCCATATGTGACTCTTCCATGAAGATGTGAAGCTGCCTTCTGCTGAGTTGATTGCTGATCCCAGAGACTCCCTGTAACCTTATGTTGCTTCCTCTGGCTAGGCAGTGAACCTCCGGGATCTCACACAGCAAGGTTACACAACAGGGTGCCCTCTGGATGTTTTTTGGACAGTAACCTCTTGCCTGGGGCTGACTATTGGCCATGCTGGATGCAGATAATGGGAGCTAGAGGCCAGTTCTACCCAGAAGGCCTCATCACTGTTCCTCATCACTGGTTTAGCAGATTTGCAAAAGTGGTTAAGTGTGTTTCTCTGTGTGAATGCATGTGTGTGTCAGCGGGCAATCCCTAAACTCTGGCTGTTTTGTTTCAGCAATCTTGGAACTTTGCCTATAAGATACGAAAAGGAAATTCTAATTTCTTTTATAATATGATTCATGTCTGAAAAGCACTCGCACTTCCTGGCTGTGTGCTAAGCCACCTTTCTCAGGCAAGTGCCAAGCAAACAGAGTGTGACTTGAATTTCCCTTATCATTTTGTAAACCACCTGTGCCTCATAGTGTCAAGCTTCTGACCTTTTCAAGGAGTTACACCTGGAAACACTGAATTGGTTGCAGGGCAGAGGAAGATGATGCTTGTTTTGTCCCCCCCCCTTTTCCCCATTCCTCGATAGGTAAAAATGGAAAACAGGTCAGTGTTTCTTAATTTTTCCAACACAAGATTAGCAATCCTCATGATCTGGTCACAGAGCTTTTGAGTGTGGCAGTTAAAATCTTGAAATCACAAGGGTTTCGATAAAGCTCCAAAGATTTTAGCATCCCCTCTGTTGAAAGCAATTCTCACTGAGCCATCCTCTTCAGGCCTTAATAATAATAATAATAATAATAATAATAATAATAATAATAATATAAATAAATTTTTATTTATACCCCGCCCTCCCCAGTAAAAACCAGGCTCAGGGCGGCTAACACCAAAAAATTACAATAAGACATAAAAGGGGAAAAAATTAAAATACGGATTAAAATACAATATTAAAATTTAAAATTTAAAATGCAGCCTCATTTTAAGTAGTTCATAAATCCAAACCATGAGGGAGGAAAACACAGGGGTCAGACTGAATCCAACCCAAAGGCCAGGCGGAACAGCTCTGTCTTGCAGGCCCTGCGGAAAGATGGCAAATCCTGCAGGGCCCTGGTCTCCTTTGAAAGAGCGTCCCACCAAGTTGGGGCCAATACTGAAAAGGCCCTGGCCCTAGTTGAGGCCAATCTAGCCACCTTATGGCTCGGGATCTCCAGAATATTGTTGTTTGTGGACCTTAAGGTCCTCCGCGGGGCATACCAGGAGAGGCGGTCCCGTAGGTACGAGGGTCCCTTCACCTCAGTAAGCTAGAAACACTTAACATGAGTATATATATATTTATTCAAACATTGGAAAATCTAGATGCCCTCTCATCTCTTGCTGACAGTTTTGTTGGCCTGATCAAGTAGAAGCAATCCGTTGAGGGGATATACAGGTTAATGCACATTCAGCTGGAACAAAACCCTCCATATCTCCTGAGTACTACAAATGTGCGTGGGTGTATATTAACTAAGCATGGATCCCCATATGGGACAGCTTCATATTCCTGCACTGCAGGAGGTTGGACTAGATGACCCTCAGGGTCCCTTCCAACTCTACAGTTCTGTGGTTCTTTGGTTCTGCCTGTAGATATATTACCTCAAATCTGGAGCTAGAATGCCGTACAACCCTAGATCTTGCTGCTGCTCACTGTTATTTTTAATTCAACTTTGCAAATGAAAAAGGCTCCCATGCTCACAAATTTATTGACAGCTGCATGAATTATTATAGGTAGGAAGTGAAAGGGGCAAGCAGAATATAAAATAGAAGAATGGTATAAAGAGATGTGGGATATAGCTATTAATGATAAATTAACATGTGCCATTAAAGGTAAGAAGAGTTTGGATTTGATATCCCGCTTTATCACTACCCGAAGGAGTCTCAAAGTGGCTAACATTCTCCTTTCCCTTCTTCCCCCACAACAAACACTCTGTGAGGTTGAGTGAGAATGAGAGACTTCAAAGAAGTGTGACTGGCCCAAGGCCCAAGGTCACTCAGCAGCTGCTGGGGAATTGAACCCGGTTCCCCAGATTACGAGTCTACCACTCTTAACCACTACACCACACTGGCTCTCCACTGGCTAAGTTGGGGAATATGCAGGATAAATTATTTAGAAGTGATATGGAGGGTGTTTGTAGAATTTGTACTGTTAAAATGGAATTTTTGGGAGTTACAATGGAATGGTCTTGGCGGTGGGGTGCACATTTTTATTCTTATTTATTTATGATTATTACTTTGTTAAAAAGAAAAAAGAAAAAGAAATAGGCTCCCAGAGTAGCTTACAAATCTCAGTGACAAGACTACTAGAGATGTTAGGAAAGTTAGTAAGTGGAAGCGAAATGTTGCACATCACAGCTAACATGTTGTATATTAGAATTCTACCCTGCCCTTCCATCAAACACCTTGAGGGTGGCGATTTTTATTTTTATTTTTGCCTCACCACACCCCTGCTAGGTTTAACTTTTGCAATTCTCCTATATAGCGGGTGGTTGGATCTGGTACCCAAGCAGAGGTTAAACTTGACACTCTACCAGCCAAATAGCTACAGTACCAAATGACACATGCCAGTAAGGGGAATATTTTTGGTACGGCTGGGAGACATGGAAAGCAATTTGGCCCTGAACTATTGAACCTGTTGTGGGGTAAAGAAGCTTATTGGGAAAGTGGCAAAACAGCACCCCTTGCCTGAGAATCTCACATTGATAGTAGAGCAGACATTGCTGATGAGAGAGGAGATGCAGTGACCACCTGGCAGCCCACAAAGAGTTAACCAGGAAGTGCTCATATGTCACATCATTAACTGTATTTGCAAGATATTTCCCCTCTCCTTCATACACATCCCAATTCCCGCATCATTCCATCTGAAAATAATAACAGTGTATAAACCAGCTGCTTCATACAGCTCTCATTTATTCTAATCCTAATATGCTTAACGAGGGAGACGCTCCCCAGTAATGTTTTTAATTGTAATAACTACTGGGTTTTAAAAAGCGCTAACTACCATGTGTGAAGAGCCAGGTTGGCTAAGCTCCATACCCCAAGCTGCCCTCCTCATTGGCGCCAGGCGTATCCTGCTCGGCTTATTCCACAGGGTTGGGCCCCGTTTGCAGACAAACCAAGGGAGCATCAATGGGCCCAAAAACCACAACCAAGGTGAAATAAGGTAAAGGATTAATATTCAAAGGGGCATCTAATTACATGCCAAGTGGGAGCTGTGCAAATTGCGCATTGATTGGCAGTAGATCAGTGGCACCAGCCCCTCTGGAGAGCAAAAGAATCTTCTGGGTTCTAGCTTCTCAATGACTAATGGGCTTCAAGCTTGATTTTTTTTTTTTTTGGTAAAGCTAACATGGAGCCCTCCAGTTGTGGAACTCTGGTTGCAAAATTCCAGATGTTGCTGAACTAAAACTCCCATCATCCCTGGACCATAGCTGCCAAGTCTCCCGCTGAAAAATACAGGATCAGCAGCGGCGCGGCACCGGAAGTCGCTTCTATGCATGTCTGGACATGCGTAGAAGCAACTTCCGGTGCCACTCTGCCCGATTTCCGGTGCCCAGGCATGGGCAGAGCGGCACCCAAAATGGATCCTCCCTGGCAGGTAGGAAATCCGGGGGATTTCCGGGATTTTTTTCTATTCGGGAAACGGATTAAAATCCGGGGGTTTCCCACGAAAAACGGGAGACTTGGCATCTATGTCCCTGGACATTGGCCACAATGGCTGGAGTTGACGGGATCTGGAGTTCAACAACACCTTTAGGGCCATAGGTTAGTCACCCTAGGAATACATTTCTTATCAGCCCTAGTGGTCAGGGATGATAGGACTTGTAGCCCAAGAACTTCTGGAGGGCACCACATTGGAGACCTACCTGTTAAATGAAGGTTTGGAAATGAATACCAATTCATAATTGAATTGCCTCTTCAGTTACCACTAAAGGGGCCAATCTGCCTCCAGAACACATCCATCTCTAGCATCAAGTATTTAACAACTGCAAAATAAACTCATCACAATAACAGAAGTCAATGGGAGGTTGGGGTGTTTGTTTTTTTTGAATTAAACATGTTCATCTCTTTCTAGAGAAAAGTCTTAAAGCAGCTTACAAATTAAGAATATAAGAGTACCACAAAATAGTAAAACCATGCATAGTACTAATAACATTCACCCACTGCAGCAATCAATAAGAAGGAAAATATGCTTCTCCACCCGGCTAAAGGATGAATGCCGGCCAAAAATCGAAATGCATCAAGATCCAAATTCCTGGGAAGGTAAGAATGTCTTTGCCAGACTCCTAAAAGCTAAGAAGCGAAAACCACCAAGTTCCACCAAGAACTCCAATTTCTTTAGGCTCCTAAAAGCTGACATTGTTGGTGCCAGACATATCTCCAGTAGCTTTCCACCATGTTGCAGGTTGGAGTTGCTATTTGCTCCAATCTGCAACATGAGTGCCAGTATCTTTTTAATCATATGCCCGCCTTCCTTCCTTCCTTCCTTCCTTCCTTCCTTCCTTCCTTCCTTCCTTCCTTCCTTCCTTCCTTCCTTCCTTCCTTCCTTCCTTCCTTCCTTCCTTCCTTCCTTCCTTCCTAGAAAAACTAAACAAATAAATGGTCACTGACATGACCTAGTTTAGGTCAGTCTGCAACCCAGTTACGGTTCCCGTTCCACCAAACGAAAACCCCTGCATTACATTGTGATGTCTCTCTTTTTTAAAGAATGAAGTTTCCCCAGTCTTTAACAGGACGAAGAGTGTAGAACAGGCATCCCCAAACTGCGGCCCTCTAGATGTTTTGGCCTACAACTCCCATGATCGCTAGCTAACAGGACCAGTGGTCGGGGAAAATGGGAATTGTAGTCCAAAACATCTGGAGGGCCAAAGTTTGGGGATGCCTAGTGTAGAACATTCTCGCCCACCCTTCCATGCTCTGCTGCTGTGCATAGCTGCCAAGTTTTCCCTTTTCTCGTGAGGAAGCCTATTCAGCATAATGGAATTTCCCTTAAAAAAAGGGAGAACTTGGCAGCTATGCTACTGTGCTTCTGATGATCAGAGGTCAACTCTGATGGGGAAGAGGACTGCTGGAGAAGAGGAGAGGAGGGAGATAACTCCAGTGCAGTGACTTGTGGGTAGAGGGCGGATTCTGCATTCTTTACCTGTGCAGTCTTTTGCTTTTCATTGCGGCCATGTCTAACCAGAAAGGTTATACCAGAGTTGCATCTACTTGGGCTCTCGTCATCCTACCACCAGATCTCTTTGTTTGGATCTACTCTACTACATCTCAATAGCATCAAGCAAACTGAACTCCCCCATTGTGTTTTTGGGATCAAGTTGTTTCTCCCTTGTTTCGCTTGGGCTCCCTTCCTCTCTGCTTTGAGCCCTCCCCTGTATGAAATGTGTGTTGCAGTTTATGAAGAGAGGAAAAGAAAACCAATTCCTTTCCCACAACGCACATTAAGCACCAGGAATCCTTAAGACATCGGAAGGACTTCCCCCCTGCTCACTGCTTATATAAATAAACCTCTCTTAAATGCTACACTACCCTGGGATTCCTGGAAAAGATTTGCACAGTGGAAAACAAAGGATTAGTACCTTCATGAACAAGCAGGAGCCCCAGATTTACTCAGCTGTGTTATCTGAATTGCAAATTATAATAAGCTATTTTGTTCTTAGGTTCAAAAGGTTTCATAGGTGGTGTACACTGTCAAAATCATATTCAGTGCTGTGATTTCCTTACCTTATCTAAGGCCAAGTACAGGCAATAACTTGAGGTTTCATTGCTGAGTAGAGGTGATACATTTTCAGAGCAGAATTGGAAGCAGTATTTTTAGGCTGTTGCTCATAGTACATTATTCACAGCTGGCACTATGGGGTGAGGTTAAGACAGGCATCCCCAAACTTCGGCCCTCCAGATGTTTGGGACTACAATTCCCATCTTCCCCAACCACTGGTCCTGTTAGCTAGGGATCATGGGAGTTGTAGGCCAAAACATTTGGAGGGCCGCAGTTTGGGGATGCCTGGGTTAAGAGATGTCAAGGCTGGTGGGACCCCTCTCTCCTTTTGACCATTCTCTACTGCAGAGCCGGGAAATAGAGGAGGTGCTGTTATTAACTATGTACTATTTGATGGGCTACACTTCCTTCTACATAAAAGCAGCAATATTAAGCACACATACCCCCCCCCAAAAAAAACATGCTTAATGTCACATGTAGTTAGGTCTACAATCGAGTGCTTGGCTGTCATCAAACTGTAGTCCAGGAGCCCAAATTCTTGCCATAAGGGGTGCTAGGATGTGTGTGGCCTGCCCTGGTTCTGTGCTTTCTCATCTCGGACCCGTACGAAATAAGATGGACACCAACAACAGCAAACCATTTCTATAATGTGCCCTTCCCGCCCGCCCGCCCCCTCCAACCTCTTGCAAACTCTGCTTCTCTAATTTAATGTGCCAGACATCTCTTGGGCTAATGAAAACCAGCAAGGAGGTCTAGACTATTGAAGGTTGTAAAATTGTAGGACAGGTTTATGCAAAGCAATTAAAAAGAAGTTTAAAAACTGTTAAAAAATTAAACACTATTCCCCCCCCTTCCTTTTGGAGGAATACCACCTATGGCAGTAGTGCACTATGTGTGAAATAAAACTAGGGGTCAAGGGGAGGAGGGTGCCTGTTTCTAAGCTGTCATGTGCCATGTTCAGTAAATCCCGCTTCGCCATTTTCTGTGGGACTCATCTGCTATCAATTAGCCTAAATCAGGCTTTTCAAATTAAATGGACTTAGAGACTATGTTGCCAGGGTCTGGTAGCAAGTGAAAGGAGGGGGCGGGGGGGGGGAGGAGAAAGTCTGATTGCTAACCACAAAGTGGAAATATCTTTTTAAGAGGTGTTAGCCCATTTTTAGTGTTTTGCGTATTACATCGTCAGCACCATGGGGAGCAGTAAGAGATGTAAACTAAATCCAGGAAGACAGGTAAAAAGAGGGGAGGACATTTCCCCCCCCTGCACTCGTATGAAGTCCTTCTGCCTATAGGAAACTGTGCTTGTTCCTTAGCTGTGTTTACTCAATGGATGTATAGGAGGCTACATTCCAGCCATATAAAAGTCAGTGGTTTACACACACACACACACACACACACACACACACACACACACACACACCTTCCTACCTACCCACCTACCTACCTCTATCCTCAATCCCAGCAAGCATTATCACCATTCAAGAACACACACCAGCCAGGCAGAGTCACTCAATAGGAGAGTGGAATAGGGATGTTGAGGGGTTATAGCTAGGACAGTAGACCTCCTCAACCTTTCCATCATGGTGCCATATCCTCAATTTTATATGCCTATGTTTAGTAACATAATGGAGAGCACATGAAGTTGTATTGATCTCACAGGGGCATGGCAGAGGCACCCTTTGTTGCCAAGGCAACCAGGCAATGCCCTAAACCAGGCACCCCCAAACTGCGGCCCTCCAGATGTTTTGGCCTACAACTCCCCATGATCCCTAGCTAACAGGACCAGTGGTCAGGGATCATGGGAATTGTAGTCCAAAACATCTGGAGGGCCAAAGTTTGGGGGTGCCTACCCTGCCTAAACCATCCCTTGCTGTGCTGCTAAGGGCAATGAAACATCCTTAACAAACCGAAGAGATGAGCATACCTGAATTATTTACTTGCATGTACATTATGACCCTGTTCCTGTGAGAAGATCCCTCAAGTGGAGACACTCAGGCAATTGTACGGACAACTAAGTGTACGTGCAATGGGTCTGCGCAGTGTGTGTGTGCGTTGCCATTTCGAGCCACAGCCCTGTGGCACACACACTCATTTGCAGCTTTGTGATCGGACTACATGTGTGGACTCATATGCAGCAGTGGAGACTGTCCTCACGTCCACACCATACATGGCTTCCCCCCCAAATAATCTTTGCAACTGTAACTTGCCCCTCACAGAACTACAATTCCCAGCACCCTTAGCAAACTACAATTCCCAGAGTTGTTTGGGAGAAGCCGTGTGATTTAAATGTATGGCATAGGTGTGACCTGTGGTTTGTTTCGCAAATTCCCTGATGGCATAAGGGTCTCTTTGGGGACACAGTTTGTATATACCTAGGTATACTGCAAGTGCAAATGAACGTGCGTATAGTGTACGCACAGCTGGTGGTCTGAAGAGTCCTTTGTTTGCAGAAGCAATGCATACATTGTAACATGAGAAACAATTTCCAGGCAGTTTCCTGGTGGTTACTGACATGATTGGTGTTGCAATATGCTTCCAGTGAAGCTTCCTACCTTCTCAGGAGAGAGGACATGAAATAAGAGGAGGAACAGTATTTGTTTTGCTAAAATATACAGCTAGGCCAGAAAGCCATTAGTAGTACAACCCAAGCAACCATCTTAACAGAACAATTGCCGATCCTCCTCCCTCCTTCAACGTTACTGTTAAATACCCCCAACTTCCCTACAGTTGCCCGCCATGTTCGGTGTAGTACTTAATTGTCACTGGGCAGCTGAAACATTACTGCTACATAAGAGCACTTTTGGGGGGTTAGTGGGCACATTTGGAATTTGGCAGGAGTGTCATGGGTGTCGGTCACGAAATGGCTGCATGTAGCATGATGCAAAATGGCTGCCACATCTAGAAAGAGAGATGGAAACACAGAATGGTGTGACCACATCTCCCTGCCAATGGAAAGATAGGTACCTACACCAGCAACCACTGTATTCATTCACAGAGAGGGGAAAAACTCTTCTCTCTTCAAGAACATAAGGAAAGGTGTGTGTACAGTTCTGGCACCCAATGAAATGTGAGCGTGTTTAAGGGTGACTGGTCGATGTAGGAGAGGCCAAGCCAGTAGGAAGAGCAAACAGTCTCTCATATCATGTGGACTTCTGAAAGGATATCTTCTTCTTCTTCTTCTTCTTCTTCTTCTTCTTCTTCTTCTTCTTCTTCTTCTTCTTCTTCTTCTTCTTCTTCTTCTTCTTCTTGATAATCTTCAATACAATCATCTCAAGTTAATGCAAACAATAAAAACTGCAAACGAATCAAAACACCAGTTTAAAAACTGCTAAAAACACACAAACACAAAAGCCCAGATACATACATAACAAAACTAAAAACCATACAGAACAGACACTCATGGCAAAGTCCCATTTATCCAACTAGTAAAGCCTGTCAGAAGAAAAATGTATTCAACTGTTTGTCGAAACTGCAGTTATTGTATCTCAACAGGGATGCTATTCTACAGAACAGGGGCATCCACACTAAAAGCCCTGCTCTGATTTACTGTGGAGTGAGCATCTGAGATCTTTTGAACTCTCCTGTAGTCCACAGACCGCTGTAATCTATTGGGTATATATTTATTTACAGAGATCTTTTGCAGGCACCATAGGAAGCACACTGGTACCCTTGGC
Source organism: Zootoca vivipara (assembly GCF_963506605.1). Taxonomy (NCBI): domain Eukaryota; kingdom Metazoa; phylum Chordata; class Lepidosauria; order Squamata; family Lacertidae; genus Zootoca; species Zootoca vivipara. The sequence goes on from NC_083277.1 coordinate 100,230,364, forward strand.
CAACAGGTTGGCAAATCCTATCTGTACAATGCCTAATAGTAATTTGGAGCTAAAAATGCACTGATTCCCCATCTCCATAATCTTCAACCCTTTGATTCTACCCCCAAACTCGAAAGCAGAACTGGTTATGCACAGTAAGCAGCTAAGTGCAAAGAGTTGGCGTGATTTGCCTATTCAGGTTACAGGAATCACATTTCCTCATTCCAGAGGTTTGATAGGAGGAGGTTTTGTGTACACTCAGTATTCTGGACTACATGAATGCAGCTGGAAAGCTAAGTTCTGGAAAACTTGGGGAGTTTATAAGAGAAGGGGCTCCTGTGTTGTCTTGTCTTCTGCTGCCTGTGTTTGAACACACTATGAGCTGAGTTAATGGTAAATTAAGTCGCATTCTCGACCGTCACTGGGAGCCTGCAAAGGCTAGAAGGTTCACTTGTCCAAGCAGGCCAAACATCTGAGTTTGAACTGGCTATCTGGGTCATAGCTGTTTCTCTTAAAGGGGCCACATGCCAGATTTTTAATAGATCACACTTCTGTTACAGTTACATACCCTCCAACATTTCTCCAAGGAAAATAAGGATGTCTTAAGGAAAAGGAGGACATTCCAGGATCGAACTGGGGTGGCTTCTGTACATCCAGGACAGTCCCTGGAAAATAGGGACACTTGAAGAAGATATTCCCAGACAGAGAGAAGCAGGAGGAAAGTGGAGGAAGAGCTGCTATAGAGGAGGAGTCAATATGATGCCAATGGACTAAAAATCCCATCATCACAACTTCTGGAGGTCACCATGTTGGCTACCCCACACAGGAACTGACAGTGGAGTCTTTTAAAAGTTTTTGCAGAAGTAAGCCCCAATGCATTTAACGGATTGCTGCCTAAACTTGGAACAGGTTCTGTTTTGGCAGAGAGGTGCAGGAAAAACCGAACTGAGGAAAGTAGTGTATGTGTGGCCTACTGATGACTGTTTTGGCTTAGTTGAGAAAAGCCCTCGTTCTCCACCCTTACAGGCTGTTGCTGCATCATCTCTGTTTACAGGTAACTTCTCGAGACAAACTCCAGCCTGTTCTGAAGTGTGTGCTGCTTAAAAAGAGCTTAGGAGCAGTGTGTGCAGAGCATCAACAGCCAAGAAAGCTGCTACCAACGCAGTAGAACCAAGCTTTTAGTAAGGTCTCTCTGGAACAAATAAGCAGCCTGTAAAGACTTGGGACTTTATCCTCCTTATTCAGTTGCTTACTGCAACTTTGCAAGGCTTTAGAGAGGTGCTGGTTATTTAATTTCCTTGATGCTTTAGACTTCAGTGTGTGACTGCTTCTTGGTTGGTTGAAACCAGCCAAGTTGCTGTTATTTCACAAGTCTCACTTTTTGCCCATGTGCATGAAAATGACTAAGCTTTTTGCAAGCAAGATCCAATTTCTCCTTCCCAGGGAGTGGTTTTGGCTGCCGACAGCTTTTGTGGTAAAAAAGAAAGTGGAATCCCTTTTGCCTTTTGCTTTCAAGTTGTTTTGCTAACATGGGGGAGGTGTCTACGCTGACTCTACATGTAGACAAGCATAAGCCCCCATTTCAAATGTTACTGGAGAAGCACAAATCCAGAATGAGTGAGATGCTCACCACCAAGTTCAGAGTTGCCGTGAGTTGCTGTTTTACAGAGGTGACTTTGTAGCATAAATTACGCTTTCCACGTTTGCATTTGAGCTGCAGATGTACTTGATGGTTACTTTGGGCCATGGTTCAGCAACCTTTTTCAGCCGTGGGCCGGTCCACCATCCCTCAGAGCATGCGGTGGGCTGGACTATATTTTTTTTTTGGGGGGGGAATGAACAAATTCCTATGCCCCACAAATAACCCAGAGATGCATTTTAAATAAAAGCACACATTATACTTATGTAAAAACACCAGGCAGGCACCACAAATAACCCAGAGAGGCATTTTAAACAAAAGGACACTCTAAGGGGGTGGGCTTACAGGGAACAGCCACCCCTCATCAACTCCAGTTCTTCGAACGGCTCTGACAACAGCGGAGGGGCAGGAGACAGGAAGGAGGAAATGAGCGGTGTGGGGCAGGGCTTGGGCAGCATCCAGGAACACTGCCTACAGCCTGTGATACCAGCAAGGGAGGAGGGGCCAGCAGAGGTTTCTAGCGGGGAAACATCAGAGGGACGTCCTTTCAAATTCACCCCGGAACTGAGGCGATCAGCGGCTCGCAAACGCAGGGGGCGGAGATTTGGGGTCCCCAAACTACTCTGCTGGGGAAGGAGCCAAAAAGCGCCATTGCGAGAATCTGATGATACTGAGTAGACATGTTTTCATGAAGCTCTTGCACTGTAAATAATATGCACAATAAAAGTCTTAAAGACAAGATGGTTTGGAGCATCGTTGCTCGAGGGTAGCCAGCCACACCGCTGACAGACACATTCTACTCATGTAAAAACACACTGATTCTCAGACCGTCCAGAAGGCGATTGGGCCGCATCCGGCCCACGGGCCTTAGGTTGCCTCCTCCTGCTTTGGGCAGTCAGAGTACTTGCTGCAAGCAGGATTCTGTGGACGGGATTTGGCTGATATCCTCTTCAGATGCGCCAAGTACTCTCTGATCAAGCTGCAGAGGTCAAAGAATTGTTATCTGTCCTGCCTTTTGACCTCACAGATTCATGAGGACAGCAGCTGCCTCCTAGTGTTGACATGAATCCATGCAATGATTTGCATGACTTGATGGTGCAACATGCTTGATGCCTTGTGAACCAAGTTCCAGACTGGGGACTGGAACTCTTTCAGTGGGCTGTATGTGTGTGTCTACTATCTGCAGTTCTGCAGGGTTGCCATAGTTCAGAAAGTGAAAATCCGAGCCTTTTTTTTTTTTTGCAAAGTTGTTGAGTTGTGTGTTGTTGTTTTGTTTTTTGTTTTGGTAAATTACAACAACAACACCACTTCCTACATGGGTTGCCATATGCCTGGGTTCCCCCAGACATTGTTACTGATTTTCAGAAATTCCGCTTGGATGCAATTTTCAATGGACGAATCCATCCAGGAATGTCTAGGAAATTCTGGATGTCTGGCAGCCCTCGGTTCTGTGACTTTTTCCGCTGTTTGAATAACCTCTCTGCACACCTTGCAAAATAGTGTCTTTTTCTGTAATAAGCTTAACGGGAACATGGATACCATTCATGGAAGGCTGCATGTAATTTTTTTCTTCAAGATCACTTAGCATCTCAGATCAGCTGCATACCTGGATATAGTTATAAACAATTAAATGGGTTGTGATAGTTAATAGGAGTATAGTCAATAGGAGTATAGCATCTAGATCAAGGGAAGTAATAGTACCACTGTATTCCTCTCTGGTCAGACCTCACTTGGAATACTGTGTCCAGTTCTGGGCACCACAGTTCAAGAAGGATACTGACAAGCTGGAACGTGTCCAGAGGAGGACAACCAAAATGGTCAAAGGCCTAGAAACAATGCCTTATGAGGAACGGCTTAGGGAGCTGGGTATGTTTAGCCTGGAGCTGGGTATGTTTAGCCTGTGGTCTCTTCCAACTCTGATTCTATGATTCTACTGGGGCTCCAAAATGCATATTGGGGCAATGCCTTTATTAAGCCAACACAAAATAGCGTGCAAGGTTTTGGGTTCTCCAGAACGCTTCTTAAGGTTAGGTGGTAAACGGAGCAATTAAGACAGGAGGAGGTGGGGAAAACCATATATTGGCTGGTGTTGAAGCCATGGAGTCTCCATTTAGTCATAGTCTTGAAGCAGACAGTGGGAGGAGGAAGGAGACGTTCAAATGAGACTTTGTTAGATGCTATGCAGGTATCAGGTTGCACCCAGGCTGGCTGGGAAGAAGAGTCATAGCAATGGCTGACTCCCCTTCTCTGAGAATGCAAGAACAGGCTGTTACCCAAGTTTGTCTCCATCCTTAGGCAAACCACAGGCCTTCCTTGATAGGCGGAAGATGGGAATCAAGAGAAACTGAGCAGCAAAGAAGGGAATTAAATTCATGTGCACTAGGCAAAAAGTTAACAGAAGCCAAGCTGGGTAGGGTTACTTAATATTTGAAGGGAATGGTCCCATCTTCAATGATTTAGGACCCCACAGCTTTATTTGGGTTGACTTTTAAATGGGAATACAGTATGTGTACTGAGCATTGTTTTGCTTAACTTGATTTTAAGTGACATGACAATGTGTTTGTGTGTGAGAGAGGGAGGATGCGTGTGCAATCCACTCTGATCATTAGAGATGAAGCTAATCTAAGAATTCGAATAAAAACCCATGTCCACCAATGATAGAACAGCAACTTAAATGAGCAGCCCTTCAGTCTGAGGAGCAGAAACACTGGGAAGCCCATTCAAGGAGGAAGAGGAGACATCAGCCAGTGCCAAATAGAGTAAAGGTATCCATATTCCTGTTGTTCTTTCACCGCCAAGAACTGCCACTCACATTTCAACTCAGGCACACTGAAAGGCAGGTCTCTAAGGCCCCAAGTCTCCCCACCCTAGTGAAGCATGCTGCGGCAGCCTGTGCCTGGCTCGCTCCTAAGCCTATCATATTCAGAACGCCTTAAGGCCAGTGGCAGCAGCAGCCACACCACCCTCCACTCTCCAAATCAGATTAAAGCCGCCCAACTGCCAGGTCTTTGCAGGTCACAGTGTTCCAATTAAATCAGGCTTTTCCGAGAAGGTGTTCCCCACCCCCCCCAACCCTTTTCCTTTCCAGACCGAAACTAATGACCCATAGAAAAGGGAGAAGATAGCTTATGTTAGAGGCGGGAAGAACCAAGACAACGCTTTTTCACCACTGACCCAATCCAACAACCCCCAAGCAAGAGAATTCTGATGAAACCCAGGAAATAGAGTAAAGGCACCCATTCCTGTTGTTGTCCAGGAAACCCAAAATTATTTTGACGTAAGGACACTTTAGCATTTTTTAAAATAAAAAAAAACAGGGCTCTTGGATTCTTTAGCATCTCTTGACTCTTCAGGAAAATATAAGTCCAGCAAAAACAGAGTCCTTCTGATAGCCAGGGTAGGCTACTCTCTTGAAACTAATTGTCTATCACTTTCCAAATGAATACAGTTGGAGCGGGGGTTGAGTTCTGGGGGAAGCTTGCCCTGCCCCGTTCTGCCCCCATCCCATTCCACCCCCTTCTGGGGCGACACATTGGTGGTCGCACACCAATCAAATGCACGCCAAATGGTCACCACTTTTATTGCTGGTACAGACAGTGTCAGTGTCTACCTAAGACACACACCACACATCGAAAGCATTATGATACCACTTTAAACAGCCATGGATTCCTGCAAATAATTTTGGGAGCTGTGAATATGATAGCCATGTTCAAATATATAAAAGGATGTCATATAGAGGAGGGAGAACGGTTGTTTCCACAAGGGCCATCCAGTCCAACCCCCTGCCAAGCAGGAAGCACCATCAAAGCATTCTTGACATATGCCTGTCAAGCCTCTGCTTAAAGACCTCCAAAGAAGGAGACTCTACCACACTCCTTGGCAGCAAATCCCACTGCCGAACAGCTCTTACTGTCAGGAAGTTCTTCCTAATGTTTAGGTAGAATCTTCTTTCTTGTAGTTTGAATCCATTGCTCTGTGTCCGCTTCTCTGGAGCAGCAGAAAACAACCTTTCTCCCTCTTCTATATGACATCATTTTATATATTTGAACATGGCTACCATATCACCCCTTAACCTTCTCTTCTCCAGGCTAAACATACCCAGCTCCCTAAGCCGTTCCTCATAAGGCATCGTTTCCAGGCGCAAGTTCATCTTGTTTATTTCCCATGCTCTGTGCATTAGTATACAGACATTGAAGACCATTAATCATTCCCCCATGTCTCTCATTTAAGGATTTTTTCCTCCCACAACTTGGTCTGCATGCTGTTTGCTCCATTTGGTCCTTGACATTTGGATGATCATCTTCAGCACTTGATAGACTCCTACCTTCAGGACCACTGTCTCCCTCCCCCACATAAGTCAGTTTAAAGCCCTCCTGATGAGGTTTTTGAGATTCATGGCAAAAACATTCCTCCCAACCCTTGTGAGGTGCAGCCCATCACTTGCCAGAAGTCCATCTTCAAGAAACTGCAGACCGTGATCTAAGAATCCAAACCGTTCCTGCTTGCACCATTTGCGAAGCCAGTTGTTCACTTCCCCTATTTTCCCCTCTCTCCCTGGGCCACGTCCTCGTTCAACTGGGAGGGCAGATGAGATGACAATTTGTGCATTTAATTGCTTCAACTTCCCTCAATGGGAATAGCTCAAGGCAGATTCACACTTCTGGGGTGGGGAAAGCATGAGGTCCCTCACAGGACCATGCCATTCTGGAATCCTTGAATGTGAAAAGGTTACATGTCAGAAAGGTAGTCTAGCTTTCCTGAGGGGAACTTTTGATGTGGGGAAACATTCAAACACCCAAAGATACCACCTCCATCCATTTTGTTAAATTACTACCTGGGTATGATGTATGTTTAGCTGGGTGGAGAGCTTCACTTAGGTCCGGTGAAAAGTTAAGCTGATAGTTTCAGTGTTGATGGCTTGGTTGAATTCCAGTTCTTATTGGGATACGGAATGTATGTTAAATTCCTTGGTTTCTACCCAATGGTTCAGGGGCAGGGGGTGACGGCATTTCTCTCCCCACTAGAACCGCCACAATCTGTTGGGCAGTGGATCATACTGAATTTTATTTTGTGTGTGTGTGTGTGTGTGTGGCTTCATGTTGCCACAAAAGCTCCTAACCTCCAACCCCTTTGACAAAAGCCATCTTGTGCAGCCCATGTCTCCCAGCATGCATTTCTTTAATTTTCAACTTGCAACACTCAATGTGTAATCCTGAGGAGGGGAGCGGCAGCCTTCAGAGAACTCAGACTTGCCTACAGCATTAGTGAGGTATTTTATGCTTGGACAAGGTGGATAATTAATCTTTTTTTTTTAAGAATGAGAGAACATTTCTTTCTCTCCCCTCCTTGTCCTTTTACAACAGGGACTTTCCAAAGCACCCTTCCTCTTCCCCACTTGATGACTTGGCGATGTCTGCTGTTATGAATGAAAAACTTTATGGTATGAACAGGGTGGAAGAGGGGTCACTAGTTCCCCCTCAGAGAATTTGCAAGCACATGTAGTAAGCAAGGAGCTGGGCTCCTTAAGGAGAGGAGCCCAGCCTGGGGGCTGGGTGGGAATCTGCACATTCCCTCTGCATGGTGCCATAACTGACTTGATTCAGTCGCCTAAGCACCTCTCTTTTCATTTTCTGCCTCAAACACATCAAGGTGTACTCAGAAGCATGATTCTAGTTACAGGTAGGTAGCCATGTTGGTCTGCCATAGTCAAAACAAAATAAAGAAATTCCTTCCAGTAGCACCTTGGTCGTTTAGTCATTTAGTCATGTCCGACTCTTCATGACCCCATGGAACATAACACGCCAGGCACTCCTGTCTTCCACTGCCTCCCACAGTTTGGTCAGACTCATGTTGGTAGCTTTGAGAACACTGTCCAACCATCTCATCCTCTGTCGTCCCCTTCTCCTTGTGCCCTCCATCTTTCCCAACATCAGGGTCTTTTCCAGGGAGTCTTCTCTTCTCATGAGGTGGCCAAAGTATCTGTCCTTCCAGTGAGCACTCAGGGCTGATTTCCTTCAGAATGGAGGGACTCTCAAGAGCAGGCATCCCCAAACTGCGACCCTCCAGATGTTTTGGCCTACAACTCCCATGATCCCTAGCTAACAGGACCAGTGGTCGGGGAAGATGGGAATTGTAGTCCAAAACATCTGGAGGGCCGAAGTTTGGGGATGCCTGCTCAAGAGTCTCCTCCAGCACCATAATTCAAAAGCATCAATTCTTCGGCAATCAGCGTTCTTCATGGTCCAGCTCTCGCTTCCATACATCACTACTGGGAAAACCATAGCTCTAACTATACGGACCTTTGTCAGCAAGGTGATGTCTCTGCTTTTTAAGATGCTGTCTATGTTTGTCATTGCTTTTCTCCCAAGAAGCAGGCGTCTTTTAATTTCCTGACTGCTGTAGCACCTTAGAGACCAACTAAGTTTGCCATTGGTATGAGCTTTCGTGCGCATGCACACTTCTTCAGATACACTGAAACAGAAGTCACCAGGCCCTTATATATAGTGGAAGGGTGGGGAGGGGTATTACTGAGAAGGGTGGTGTGAATGGGTGATTGGCTGATAGGTGTGGTAAACCTGTTGACGACTGTTGACGACTGCAATTGGTCTTACAGGAAAAAGCAAGGGGTGAGGTGTTGCAGTCCTTAGCAGTAGTCAACAGGTTTACCACACCTATCAGCCAATCAGGCACTGCCAGTCATTACAGATAATAGGGAGCTAAAGGTAAAGGGACCCCTGACCATTAGGTCCAGTCGTGACCGACTCTGGGGTTGCACGCTCATCTTGCATTATTGGCCAAGGGAGCCGGCGTATAGCTTCCAAGTCATGTGGCCAGCATGACAAAGCCGCTTCTGGGAAACCAGAGCAGCACATGGAAACGCCATTTACCTTCCCGCTGTAGTGGTTCCTATTTATCTACTTGCATTTTGACGTGCTTTCGAACTGCTAGGTTGGCAGGAGCTGGGACCAAGCAACGGGAGCTCACCCCGTCACAGGGATTCGAACTGCCGACCTTCTGATCAGCAAGCCCTAGGCTCAGTGGTTTAACCACAGCGCCACCTGGGTCCCTAGGGAGCTACATGAGACCAATTGTCTGACTCAATATATGGCAGCTTCCCATGTTCTTAACTCCGGACCACAAAGCAGGGGGGAAGCACTTTCCTTCCGAGTTGCCCTTTGCTTGGCAAATCTTATCGCAGACCCTGCGCCCAAGTACCTGTTTGCTACCAGTGTTTACCAAGTCCTATCTCACTTTCCCTGCCCACATGTTTACATGACAGCTTTCGGGGCAATCAATTTAGTGCTGAAGTGCAAAGACGAAAGCAGCTAAAGACCCGGCCGAGAAAAAGTAAGCGCGTTTTGGAACAAAATTGTAACAAGCCTCCTTGCTAATCTGCTTACTCTGCACGTGTTATCCGATGCACGGGATTAGGGTTCTCTAGCTGCCAGAGAAATAAATGTTTATAAAGCGTGGAACAAATAGGACCTGCCACAAAATGTTGCAACGTGGAGTGACCCTGTTCTCTGTTCAATGAGAGGCTGGCTGCGGAGGCTGCAATGCTGCTGAGGGAGCAGCAGATCTCCAATGAGCTCTCTGCAGCTGCTGCTGGCGCCTCAGCTCTGACAGTGGGTGTTGTGTTCCTCAGAGGCCAGATATGCCACTTCTGTGGACCCTGCCACTTGTAGCAATTGCCTCATTTTACACATGGGCCAGCTTGTCACCTGTGTTGAAGAGCCAACTGCTTCCTTGGTTAGCTTCTGAATGTAGAATGTTGTTGTTGTTTAGTCGTTTAGTCATGTCCGACTCTTCGTGACCGCATGGACCATAGCACACCAGGTGCTCCTGTTTTCCACTGCCTCCTGCAGTTTGGTCAAACTCATGTTCGTAGCTTCGAGAACACTGTCCAACCATCTCGTCCTCTGTCGTCCCCTTCTCCTTGTGCCCTCCATCTTTCCCAACATCACGGTCTTTTCCAAGGATTCTTCTCTTCTCATTAGGTGGCCAAAGTATTGGAGCCTCAGCTTCAGGATCTGTCCTTCCAGTGAGCACTCAGGGCTGATTTCCTTCAGAATGGATAGGTTTGAACTTCTTGCAGTCCATGGGACTCTCAAGAGTCTCCTCCAGCACCATAATTCAAAAGCACCAATTCTTCGGCAATCAGCCTTCTTTACGGTCCAGCTCTCACTTACATACATTACTACTGGGAAAACCATAGCTTTAACTATACGGACCTTTGTCAGCAAGGTGATGTCTCTGCTTTTTAAGATGCTGTCTAGGTTTGTCATTGCTTTTCTCCTAGGATCAATGCCTTGTCGTGGCGAAGGGGCTTGGATAACTCAGAGAAGCTATGAGCTATGCCATGCAGGGCCACCCAAGATGGACAGGTCATAGTGGAGAGTTTTGACTAAATGTGATCCACCTGGAGAAGGAACTGGCAAGCCACTCCAGTATCCCTGCCAAGAAAACTCCATGGACAAAGACAACAGGAATGTAGAATACAATGGGCTTGAGAGGGGTGGCATGTTCGCCTCAGGCAGCATTTTATCTTGGGCCATTTAATAAGATCCCTCCTCTTCAGGGAGGGGGGACTTTGTGGGCGGGACCCGCTCTACGCACCGAGCAGGGGGGCGTGTTCGGCCCCCTGCTCCACCTATACCTGCTGCCGCGCTCAGGGCCCTGGCTGGCCAATAGGGCCAGCTCGTGGGCGGGGTTTACCTGCTTCAAAAGAGCGCGGCAGCCTCCGGATCTCTCCTTTTGCTGCTGCTCCTCATGTGAAGGGACGCGGGTGGTGCTGTGGTCTAAACCACAGAGCCTAGCGAGATGAGCGCCGCAGCTCCAGAGTCGTCCACGACTGGACCTAACGGTCAGGGGTCCCTTTTTCCTTTACTGTACCTTTATGTGATGTGATGGTGATTGTAGCTTCTGTACTTTTAAAATGTATTTTCTATTTGGCTTTTGTGCTGGTTGATTATTATTTTTAATAAAAAAGCTTATTGTGGATTTTTATTGTACCATGGTTTTATTGTTATGTTTTATTCTTCTGTGTGTCACCTGGAGAACTTTTTACAAGGCGTCATAAATTCAGGGAACAAAATAAACAGTCCCCTGGTTGGAATGGCCAGAGGGGGAACAGTGATTTCGTCACATCCACACACAATTGTGCCACTTTAACAGCCATGTAGAATTCTGGGAGCTGTAGTTTGTTATAGGATCATAGAATGGTAGAGTTGGAAGGGATCCCCCAAGAGTCATCTAGTCCAACCCCTTGCAATGCAGGAATTATGGGTGCTGATCTCACAGAGCTGGTTGTGATGGCTGTGCTCTGCCTCGACAGTTGGAAACAGGATACCTCTCAATGCCAGGTGCTGGAAACCATCGACATTGTGCTCAGTGTTTCCCAAAGGTATCTATGTGACCGTTGTGTGAACATGTCACTGGACTAGATGAGCCATTGGCCTGATCCAGGAGGCTCTTCGGTTCCATTTCATTGGTTCAAAGACAGGCACTCTTGAAATGATGTGCAATAAATAATAATTATCATGATTAAATTTTGAAGATCACAGGGCAGATTACAATACAAAAATACATACCACAATAGCAAACAAAAACAATGTACCTCACACAGGTTAAAAGGCTATAGACCTGTGAGAAGAGGCATTCCACAAGTAGGGAGCCCCAGCAGAAAAGGCTCGTTCTCATGTTGCAGTCCTCTGGATGTCCTACACCAGGCACCCCCAAACTCTAGATGTTTGGGGACTACAATTCCCACCATCCCTGACTACTGGTCCTGTTAGCTAGGGATGGTGGAAGTTGTAGTCCCAAACAGCCAACCCAAGTTTGGGAAACCCTGCCCTAAAGCCATTGAACAGGGGTTTTGTAGTCCAGGAACCCCTGACAGGCAACAACAAGTGGCCTAGTACTCCAACCCTGACTGGTCCAATAAAATGCATTTCCTGGGGCCCATCATAGAACACTCTGTCCCTACTGAACAGGATGGCAAGATACCCTTCCTACGCTTGCTCAAAAGCCAGAGGAAAAGCAATTCCTAAGAACCCAGCCCGTTTCTAGGCTAACATTGATTAACAAAACTCTTGCTGACCTGTGAGAAATCCCCTCTGCTTTTTATGTCTCAGACATCGGCCACTCTTTTGGGAGTTGTTTTTGGGAGTTGTAGTCCCAAAACATCTGGAGGGCCGAGTTTGGGGATGCCTGTCCTACACCATGCTTTCCCCTACCCTGAACCACTGTGATTAGGTATCCCCCCGCTCTCCTAAGCTCCTCTCCTCCCATCCCTCAATAAAACCAACCCCCGTCCAATATTTTAAACACTTAAAACATTAAAAAATGTAACAGCAGCCCTGTCTCTGCTTGGTAGTTGCTGCAGCCAAGAGATGTAGATTGGATGCAGATGCAGAACATACCCTCCAACATTTTCCTGAGGAAAATAGGGACATTGTATTTAATAATAATAATAATAATAATAATTTTACTATTTATACCCCTGACTGGGTTGCCCCAGCCACTCTGCGCATCTTCCAACATATCTAAAAACATAATAGAACATGAAACATTAAAAAAAATTCCCTGTACAGGTCTGCCTTCAGGTGGCTTGGGGGGTCTGATAACTCCATACCCTCCAACATTTCTCTGAAGGAAATAGGGATGTCCTAAGGAAAAGCAGGACATTCCAGGATCAAATCAGAAACTGGGATGGCTTCTGTAAATCTGGGACTGTCCCTGGAAAATAAGGACACTTGGAGGATCTGGCAGAGGTCACAAGACTACTGCTGCTCTCAGCTGCTGGAGGTGACTTGCCTAAAGGTGGGGGTTCAGCAGGTGCAAGGCTAGATGGAGGGAGTGGGTAGCTAGGCGGTGACAGTATTGCAGTCTCTCCTCTCACCTCTCTCTCTCTCCCCCCCCCTCTCTTACCTGTTCACCTCGCCACAAACAGCAGTCCCTTGATTCCTGGACCCAAACTGCGCTGGCCCTGTTTTTGCTTATTTCCAAAATCTGCAACCTCAAAGTCCAGCCCCCTCCCAAGTTCTAAGATGGGACACCCCTGATGCTACGGATGGTGCCATTTTGGATACACAAGGGACCAGCACAGATCTGAGTTTACTATTATTACATTATGTTACAGTAATGGATTTTCCAGGTGCCTGTGAACCACATATACCAACACTTGAAGAAATGAATGTGGCTTGTGGGCTGCTGTAGGAAGTGCAAATCCTAAACAACCAAAAGGGGAATATCTCCACTTCAAAGAAAGAAAGAAAGAAAAGCTTTTGCAGATGATACAGGAACACCCCCATCCTAAACCAAATTAGCTCTGTCAGTGCTGTCACAAGCCAAAAGACTAGATAAGGACCTCCTGGATTTCATAGAATCATAGAATCGTAGAGTTGGAAGAGACCACAAGGGCCATCCAGTCCAACCCCCTGCCGAGCAGGAAACACAATCAAAAAATTCTTGACATATGCCTGTCAAGCCTCTGCTTAAAGACCTCCAAAGAGGGAGACTCCACCACACTCCTTGGTAGCAAATTCCACTGCCGAACAGCTCTTACTGTCAGGAAGTTCTTCCTAATGTTTAGGGGGAATTTTCTTTCTTGTAGTTTGAATCCATTGCTCCGTGTCCGCTTCTCTGGAGCAGCAGAAAACAACCTTTCTCCCTCCTCTATATGACATCCTTTAATATATTTGAACATGGCTATCATATCACCCCTTAACCTTCTCTTCTCCAGGCTGTACTCCTAGCCTGGAAATTTTACAGAGGCTGTCCCTCAAGTGTGGAACATCCCCAGGGCTGCACATTTGGCAAAGAGAAACCTGCTTGCTGGTGTCTGTAACTACAACAACACAACACCAGATGTATTAATTGCCCTTCCTAAGTGAATTACAAGCCAGCGCTCTGTCCATTTGGACGAGATGTATCAATCAGAAGCAACTCTGCCAAGAGAAAAAGCCTCCGGAAGCATGCCCACCAATCAATATGCTTTTAGAGAAAGGCGATACTTTTCAAGCACATCCACCAAAGGGGTCTGGTTGGCACCCTCCTGAATAAACAGAAATGTCTCTGGGTGGGCAGAGGCCAAGGCTCGCTTCACTTTTAAATTTCCACTTGCATTTCACTTCCCAGCAATCAGAGGCATTTCCACTCTACAGTGTCGGTGTACAGACTTCACATGCAAATAATTCAAAAATTGTCTATAGGTTTTGAAAGGTCTTTAGATAAAGCTGCCTTAAAAACGTCCCCACACCTCAAACATGACCTCCAAACATCACCCACACGTAGCTCTCTTACAGCAACCCAGCCCTGACATGTAGAAATTCTCAACGGTCCAAACAAGGGATGCCCACAAACCTGTCAGTGCCCTTGAGTCATCCTGCTTTTCCAGTATCCGGTCCTTGCTACATCAAGCCTTCTACTGATTTTCCAAAACTTGCTCTCCAGTCACTTCGGTACAACTGTGATCTATACGTTGCTTCAGGTAATGATTACAAGCATTAAGAAACTCTCTTTTGTTTTCAAAGCCTGAACATGTAGTACAGAGATGAATCAGAGGAGTGCATTCAAAATAATTAATGTTCTCAGCAAGGTAGTTTTGAAACAAGCAGAGCCCTGTTGGGCTTCCCAGCCCGCAGCTCCTGGTTGGGGATACAACCAGGCGCCCCCTAAAAAAATGTTTGGGGGGCAACACCCCCCCCACTACACTTCTGCAGCCATATATCCTTCCTTATCCTGTAGTGGATATTCAAACGGGGTTCGTAACCAAACTGTAAGGGTGATTTGCATGCAATGGGGTTGAGGCAAAGAATTGAGAAAGACTCACAAAACAGAGAGATTTCTAGGTGCCGTTGACATGAACAAAGGGAAATAAACCCTATTCATAAGGGAGGTCAGGTTCTTGAAGATAAAACCCAAAGTTTGCAAATTTAAAAACAGCTTCTGAAATTCCATTGCATCAGTGGTTCAAAACAGTGTGGCAATCGCAGAGGTCATTAAGAAAAATCAATGAGACCAGAAGATGTGAAGTGTCTCACTTATGATGTGAAGGCAGCTACTACTAAGGAAAACCAGGCCTTCCAAGTGTCCCTATTTCCCAGGGACATTCCTGGATTTACAGAAGCCTTCCTGTTTCTGGCATACATTATTGTGCGTCACAGTTGGGGACCCTAGGCAAAACGTTATCCAATTCCTTTCATTTCACCTGGCATTGTCCAGTGGGCTCCTCATGGCCAGAGGAAGTGTCCACTACTGCCATCATGTTACTGGCATCTGTATTCTGCCAGAAATTGTGTCCTTAATATGGAATGCATGGCTCATCTATGGCTGCCGGCTTCTGTGATGGGCTCTCAGGGCTCACTAGTTCCTTGCCAGCCCTTGGCCCTTTAAGTAGGCCCCAATCCACACCAGGCAATGGGTCCTGAAGAGGCCACATGTGGACATTTCCTGGAGGCCCCAACCCAGGGCTGGATTAACCTGCAGGGACTGACCTGCTGGGAGCCTGAAGGTCCCTGCCCTGCCTCTCTCCACCTGCTGCTGCTGGGCAGGGGGCTCCTTTTTTGTTTAAAATTGCTTTTATTTTTTTATCAATGTCATTTTAAATTGTGGTTGATATTAATGCTGTATTCTCAGTTTTAGATTTTATTATTTATGTGGAAATTGTTTTCCATTTGATTGTGTACATTTTGATGTGTTCTATTTATTGTTTATGACTTTTGTTATGTCGGTAATTATGTAAATCTTGTCATGTTGTAAGCCGCCTTGAGCATTGTTTTAACTGTGGAAAGGCGGATGTAAGGGGGAGGGCTTATAGGGAACAGCCCCCCCCCCCCGTCATCAGGTCGAGTTCCTCTCAGAGCAGTAAGTCCAGTAGCGGATCAGATTACAGGAGTCAGGAAGCAGAGAGGGAGGGAAGAGGCTCTAGCAGCATAAAAGAGCCTCGACACCGAGTAGAGAAGGAGGCAGCTGGGGAGGAAATGACGGGAGAGCAGTCAGAAGGACGGCCCTCCCCCCCAGACGCCTGAACTGAGGCGCACGGCACCCCGTAGGACAAGAGGGAGGTGCTTTGGGGTTCCCAAGCTGTTATGTTGGGCAC
The DNA here is from genome assembly GCF_963506605.1 of Zootoca vivipara. Lineage (NCBI taxonomy): Eukaryota > Metazoa > Chordata > Lepidosauria > Squamata > Lacertidae > Zootoca > Zootoca vivipara. Next base: position 100,246,083 of record NC_083277.1, read on the forward strand.
GAAACAGAAAGAAGCCATTGCGAGGTTCTGACTCGGACTAACCAGACATGTTTTCCAGACTCTTTGCACTGTAAATAGAATGCACAATAAAAACACCTTAAAGACAAGCAGGTGTGGAGCGCCGTTACTCAAGAGTAGCCGCAAGAACCTCTGACAGCGGCATACAAATAAAATGATGGTGATGATTCTGCTTTGTTTACCAGGTGGTTATAGGACAATGACCATTCATCCTCCTTACCAGGCATTTACACATCTTCCCATTAATCTTTCATTCATTCCACACCTTTCCATTCATTTCCCTGTCGCTTTCCAAACACCCAAAAGTCCAGTTCATTTTTAAAAAAGATGCTTTCTAGTGCTAGGGTGACAAAGCACTTTTAATCCACTTCAATTGCATAACCTAAATTTCCTGGTATGTGCTGGGAGAGTGACAGCCTGGAGGTGCCCTCTGACTGTGTTTGACAGAATCCTGCCACACAAGTTGTCCGGTGACTGATTTTCCCACTGTTGAGTTGAATATACCTCCAAATAAACATGCACAGGATTAGGCTGCTAATGTATATGACATTTACCTTCTACTTGTTTTGAGCTTTGGCTGTTGCCTTGACTCAGGAAGACTCAATAAGGCAATTCAACTGAATGTGTCTATTTGGGGAGGGGGTTGGTTGGGTTTTCATTCCCAGGACTGCTGCAAACCAGGTTCCTAATATGTGAATCCCCCCTTAAGTGAACTATGCGTGACCCCTTTAGGAGTAAGTGGGCTAATCAAAGCTCCACTCTTCCCCGCAGTTCAGTGGCTAAAACTCTTGCATTTCCTCCTGATGGTTGCGCCTGATAAGGAAGAATTGGATTTATGAAAGAGATGAAGATGTTTGGATAAGCAGCGGTACCAAAGCAAGCCTGCCTGACAAGTTAGGGCCTGAAAGGGGAAGCCAAGAAAGCCAGAAAACGTCTCAGTTGAGAGAAGGGGCATGGGAAATAAACCACCAGGAACCAGTTGAACGTGCTACATTGCAGGTGGAGCCCCAAGATTGCACACCTTGGGTAGATCTTGTTGAAATGATCCGGAAATTGGCTCTCGTCTCGCTTTGCATAATGCGGCGGGGCACAGCTGGGCCATCCGGCACTTAAGGAGCCAAGCATCTGCTCAGGTTCCCCTTTCTGGTTGCAGTCCTTTGGTGTGTGTGTGTGTTTGCGCGCGCAATGAGCAATGCACACCTGTGGTTGTCAGCTCTGTGACCATCACAGCTGAACTCTACAAGGTAGAGGTGCTGAGAGAGGCTGTGAATGGACTGCAGGCCTCATCCACTGGGCGGGTAGCCATGGCACAGACTCTCCAAGTGTCCCTATTTTCCAGGGACAGTCCTGGATTTACAGAAGCCGTCACAGTTTCTGATTTGATCCCTGAATGTCCCGCTTTTCCTTGGGACGCCCCTATTTTCATAGCCACTGAATTAGTAATTAATAGAAAGGGGCAATGCCGGAACATAGGGCAACAGATTAAAACATAAGCTTTTAACCAAGAACATATCTTATATACATCACCTCATTGTGTAAATTGGACACAAGGTAGGCAGTAGGATTCCGTTGCTGTGAAAACCATGAATGAATCCTAGATTGATTCCATGCCAGCCTTTTCTTTGAAATCAACACGCATCTACATTCTTTTTTTATACCAAAAATGTCATTGCTAAACCATTGCATTCAGGTGGTTTTAAGACAGAATTATTTCTGGTTGTTTAAAATGTAAATTAAATTCAAAATGCAATTTAAATATGTCTGTCCATCTGGATGGGAAACTATTATTTGTTTATTTTCTGCTGTGTTCATAGCAGCAGCTCTCAGAACTGAACAACCCATTAGCCGTGTTCTTAAGCGTGCATGTGTTGTTTATAAGGGGGGGGGGCTTACTTTAGTTCCCCTGCCTTTCCCCCTTAACATAAATATGTGTTTCATGTTGACCAGAGACGCGTGAGATTAGCCCCAAGAGAAATTTTGCTCACTTTGTAGGAATTCTGTAGGCTTCCGAACCCTCCAAATCCGCGTTGACATTTGCTTTAGGCGAAACTTCAGTGGCAAGGCTCATTTGCACTGAATATTTGATCTCCGCAAACGCAAGCCGAAGGAGGAACACTGTGTTGCTAAGTGAGAGCAGTAATGTGCAAAATTTGGCTGGCATGGGGGAGTATTGCAGTCCCCAGAGAACTGTGTTCTGTGGGCAATAGGCAATATGTCGGATACCACTGGTCTAGTCATCACCAGTTTATTTCCTAGAGAAGGAAAAGCAGCTTCGGCTGATATTTATTTTGGACCGGAGCTGCATTGAATGAGTTGTTTTGCGTTCTGAAGGGGAATGCCCAAAGGCCAATATAACCTGACATTTATAGAAAGCATAAGAGTTTACCCATATATAAAATGCAGGAACAATGTGTTGCTTTTCACTGCTTGGCTAATATTCACGTTATTGTAGATAACACGGATAATTTCCGGACATGCCTCAGTATGCCTGCGGTTTGGGGGAAAGAAGAGGGGGGGGGTTGCATATAGTAAATGAAATAGAGCCAGGAGAGCAAACCTGCTTGGCAGGAACAGTGCTAAGAAGCTCTTTTCCATAGTCTCCTATTTATTTTCTGAATGGAATTCTGAGGTAATAATCCACGGGGTGTGACCTCTTTGATTGACATTAAGGATTTACATGGTCAGGCTGAAAGCAGTTTTGACTTGCCAGCGAAGTTGCACATGAAAAAAGGTGTAGCAAGATTGTGAGTGGATGCTTATGAATTTCAGACATTGCATTGTGCTTGCTGCACCAGTGAGATACAGTCGTACCTCGGGTTACAAACACTTCAGGTTACAAACACTTCGGGTTACAGACTCCGCTAACCCGGAAGTAGTACCTCGGGTTAAGAACTTTACCTCAGGGTGAGAACAGAAATCACGTGGCGGGAGCAGGAGGCCCCATTAGCTAAAGTGGTTCCTCAGGTTAACGATTGCGGGTTAAGAACGGACCTCCAGAATGAATTAAGTACGTAACCAGAGGTACCACTGTAGGTACCAGGCGTCCTCCTTCCTCCTCCTTCCGGCTCCCGGAGGCTCAGGGTGCTCCGCGCGGCACTGCTGGGCACTTTGTCAGCGCTTCAGCAGCAGGGTCCCACTGGCTCAGGTCACTCGGCAGTCTTGCTCGGCGCCCGGAACTGGCTGTTGCTGATGCTGCTGCTGAAGCGCTGACAAAGCGCCCAGCAGCGTCGCACAGAACACCCCGAGCCGCAACAGCAGGATGAGGATTCAAAGTGCTACAGAGCACTGCTGGGTCCCGCTGGCTCGGGGCTCCACTCGGCACGCGCTGTTGGGTGTTTTGGCGGGGCTGCAGCAGTGGCAGCATCCGGTTCTGGGCCCCAACCCGACAGGCCCCTTCCTTGGCGCCCTCCAGAACTGCGCCTAGCACTGTGGCTTATTTTGGGGGTATGTCTTATATTTTGTCAATGCATGGAAATCCTGCCATGGCTTATTTTATAGGTATGTCTTAGTTTATGAGAAACACGGTATTCAAGCCTCGAGTAGCAAATGATCCGTTGAGCCCTCTTTCCAGGAAGCAAAGTGGCCCCAAAGCTACCACTGAAGTCAATGATTCTGAATTTGTAGGTGGTGCTTAACAGGGCTTCTCAGAAGAGTGAGAGCAAACATCCTTGGCAGTAGTCAGTTTTCAGATACAAAGAGATACGGCAGGGCTCTGCACTTCATAATATTTGGGACTACAGTAATCCTTTGCGACGGAGGAGACACCTGGTTTGCAGTGGGGCTGGGGTCCCCATCTCTCCCCCCCCTGTGGTTCACTGAACACCTATTTTGTGTTTGCTTATCCTTGAGCTTCTTCCTGCCCCTTTCCCATTAGGGCAATTTTGTCAGGCTGGCGTTTTGCCCTGCTTAATGACCGGCTGGTGGAGCAAGCGAAGAACATGCTCTCCTGTCACTGCCGCTTGTGTGAAAATGTGGCATGGTCTAAATGACTAAAATGAAAAATGAAAAATGAAAACCCCCTCATTCTCAAGGAACTAATACTTTGTTCTGCTGCTGCTGTTAGGAATACGGACCATTTTTTTTAAAAAAAATTTTTTTGAAGGCTACACCAGAATCAAAATGAACTTTTCTCATGGTTTCTTAATGTCCTTGGAAGAATACAGATCTGGTGAACTGAGAGTTCTCTGTGAGATACGTTTAATCCAAGGCATGTTTTTAAAGTGCTAAATTTTAGGAACATAGGAAGCGGTCTTATACTGAGTCAGACCAAGGGTCCCGCTACCTCAGTATTGACTATACCAAGTGACAGTGACTCTCCAAGGTTTCAGACCAGGAGTCTTTCCCCAGCCCTATCTGGGACCTTCTGCATCCACAGGAGATGCTGTACCACTGAGCTATGGCCCTTCTTACTCCCCCCCCCTTTGGTGTACAGGCACATGGCATTCAAAGCCACCCTCAATCTGAGCATATTCCATCCCTTGCTGTTGCTTTATCACAGGCACCCCCAAACTTCGGCCCTCCAGATGTTTTGGACTACAATTCCCATCTTCCCCGACCACTGGTCCTGTTAGCTAGGGATCATGGGAGTTGTAGGCCAAAACATCTGGAGGGCCGCAGTTTGGGGGTGCCTGCTTTATCACTTCCTTTATTTTGAGAATGTGTAAGCCACTTTTCCACTAGTGCAAAGCAGTGCGCTATAAAACAGTTAAAAACCACAGCACTCCCAAGAAAATCATTGCCTCCTGTAACAGCAAACTCAAGTAGGTTTTGATTTTCTTTTTTAGCAAAGGGAAAATATCATCATCTTATGCTAATATTGCATTTATTTGATCGTGTGATATCACGACATGAAGCAAATATTCTGCATTAGAGTTTTATTCATTGTTGTCAAAGAAATAAGTAATTCAAAGCTGCTGCTGCTGCAACAACAATAACATGGAACAACCAGCGAGGGGAAATTACTGGAAAAAGCAGCGCTGCTTATGTGGTTTTGCCCCCTCTCTATTCTCTGCTTACTTTTCTGACTAGCTTCCTGGGTGCTTTTTCCCCATTCCCAAATCCCTCTGTTGCTGTCCTGTTAACCTTTCTGCTGGAAAAGCTCTTTCTTCCAGGAAAGTGACCTAAACGAGGTTCCATAATCTATAGAAAAGGCCTGTTTGCTGGGAATGCGCAGGGAGGACAGCCAAGTCATTTTCCTGTGTTTGGTCATTTTGTCATTTAATGGGGTATTTATTTCCACCACACCATTATTGTTGGAACAAGTGGGGCCATTTGGAGCCTGCAATTCCTTTCTACCAGGAATTGTAAAGGTAGGTTAGGCTCATTTATTTATTTTTAAGCCACCCCCTTCCCCATTTTTTTCCAGGCAAACTGTGCAAGAAGCTGGTGGAACTCCTCGTTTTCTCTTTCCCCCTCAGAAGAAAAGAAGGTTTCTTGTTGTTGTCCACAACGTTTAGGCAACAGCGTTGTCCCACTTCACAGAAAACATGATCCGAGCGAGGGGAGGGGATTGTCTATGCTTCAGAAAGCAAACAAGGGCAAAAAAGAAAATAAAAAAGGATGTGAGGCCCTTCTCCTATTTTCCATTTTTCTCCCACTTTGCCTTTACTGTCTTGTTTGACTCTTTGGGAGGTACCTTTCTGACACTTCATTCACAAGGACTCCCCCCCCCTCTTGTAGATGGGGAGGAAAGAAATAGAGTAAATCTCTCCCCCCTACTTCCACCCCAATGTCCCTTCCTCCCCAGATACACACATTGTGCTCTAAACTTGAAGAGCTAAAGTTGATGACATCTTTATGAGGCTGCTGGTCAAGACTATTAGCATCTATTCAGTTAGTTGGAAGGGATTTTTATCCCTCTCTTCCTTCTTCTTCTCCCCCCCCCCCCTGTTTTCCCCTTGTTTGTTGCTCTCTCCCATATCCCCCTCCTGCTTCATCTTTCTCTTTTGGCATAGGCTGGGAGAGTGTGACCTTGCTACTGCTTCATTTAATTCACCACACTTCTGTAGTTTTGAATGGAATGGCCCAGAAGAAAGAGAGGGGAAGGGGAGGGGGGAAAGAGAGGAATGACCTCATATTTGCTGCAGCTGATTGGCTGCTCCGCTCCCCTTGGGGTGACATCACCCCTTCTTTGTTTGTCCCACTCCCATCTCCCCATCTCTCCCTGCTTCCCTGTGGGATGCTGTTGCCAAGGTGACAGCAAGTCTTGTAGCTTGTCCAAAGGAAAAGCAGTTCATTATATGCCTGACACAAGCAGTGCGAGGGTGAGAGGGAACAACATACAGTTAACAATAATAAAAGTAAATTCCCCATTGTCTTTATGTTTTGCGAAATCCTGTCAAATAAATATGACTGGGAGGGGTGCTAATGAACTATGTGTTCCAGGGTTGGGAGGAGAAATTAACAGAATTCCTGCTCATTCCCGTCACAGCAAATTGAGAAGCTCTCCAGCTCTTTTCAAGTGGCACAAGTCACTCCTGCCCTCTGAACAACTTTGTTCTAATGGCAAATATATTGACATGTCAAAAAAAATCAAGATCTATTGCACGCAGGTGAAAGCTTAAGCTACATTCCCACATCTCAGAAGTTTGGGATATGTTTGAAGTGTACATTAACTGGCTGTTTTTAAGGGAATCTAGCTGGGTTGGGGCAGAGGGACCTAGAGCTAAACTGCATCATACTTTTCCAACTTGGACAGTAAAATTTGATGCTTCACTTCCTTTGACAAATATTCACCTTTAGAATAGAACTCTGAGTTCTGTTAACGTTCCTTTCATCTACATAGTTGGGTATTAAATAAGTAAGATGTAGCAAAACTTGAGAAACCTTGTTGCTTTAAATGTATACTTTTCAGATAGGAGATTTTGTAACACATTCTGTTACAATATAGCCAGTGTGTTCTCAAATACTATTCTCAAATCTTCACATAGTTTTTTTGAATTTGCATGGGTTTTAAGTCACCATTCTGAAGACAAATGATCAGTTTGGTTTCTTTTCTATGTGACTGGGTTGTGTTTTTTTTGGCTGTTGTTGCTTGGAAACTTTAGAAACAAACAAAGGTCCTCATTTATTTTGTAGCATGTTTAGATGTGCATGCTAGGCAAGAAAAGTTTGCAAGTACAGAAAGATCCAGGGGGGGAAAGCACACGATAAATACAAAATATGAGCAATTGCTGTACAGAATATTGCAATGGAGGGACACAACTTCTCTATTCACCCCAAATTCTAAATCTTCCACCACCACCCCAAATTATATTGGCGGTGTCCTCTGTGGTACCAGCTGCTCCAATGAACAAAAATTAAAAAACCCTTAACAAATAGGTGTGACTCTTGTTTAAGAAGCGCAGGACTTTAATGGAGAGCAGGCAGTATAGAGCAGTTTGTTCTCACCTCTTGAGCTGTGGTTTCTGGCTGAGCTCCCGACAAAGCTGAAGCATTTCTCATTTGTTATATAATGGGCGAGCATGACTAACAAATAATTAGTCTGGATGTTTGTGTGAACTTTTCCATAAAAGCTCCTCTGAGCTGCCTGAAGAGGATGATAATGTATCTAAATGATTTCCTGTCTCTCTGGTTGCCAAACCCTGGCTGAGCTGGCTTAGCCAAGAAAAGAAAAGAAAAGCTAGGGCAATGCATTTGCTCAGCAGCTGTGAGCTACTTGGGACATAAACATAATGATTTTTAAAGAATTCAGCCACTTAAGCTAATCCTCGACATTATCATCTGCACTGATCAATATTTTCAGACTCCCAGATTAAACCAGTTAAAAAAGAGAGAAGAAAAAAGCAATCTCCCATTATGCACCCCATTAAGATGTCCCTCAGGTACAGTGGAGACTGTAGCCTCACTCATTCTCTGAATCCATTCAAGGGAATCCTGTTCTATTATGGTAACTCAAAAGCAAGCCAGCACACTGCAGGGCCCACATTCACACACAAAGGAATTTTCACATCTTCACCAAGATCACCTTCAAATACATTGCTTCATTTTTAAGGGTTTATAAACAGCTTCCCAACGGATGTTTCTGAAGCAGGTATATAACAAAAATACCAAAAGAGCCTATATCAGTCTAAATCTTAAAAAATCTTAAAAACAAGATTTCATATACTGTACAGTACAGTACTAAAGAGCTAAGCTCTTAAGGAAAAGCTCTCTCTCTCTCTTATAAAAAAGAGATAAGTTTTCAATTGCAGCCTAAAAGCAAAATAGCACTTGACAAAGATCACCTGGAAGCTGATCCCCATAGATCAGGCATGTCCAACAGGTAGATCGTGATCTACTGGTAGATCACTGGACGTCTGTGGTAGATCATTGGCTCCCCCCAAAGAAGCTGAACAACTGTGGCTCCCCTAAAAAAATCTCAACATTTTACCTCCTCCCTGAAAAAGCTCAACAACTTTGACCTGAACCCCAAAAAAGGGGGGTAGATCACTGCCAGTTTTTAACTCTGTGAGTAGATCGCAGTCTCTTGGAAGTTGGCCACCCCTGCCATAGATCTAGAGCAGGCATCCCCAAACTTCGGCCCTCCAGATGTTTCGGACTACAATTCCCATCATTCCTGACCACTGGTCCTGTTAGGTAGGGGTCATGGGAGTTGGAGGCCAAAACATCTGGAGGGCCGCAGTTTGGGGATGTCTGATCTAGAGCTCCAACACTGATTTCTAACTGAGGTTAGGTTTCTGGTTTCTAACTGGGGCTGCTTTCTAGCTGATGCCAGGCTCTGGGGCATAAGGATCTCTTAACAGAAAGGATCTTTCGCCCTGGTCATGGTACCGAGACAGCTCTGGTCGCCTTAACATATGATCTCCGTAGACAGCTGGATCGAGGTGGGTTGGGACTGCTGATTCTTTTAGATCTGTCAGCAGCCTTCGATATGGTCGATCATGAACTTTTAGACCACCGCCTTGCCAACGTGGGGATTCAGGACACAGTCCAACAATGGCTACGTTCCTTTATCTCAGGTCGGGGACAGAGGGTGGCGCTAGGGAGGGAGTTGTCGCCGCGGCACCCCTTGGTGTGTGGAGTCCCGCAAGGCGCAATCCTTTCCCCAATGCTTTTTAATATCTTTATGCACCCCCTTGCCCAGATTGTCCGGAGTTTTGGGCTGGGTTGTGATCAATATGCTGATGACACCCAGATCTATCTGTTGATGGACGGCTGCCCTGCCTCGGCCCCAGACACACTGACCAGGTGCTTGGAAGCTGTGGCTGGATGGCTACGTGGGAGCCGACTGAAGCTAAATCCTTCGAAGACAGAGGTCCTCTGGCTGGGTCGGGACGACGTGGGGTTGGGGGGCCAACTCCCATCTCTTGCAGGGGCTCAATTAGTGCCAGCACCTTCTGTCAAGAGCTTGGGTGTAACCTTCGACGCCTCCCTTTCCATGGAGGCGCAAGTTGCATCCACAGCAAAGGTGGCATTTTTCCATCTCCGCCGCATCAAGCAGTTGGTCCCTTACCTCTCTCGCCCTGATCTGGCCACAGTGATCCATGCGACGATCACCTCCAGGCTTCACTATTGTAACTCGCTCTATGCGGGGCTGCCCTTAAAGCTGACCCAGAAACTCCAGCGGGTGCAGAATGCCGCGGCGAGGCTCCTTACAGGGTCCCGGCCGCAGGATCACATTCATCCAGTGCTTTACCAGCTGCACTGGCTCCCGGTGGAGTACAGGATCAGGTTTAAGGTGCTGGTTTTGACTTTTAGAGCCCTATGCGGCTTGGGACCCTCGTACCTACGGACCGCCTCTCCTGGTATGCCCCGCGGAGGACCTTAAGGTCCACAAACAACAATATTCTGGAGATCCAGAGCCATAAGATGGCTAGATTGGCCTCTACTAGAGCCGGGGCCTTTTCAGTACTGGCCCCAACTTGGTGGAACGCTCTTTCCCAGGAGACCAGGGCCCTGCGGGATTTGTCATCTTTCCGCAAGGCCTGCAAGACAGAGCTGTTCCGCCTGGCCTTTGGGTTAGACTCAGCCTGACCCCTGTGTTTTCCTCCCTCATGGCTTGGATTTATGGACTACTTGAAAGGAGGCTGCACTTTAAATTTTAATACTGTATTTTAATCTGTATTTTAATTAATTGTTTTTATGTTTTATTGTAATTCTGTTGGTGTGAGCCGCCCTGAGCCCGGTTTTTGACTGGGAAGGGCGGGGTATAAATAAAAAATTATTATTATTATTATTATTATTATTATTATTATTATTATTATTAACAATGCCCTATATGAAGAGTACAGTAGACAGGGTTATATGGGGCAAGGCAGTCCCTTGGATAACCTGGCTCCAATTTGTATTGGGACTTTAAACACTAAAAACAAAACCTTGAACTGAGCCTTGAAGCATAGTGGCAGCCACACTCTCTTGTGCACGTAACATAGGCACACACATACAGGCACTTCTCATCAATTGATCTGCGCAAATTGGCTGAGAAGGGGCGTTACTGACCACTCTCTATACAGCAAATGAGTATTCTGATAAGCAGGGGAGACTCATCCCCCCCCCACTTCTTTCTGCTTCTCCCACCAAACTAAATTGGGACAGAAAAATGTGTTGCGAAGCAGTCATATCCAACACCAAAAACTGGGGATTGACCAGCCCTGAAACAAGTTAATTTTAAATTTAGTTTGCTTGCTATTTACCTGTTGTTGTTGTTGTTGTTGTTTTGTTTGTTTGTCCCACTCCCATCTCTCCATCTCAGATTGGATTCACAGATTGGACTGTGCTAATTTTGCAATGTAGGGGGAGAGTTAACATTTTTGGAATACTGTGCTCATTCGTGCAAACGAAAACAAAACCTCTCTGAAAGTAGTAAACTAACACATCAAGGAGAAAGCCGAGTGACAATCTTTATCCACAAGGCATGGGTTTTCGTTTTACTTCTAGGAAGGTTATATGTGGTGGTAAAATTTGCTTTTGTTTTAAATGGCACCCCACACCTGTAGTCTGAAATAGTACAGCCCACTCTACCGCATCAAGATTTTATTGCCTCATTCTGCTGCATGTGAAGGCATTGTTGTTGTTGTTGTTGTTGTTGTTGTTGTTGTTGTTGTTGTTATACTGCCCTATACCGGGAGGTCTCAGGGCGGTTCAAAGAACAAAGAACAAAATCAAAATATAAAACCACAAAATATATAGTCAAAATAAAAACAACAACCCAATAACCTCTCCCCCCCCAAAAACCCCCACATTTTAAAAGGGCATAGGATGCCAATCAAATCAACCAAAGGCCTGGTTAAAAAGGAACATTTTTGTGTGGTGCCTAAAGGTGTATATAATGAAGGCGCCAGGTGAAGTTCCCTGCAGAGAGCATTCCACAGACAGGGAGCCATTGCAGAGAAGGCTTGTTCTCGTGTTGTCACCCTCCGGACCTCTCGGGGAGGAGGCACACGAAGAAGGGCATCACTACTTCAAACGCACACTAAAAGAGAGAAAAGTTACAATCCCTTCTCTCATCCTGTCATGTCGTTCTGGTCCATGTGTCACCCCAGCCTGAGGGATGCAGATGATTCCATATTAAGAACTAGGAAGGGAGGACTGTTAGTTTGAACCAGTCTGTAGTATAAAGGTGTCAATCTTTTATATACACACCTCAAGTGGGGAAGAACTGTAACTCTGTGTTAGGTCGCGGGGCAAAAGGTGCCATGCTCCATCCCTGGTGTCTCCCTGCACGTTGGGGGAAATCTCCTGCCTGAAACCATAGAGAGTGGCTGCCAGTCTGAGAAGTCAGTATGGAGCTAGTAGATGGACCAAAGGTCTGACTCGGTGTCCTAGTTCAATAGTGATACTGAATGTTGTTTATTCCAGAACTCTATATAATTACACCAGGCAGCTCAAGACAGTGAGGGTGTGTGTGTGTGTGTGTGTGTGTGTGTGTGTGTGTGTGTAAGTGTGTAAATGCTAAGTTTGGCAACCAGTATCGTAACTGAAGCTGGAACATCCTACGGTAATAAGAGGGGATGGACTGAGGTGGTAGTTGAGGAGGAATTATTCACCTGCATTTTACTGTATACACTTTTCTTGAGCAAAGGGGCTGTTGCAAACTTCCTCTCTGCCTCTTTCTCGCCTCAGAGATTTGGTGCTAGCGGTTAATCCTCACTCAACCCCCCCCTTTTTTTAGAACAAAGTGGAAAGGGGGTGTGTGGGTAGAGAGGGCAGGCTGACAAGCATGGGAATCTGGAAATCTATTCAGCAGTAATTATTGGCCTCAATATGGAGCAAAGCTGGGGGCCGGGAGAGAGGGGGAAGCCCGTGTGGATAGATGGCTGTGGCAGATCCAGTGGAAGAACAGAGCTCCCCCCCCCTCCCTCAAACCACTGAAGATGACAAACAGCCCAAGATGAGGACTTTCCCATTGTGAAGCAAAGGGATGGAGTGATGCTCAAGCAAGGTAGAGCCAGTTGGAAGTCTACTACTGAGCTCCACAGCCCTTCCCCACTGATGGAAGTAATGAAGTGAACAAAGAGGAGAGATGCCTAGACAGTTCTTCCACACGGAGTCTTCCTTGTGTGATTCAGTCAGAAAGGAAGGCTAGTCTGATTATAGGAATAATAGGATCCAGCTTTTAGAAGAGGCTGCTCGCACTGAAAATACTGACGGATCATTGCTCACCCAGTTGCATCCGGACCGTGGAGCAGAATCTTGCAAGCTAGTCGCTCAGAAGAAGCACTCCCTGTGCCTTTCTGACCTCTGCCGTGTGTGAAGCAAGAGGGAGGCCTCGCAGGTGGGATTAGTTCCCTTCTCTTTCCCATGGATGGTTGCCTGGTATATTCATTTCGCAGTACTGCTTGTACCTGTCCTATGGAATGAAGCTTTTGCCCAGCGGGGACTTACTGTGAAAATTGCAGCTTTGAGTCACAATCCCTTACGCGATGGGTTTATACAATATATAATTAACAACGTAAAAAAAAAAAAGGGAGGGGGTGCTCAGACTCTTGCCAGGCATCTCTGTGTCCTCTGGATTGAGGAAGGCAGGGGAAGGGATGGGATTAAGTGATTGACAGTTTCCTGATGGAGAAAGATAAGGGTTTGTCGCAAAGACTGCATTTCTAAATACTGGATGACTGAAATCACCAATCTGCTGTGTAATAGCGGAAGTCTACACAAGGCCTTGTGCAAGTGGGATGGAGGGTAGGGTTGCCAGATTCAGTAGAGGACAGGACTTCTGTGCCTTTAATTGCCCTGCTCTCTTTTGAGTCTGGAAACCTTAAAGAGAAACCAGAAGACCCTTTGCTTAATTTCCAAGCAAAGGGTCTGCTGGTTTCTCTTTAAGGTTTCCAGACTCAAAAGAGAGCAGGGCAATTAAAGGCACAGAAGTCCTGTCCTCTATTGAGTCTGGCAACCCTAATGGAGGGACAGACTCCAATCTAAGGCTCCAATCCGAAGGTGGTTGTTGTTGGTGGGAGGAACCAAAGACTGTTGAATTGTTGGTTCTTTACAGTGGGGCAGAAGTGACGTTACAGGAGTACTCCTACAATCTTCTTTCATATTGCATCCACCCCACCCACCCCTTTAAAAACTTATCCCCTCCTGCCTGTCTGTTTTTGGAGCATGGGTTGGATCCTTTGGAACCAAGCAGATTCCAAGTCTTGCCACGCCCCCATACTGCTCCTGAGGCAGCCCCGTTTGGCTCTACAGATGTTCATCGGATCAGGATGTTTGAAATTTCCGCAGCTGCGAGCAGTGGGGGATCTGAGGCTGGATTTGCTCTCCAACATCTGAGCTCATTCTCTGACATTGGAACGGGCACTCCAATATATTTTCTGACCTCTAAAACATTCTCCCATGGTCACCAAAGTCTGCTTAGGTTGCAGTCCAAGTGCACTTCTACTTACCTAAACGGTAAAGGGACCCCTGACCAGTCGTGACCGACTCTGGGGTTGCGCGCTCATCTCGCATTATTGGCCGAGGGAGCCGGCGTACAGCTTCCAGGTCATGTGGCCAGCATGACAAAGCCGCTTCTGGCAAACCAGAGCAGCACACAGAAACGCCATTTACCTTCCCTATTTATCTACTTGCACTTCGATGTGCTTTCGAACTGCTAGGTTGGCTACTTACCTGTATATAAATGACTGGAATCTCTCTCTCTCTCTCTCTCTCTCTCTCTCTCTCTCTCTCTCTCTCTCTCTCTCTCTCTCTGTGTGTGTGTGTGTGTGTGTGTGTGTATACCAGCTGTCAAAGAGGTATGCCTTCAGCATATGACTGAAACTGCATCATTAGGATGCTAGACACAACCTTGTGAGGAGGAAGTCCCTCAACCTGAAAAGACGTAACCTGAAGCGGACGCAACATGAGGTATGACTGTACAACCTTTAGAAGATGTCTGAAGGCCCTGTATAGGGTGTATAGGGAAGGTATGTTTAATGTTTTTTTTTTTCTGGTTTATTATGTTTTAATTTATATAATAGTTTATGAAGTCTAAATAAAAATAAAAATCAACAAACAAAATATCCACATTAAAAGAGCACTAGGTATGTTTAATGTTGAATGTTTTATTCTGTTTTTATATACAGTGGTACCTCGGTTTACAAACACAATTGGTTCCGGAAGTCTGTACTTAACCTGAAGCATACTTAACCTGAAGCGAACTTTCCCATTGAAAGTAATGGAAAGTGGATTAATCCGTTCCAGACGGTCCGTGGAGTACTTAACCTGAAGCGTACTTAACCCGAGGTATGAGTGTAATTGGTTCTGGAAGTCTGTACTTAACCTGAAGCGTACTTTCCCATTGAAAGTAATGGAAAGTGGATTAATCTGTTCCAGATGGGTCCACGGAGTACTTAAACTGAAAATACTCAAACCGAGGCGTACTTAAACCGAGGTATGACCCAGAGTGGCTGAGGCAACCTAGTCAGATGGGCAGGGTATAAAAATAATAAAATCACTACTGTTATTATTATGGAATAGGACACCCGCATTTTCAGGGGAGGGTATGTAAACTGCAGAAGCTGAATTTGCCAGCATGTGAATGAATCCCATCTGAAAATATTCTGGAAGCCCTCTAGGCTTTGTCTTGGCATCATTTTTGTCACTCCTGTTTGGAACCAAGCAGATTGCAGCTATTTTTCCTTGCAGGTTGGCAGCACTTGGTTGATTTAGGCCACATTTCGCTCTGCCTTGGTGATGTAACATGTTTGCCAGCCCCTATCCTGACCAGCTGAGGCCCTTCCACCTTCCTGCCCGTCTCTTTGCCTTATCAGCACACAAACATGGGGAGTTTACTGGGCACATTGTGTTCCACACTGTCATCTCAAGCTATGCAGCCTTCTGTTCCCCTCCTTCCTTTTCTTCACCGCTACAATGATTAGGATAATGAAAATCTCTGAGGTTCCTCCTTGCTTCTGAATGGGACCTTTGTCTTTCTCAAGAAATGATCTGAAACTTATCTGGAGGAAGGTGATTGTTATCTGAAGGCTTCTGAACTGTTTGGATCCCGACTTTGTTAATAGAGAGCTTGTAATTTAAACTTCAATCTGCTTATTAGAAATTTGAGATAATGGTTTAAGAAAATAGTGGTAAGAATAAGAATAAATGCTGTTTCCCTTTCAGTTTTCTCATCTCTCTTTTCAAGCAGCTTGGGCAGTAATCATTCAGTGCTTGGTTTCCCCCTCGCGAAAATGGAATTTCATTTATGATTACGGCAGCTATTTAGAAACATCAAACACAGCCATTTTGTCTAAGCCAGTGATTCTAAATAGTTGCCGTGCCATCATCATAAGGGAAGCTGCATTTTTGGAAGAGTAAAATAAGGCCTGACAAATATATTGAACTGGGGGCCAAAATCTTCATTCTTTGAGATCAAACGGCAGGATTTCAACATGCCTGTAATTTCTTTGAGTTGGCCGAGGCATTAGAAAATCACTACACCCAGGATCTGAGTAGCCCCAGGGATGCATTTGTGGGAAGGGGGAGTTTTTGTTCTTGTTTTTTATTACCTTATATTTTTATGCTGTGAATCGCCCTGAGATATTCAGATGAAACATGGTAGACTCCTACTGCTACTACTAATAATAATCCACATGGAGGGGAGAAAACAGTTGTGTGCATGGATGCAGCAGCTGCTTTCCTGTGGTAACTTGTTTGAATCTAGAGTACATGGTAGCTATGCACATGTGACCTGTCACATGTGTGCTTAAATGCACCAAGGGCCGCTTCCTCTATTTAAGTTCTTGGGTGTTACCATCTAGCAGGGTGTCAGGGCTGATGTGCGGCTTCCCACGACCAAAGACCACCGAGTCTCGGTGATGGCTTTTCAGATTTTATTACTATATACCAGGCATGTCCAACAGGTAGATTGTGATCTACTAGTAGATCACTGGATGTCTGTCATAGATCACTGCTAGATCACTGGCACCCCTAAAAAAAACTTCACCCAAAATTTTCCTCCTCCCTAAAAACAGCTGAACTATGACCTGAAGCCCTAAACAAAAATGGGCCTCCCTCCCTCCTAAAAGAAGCTCAACAAGTTTGACCTAAACCCCCCAAAACAGGGCTTCCCTTAAAAAAAAACTCAACAGCTTTGACCTGAACCTCCCAAAAGGGGGTAGATCACTCCCAGTTTTTAACTCTGTGAGTAGATCAGAGTCTCTTGGGAGGCGGCAACCCATGCTATATGCATATGTACAGTTCAGAGTTCAGAAAGACATGACTGCCTATTCTGAGTCAGAATCCGGAACTGGCGCGCGTCTCGATCTACGCCAGCAAAACAACCTTGGCCCACCTTGTTTCCTTCTTTGCTCCTGCTGCTTTCCCCGTCTATGGACCTCAGGGGAGGGAGCGGTCCGAACTGCTAAACAGCATCTTCTAAAGGTTTACAGTCATACCTCATGTTGCGTCCGCTCCAGGTTACGTCTTTTCAGGTTGAGGGACTGATTGGTATAGTTTTTGTAAAATATGCAAGGGATATAAGATATGTAAAATGAACCATGGAAAGAGAAGAAAGGAAGTCACTGATATCTTAAGGATGTAAAATGTTCATTTGAAATTGTAAAACAGAAAATTTAATTTAAAAAAAATCATATTAAAAACAAACTACAACTCCCATCAGCCCCAACAAGCATGACTGAGGCACAGCAATGGTGGGCGTTGTAGTTCAGCAACATGTGGAGGGCAAAAGGTTCCCCAGACCGGCTGTATAGGTTTTCTGTTTTATTATAACACATAATATGCACTTCAAATAAACCTGTCCCCTGT
Organism: Zootoca vivipara; assembly: GCF_963506605.1. NCBI lineage: Eukaryota > Metazoa > Chordata > Lepidosauria > Squamata > Lacertidae > Zootoca > Zootoca vivipara. The sequence goes on from NC_083277.1 coordinate 100,263,285, forward strand.
GTTCAGCACAAACTTATGTGTGTTTGTTAAACCACACTGTGTAAAATGGAGCTTATTCCCAGGAAAGAGTGTATAGGGGGATTGCAACCTAAATTCTCCCTAAGAACTGGAAGAATGAATGTCTGTCACACTGTCCCAGTCTACATTCTTCACATGAAACCAGAAACCTGAATAACATAGAAAGCAACCAAGTTAACGAAATAAGTGAATCACTGAAACATTAATTTGTCTACTTTTAGTACACTGTTAGTTCCTACTATTGAAAAGAGATTTTTTAAAAAAATAAATTGGGTGAGCTTTTAGATCTTAATTACCTTTATTTAGTTCTTGAATGCCTGAGACACTTGCTCTTCTTGTGTTTGTTAATAGTTTGGAATTGGATTTTTTTAAAAAAACTATTCAAAAGAGGAAATAGATGTGCCAAAATATTTGTTTGGTCCTGTTTGGTTCTGCTCTCCTCTATGAAAACGGGATACTCCAGGATCAAATCAGTTGCCAAGATGGCATCTGTTATTCCAGGATGTCCCAGGAAAATCGGGACACTTGAAAGGTATGTGTCCTTTTCCAACACAGCTGCCCCGCCCCCTGTAAATGGAGATTCCAAGTATCAAAGTTGGGGGCTTGTATATGTGCTTTACCATCATACCTGCCAAGTTGCTGTCAGAGAAATAAGGGACCGGGCGGAAGTAGTAGACCGGAAGTAGCGCTGCCGCCATTTTGGAACTGGGCGGAGCATGCTCAGAAGTGACTTTTGATGCTGCTTTGCCCAGTTCCAAAATGGCCGCCGCGCCAGAAGTCGCACTGCAGCCATTTTGGAACTGGGCAGAGCAGCATCAAAAGTCGCTTCTGAGCATGCTCCGCCCAGTTCCAAAATGGCCGCCGCGCCAGAATAAACCGGGGAAAAACAAAAAAATCCGTTTTTTCAGCTAGGAACAGCTGGAAAAATGGGGATTTCCCGGGGAATACGGGAGACTTGGCAGCTATGTTTACCATTCAGATATAACTAAGTGATTGTGGGATTTGTAAAGCCTGAAATATGTTCCTCACCCACAGATTCCCTTCCACTTGCAGCCTGCCATTCTTTGACATTGTTAAGCAACAACATTATTCTTTTGTGTGTAGACCCTTTAACCAGGCCTAGAAACAAATTCAGACAGGACTCATATTTTTGGTTTGGTTTTTGGCAGAATTTAGGCCCCAGCTTTATTGATTACAAATCAAGTGAGTGGTTGCATAGGCTCTGGTTTGACTAGCTACCTGCAGCCCTGCAGGCAGCGCTGACTAGTCTGGGAACCAACCATAAGTCAGTCTTGGGTGAACACCTGGGGCAGAGGCAGGTGGTTGTGATGAGCCCTGAACTCTGGATCAGGGCACAACTCCTCACAGGGAAGATCAACCATGAGTCCTTGGATTCCTTCTTAAAGGAATACCCAACTCATAGGGATGGCTAGGCATCCTGCCACCACTATCAACAAGAACCAGAGCCTATCCGCAACCTTACAAGTTGTGACGATTTGCTACACGGCAGGCAAAAACCCAAATGGCACCAGCCAATTAGCCAAGTGGGGGAAATTCCTGCCGTGCGCCTGTCCCAACGACAGGCGACACACGACGGCATAGCAAGGTCAAGCGCAAGCCCTGATTATTGGGAGAGGTGGGCGGGTGTTCCGATGCAAAGGCCCCAAAAGAGGAAGCTCAGAGTCACGTGTAGCAGTTAAACAGTGCTCCCTCTAACTATTTTGATTGGCATCCCCGCAGCCCAATTGCACCCTGTTAGAGGGACCACGAATAGGGTGTTGTGGCCCCTCCAATGATCCCCACCCCCAACACCAGGCCTGATTGCAAGGTCCCACCGCAACATGTGCCCTCTGTTTAGGGGGGACCCGATTTTCCCCTTTCCACTTATGTGCTTTATTTTATTCACATGTTTTTATCTTATGCTGGTCTGCAACCAAAATAAAGTTTGATGATGATGACCCCTGTATTAAATAATGCCGAAAGGGAGGAGCTAATTCCGCAAGCATCCGTGTGGTACATTGTTTCCCTGGATTTGTTTGACTGAGCTGAGCAAAAACAAAGCAAAACAAAACCCCTGAAGAGGCTTGCAGTGTTTGCTTCACATATTTTTGTAGTGTTTGGCTGCAAACATCAAAAATTTAGTAGTCTACATGGCCTTGTAGCAAATATGATGTAAGGTGAATCAGAATCAGAAGAATCTTTATTTGCATCAGCCACTAGCCATAGCAATAAAATAAAATACAATGTACAGTACTGAAGAAAGAGGTAAATGCTTAACTATACAAAATATGTTCTGGAGGTTTACATTGATAATCAAATAATAGATCTTATTCTAATTGCCCCTGCTATTTTTTTTATTTTTTTTTTGCAGTTTTTGCTGTCACCTGGTTATCTTGAGAACAGGTGACGTGGAAAAAGGTGGGTGGCAAGGTACCACCATAATCTTGGCGTGATATGCCGTAATGGCATTCAGATCTTCACCACCTTGTGTCAACTTGTGACTGCTTAGAAAATGCTTAGAAAAATAAGTCAGTGTCCATGATCCCTGACAGCTGAACAGAGCCTCCAAAATGGCAAAAAAGACAATCACGGGAATGTATAATCAGCGCAAAAACAAAAATCCCTGAAATGAGATATTGATAAAGTGAAAAATACTAAAACTCAACTAATGATTACTCAAAGAAACCTAATAGGTTTAAATTTCCCAAAAGAAACTTTGATATAGAAAAGAAATGAATTTCTTAAAGTAACCTCTAAATAAAGTAAACCTTGACTAGGTGCTGGCTAAGTGACTCGTTTCACTGGAAAATCTCTATCTGTTTCCTCAGAAGGAAAATGTTTAGGGGCTGAGGTTTCTTTACAATCAAAAACTAAACAGGAGCTGTAAACTCTGAAAAGGATTGAAAACTACATAGCAGTCAGGGATAAACTTCCCCAAGATATGACAAAAGTTGTTTAAACTAAAGGTTAGCTAACCTATGGGACAATTCAACTAATGAATATCATTGCTCTTAGGAAAAGATTAAGTAAAGGGCTGTAAAAGCTCTCCTAGTTGTGATGTTGTGACGCCATTGTTCAGACAGTGCCTCCAAGCTCAGAGGCAGTATACCTGATGTTGGGCACATACATTAAGGCTGTTGCCTACACACCCTGCTTATAAGCTTCTTGGAAAAACCATGATCTGGTTGTCACTGTTGTACTACAATATCTCCTCAGATATATGTTACATTCCCCCACATATATTCAGTAAAATAGAAACACCGTCACCCGAACCCCCCCACCTTTCCCCATCTACCTCCTTCCCCCCTTTCCTTCCCAATGTCTCAACAAATGAAACTGATCTGTAAAAATGTTACGAGAGAGACATTGCACATATTTCTGTAAACCAAGAAAATCCTTAATTAAAAAAAGAAAAGAAAAGAAAGAAAAGAAATAAGTTACATTGAGTTCAAGGAGGCTTAAAGAGGGTATTGAATGGCAGCCAAAATGGCCTTTTGGTCTGCCCCCAGTGGGACTCCTATGCTTTTGTCTTTGTGAACAGCAGGCAAAGTTTTATGGAACGGGTGTACTTGCCTAATGACATGCTGTCTGTTCTACAAGTTTGTCCTCCTTCAGATTGGTAGATCTTCCTCCCGCGCCCTTGAGAGATGCCCTCAACATGACATCACTTGCCTTCCAGAAAGTTTAGGAGGTGAGATATTTTGCAGCTATTATCTACTGCAAATAGCTCCAGGTAAATAAGCTCAGGGAAGCAATAACATTAAGCCTGTTTCCCTTCCTAATTTCCCAGCTGAATGAGCGAAGACCTCTGGGCAAAATCAAAACCAGAGTGAAAACAAGTCTTCACCGACAGGGTGCACATTACGGCTGTGGACTTGGCCAAAGGTGAATTCCCATTATTTTAAGATGGCGCAAGAGTGAGGCTGTTAGAAGTCAGGAGGAATGGGACACTGCTACTCTGATAAATGGGGAAGAGCTGCATAGCTCAGTGGTTGTGTGCTGTCTTTCTACACAGAAAACCTGCTCCAGTTTCTCTTCATTAAAATCACCTAAGTATCAGGGATGCAGTGCCAAAGATCTCTGTCCAAGACCTTGGGCACTTGATTGCATCCATCTGTCTTGGGAGACAATGGAAGAGTGTGCGTTTGGGGCTGAAGCATTAGAGAGTTACAGCGTCTGCTGTGGCTGTAGAAGCTGATATGGGAGAAACGTGTTTCGTTGCAGCTGCGGCAGATGAATGTGTCCGGTTGTGCTTGATGCAGGTACTGTATACCATGGCACTACTTCTTTCTGTGCTCCTCCGAGCGGTCATTCCTCTTCTGGTCACTGCTGTGACAGATGAGTACAAACTAAGTAACTCTGTATGTGGTTTTAATTTAACAGTATTGTACCAAAATTCAACACCTTATGATACTTAGGATCTTAAATGATATTTACAATGCCTAAATAATAAGGGCTTAATATGGGACGCAGGTGGCGCTGTGGGTTAAACCACAGAGCCTAGGTCTTGCCGATCAGAAAGTCGGTGGTTTGAATCCCTTTGCTCCCGTTGCTCGGTCCCAGCTCCTGCCAACCTAGCAGTTCGAAAGCATGTCAAAGTGCAAGTAGATAAATAGGTACTGCTCCGGGGGTGGGGGGAGGTAAACGGTGTTTCCGTGTGCTGCTCTGGTTCGCCAGAAGCGGCTTTGTCATGCTGGCCACATGACCTGGAAGCTGTACGCCGGCTCCCTCGGCCAATAACGCGAGATGAGCGCGCAACCCCAGAGTCAGTCACGACTGGACCTAATGGTCAGGGGTCCCTTTACCTTTAGGAAAATAAAAGATAACTGGATTTCAGTCTCTGTTTTGTGAATCTTCTTCTGGTTGGTTCAAAAAGGAACTATGCAATGGCAATTCAATGCTTATCCAAATAGGTCAGTTCCAACCTTGAAAAGGCACTTTATTCTTTTTGGAAAGGCTGTCTTCCTTCTACCCAGTTTTTCCTTGCAATAACTCTGTATGGTAAGGTAGATCTGATGCAGCTAAACCTATGGCCCTCTAGATGTTACTGAACTCCCATCATCCCTGGTCGTTGGCCATGCTTACAGCAGCCAATGGGTGTTGTTCATCAACATCTGAATGGCCAAAGGTTCCATGCATCTGGGTTAGGCAGAGAGGCAGTGATTGGCCCAATATCACCCAATGAGCTCCATGGCTAAGTGGGGATTTGCATCCCGGCGCTAGTCCAACACTCTAACCACTGAACCACTGGCTCGAGGAGCTGCAGCGAAGCTTTATGATTGTGAGCTTTGTGGATTTCAGTTCTGATCTCGTTCCAACACTGTAACCATTGCTGATTGGCTACATATGTATAATATGACATTTGGCAACCTGGAAAAGCAATGCATGGGAGGGCAGGGTTTATGGCATTGCAGTACTGGTGAATTTAGGAAAATTTTGTGGGGAAGCTACTTTAGGACCTCCTTAACCCTCCCCAATCCCTCTTCCTCTAAAGATCAAAGCAAAACCTCAGGCATCTAAACCCCCTTGTGAGGCACAGAGAGCTGCACCAGCCGCCTTTGACATTCTTAAAAAGCTCAGACATTTTAAAGCTCGGGCACCTGTCTAATCAGAAAGCAGCAACCTCCAAAAGCTGCCTTCTACCATCCTGTCCAGCACTCCTCCTCTGCTCTGATTCAGCAGGCTGTCTCAACAGGTTGTTTTTTGTTTCTTTTCTGGGTAGTGGGTGGGTTTTGTCGACAGCTCCCTGCTTTTGTCTGGCCCATGCTGTCTGCCTTGCAGCTCACATGTCAGTTTGCTAGCAGAGCGAGATCCGATTAGGCATGGAGTGGAGGACATAGTGGCTGGGGTGGGTGGGTGGCGGGTAAAACTGTTAGGTAGGAAAACAGCAGGGTCACCTACTGGGAAGCTTGAGACGCTGCATGTTTTGCAGAACGGAACAAACTGCATTTTATGGAACGGAGCAGTTGTGATGTCATTTTCGAGGGATCCTGGAGGGCCGAACCCACCCTCTCTCAGGCTTGCTTTGCTAATAAGCGCCCGCGTTGTCGTGACACCACCACACTCCTCACTTTCCCTTTGTGTACAGCTGCTGAAAGACCTTTGGAAGGGCACAGCAACGAGCTAAGCCTGTGATGGGTCCCTCTTAATTAAATTTGAAAACTGCCTGGATAAGAGGGCTTTCCAAGCCAGTCAGGCGATGGACTGTGGACCTGAACAACTGCCACAGGCTAGCACTACCACCCACAGCCCTGATCCCCATGACATGTGTACAGATTAGGGAGAAATCCCCCAACCATGAGCTTGCATTAACCCCTTAGTACTCTTAAGGTTTCGAAAGGCTTTCAGGAGGCTGGCTTCTTTCAACTGGAAAAGAGGAGTATGGAATCGAGAGTTGATTTTATCTACAACAGCAAAACTAATTCAGCAGCAATAATACCAGAAAGAAGGATTTTGTTCTCGAAAGGCATCATTTATTAAATGTATTAAATAAATGTACAAGATAAATGAATTTTGCCAGCAAAATTCTCTCTTCAAGGAGAGCCCCAAGTCGAGTACCTTACAGCAATCTAATCTTTAAGTTACCCAAGGTGTAATTGGAGGGAAGATCTGATTTCTTTGGGAAATGTTGCAATTGGCAGGCACATCAGATAAAGCGGAACAAAAGCATTTCTGGCCAAAGCTGCCGCTTGTCCACCCATCTCACTCCAGGAGGAATCCCAGACTGCATACTTATTCCTTCAGGAGTTTTGCAACCCTATGCAGAACTCCTCTTTCGATACCTTCCTTCTCCCCTGCTATCAGTGCTTCCATCTTGGCTTGTTCTTCCCGTTTTCTAGAAGGAATTCAAGCCAATTTAGACAAGCAGAATGTTCATTTTAAGTGATTTTAATGTCAGTGTATGGTTTGATTTTTCCTGAGGGTGGGCCTGCCCTGGAGGCATTCTATCTAGTATATGTTTGCTAGCCTTGGTTAGCAACAAAAGTTGTGACATGACAGTAAAAGCTTGCTTTGGGTGATCGTTTCCAGATTTTCCCAACTGATAAGTTGACTTTCTATTGCAGAATTTACACAGAAGTAGACCTATAACAATAGTCCTTCTCCACCAGGGATGGGAACCTGTGGCCCTCCATTTTGTTGTTGAACTTGAGCTTCCATTTGCCCAGTATATTCAATGGTCACTGGTCAACTATGGGAGGAATTCCATGTACAGTAGTGCTAAGAAAATGGTTTCGTGGGCACAAGATGGAACATTCTCCCCTCTCCATCTGGGGGTTCTCCTAACATTCGAGAGTGGGTTAGAAGGAGGGGAAGGAAAAGGGGGAAATGCCCCATTGTGCTAGCAGGAACCCTTGCACTGGCTTCCACCAGGTTACCCAAATCTGGGCTTTTGCCCCCAGATTCCAGCCGTTTACCATTTTCAGTTTTCTTTCTGGGACAAAACATATCCCAAGAAATCTATTGATTTTTTGCAGCCAGTGTGCTTTTCTGTTAATATAATGTGTTGAGGCATTCCCATCGTCAGACCAACCCCCCCCCCCAAAAAAAATAGGCTGATGCAGGAAAGTGCCCGTTAAGGTGATGACTTTTTCATTTTTTCCCCTCAAAAATTATTTCCTGTAGCACAAATAGATGAACTTTTGCCTATTAATGACTAAAATGGGGTATATTCCATTGAAATATTAAAAAAGGTTATGCACAAACCGTTTTTTAATTTTTTTGTATGCTGTTTTACCATTTCATAAAATTGTATTAACAATTCTATATATATTTGGACGCAACACCACATTCCACAATGGGGAGTGTTCTTAGCAACATAGGGTACACAAATGTCACACCTGTGCGAGGTAAAAGCCCCTTTTGGGGACCTCAAAACTCAGCCAGCAGACCCTGCCGGACATGCTGGGAAAAGAACCTACAGGAGAGGTAGCAAAACATTGTCCTCTAGCGGCATCTATACTGTTACTGCAGCTAAAAATAGCTTCCTTGTGTGTTTGATGACCCCATATAATGTTGTATATATGTGACTCTAAAGCTTGGGTTCAATTTTATATCTGCTTACAGTGACTTCGAAAATGCTGAAAAAACTGATAAATAAATTTTTTTAAATCCTTTTGTGCGTGAGGTTTTTTTTAATCAAATCTCTTTGAAAGTAAGATTTTATCTAATCTTTAATGAAAGCTCATCAAATTATGATACAGGGAAATGAGGTTGTAAAAAAGTCATCACCCTAGTGCCCAAATAGAGATCTCTCCTTGAAAACGGAAAATATATGAATGTAAGAAATAAATCTGTGCACACTTCATTTTAAAATTATCTCCCAAGGACAAAAAGGGAGTACTGATTTAGCATAGACAAGTGTCAGGAAACAGGGGCGATCTTTGGTAAAGGGATATTTAAGAGGTGGAGAGAGCAGTCCTGCTTCTTCTGATCTCTTCCATCAGTGGGAACAGAAGAGATCAAATAATATTAGGAGAGAGAATTAAACTGCAGAAATTGTTCCTGCAAACACAACCTTAGCTTCTTCTTTTTTTAAGTGATGCAACAATATATTTTAAATCACTGTGTGAATGCATTAAGGAATGTAGGGTGTTGCGGTAAACATGGTGTCAGAGGCATACAAAATATCTGGAGACTATATGTGAAAATGCCGTCTGCAGACTCTTTCGTGTGCTTCTATAAAAGCAGACAGAGCAATAAAACCGTCTTTGAAAGATGAGCCAATATTTTTTTTTAAAAAAAATATATTATAATTCTTTTTCTTTTTTAAGCACACACAAACCCAGCCTAATCCAAGTGCCTATTGTCTTTCAGGGTTGCTAGCTTGCTTCCTTTCTCGATTTCTTTTCTGGGACAGGTTGTAAACTTTAAACGGTGTTTGACTTGTCAGCATGCCATTTTCTGTACGATGCCTGGAAGATGTTATGTGGCAGTGACCAGCGTCGCCACTTCTTGTGGCATGTTGGGATATGCAAAACAGAACATTTTCTGCATGCTTCCCCTTTGAGGGAAAATCCAGTTGAAAAAATAACCAGCTTGCCTGACTCACTTTGTCTGCTCCCACCCTCTGCTGTGTTAATTATCGGTGTTGGAATAGGAATTTGCAATACTATCCTGAGTCTGCTTGCAAAAACAAAAAACTGAGGGTGAGATGTTCAAAAACTGGCATTTCATAGATGGTCAGTAATTTCCCCTGGAGGCGAAAAAAGATGTGATGTTTGTCACGTAGTTTGTCCTTTGCATAGCTGATGGGAGGGGAGTTGGAACGGAACTGTTGCATGGGGAGTGGGGGGCGGCTGTTGTTGTTTGTTTGTTTGTTTGTTGTATCCCACCCATCTGACTGGGTTACCCCAGCCACTTTGGGAAGCTACCAGCATATACAAAAACATATCAAAACATCAAACATTAAAAACATCCCTATACAGAGCTGCCTTCAGATGTCTTCTAAAGGTTGTGCAGTTACTTCTCTCACCTCGAGGGGAGAGTGTTCCACGGGGCAGGTGCCACTACCGAGAAGGCCCTCTGCCTGGTTCTCTGTAACCTCACTTCTCACAGTGAGGGAACTGCCAGAAGGCCCTCGGAGGTGGACCTCAGTGTCCGGGCTGAACGACGGGGATGGAGATGCTCCTTCAGCTGTACCCCGTTCCCACTGTGGTCCTGATTGGAACGAGGGACCCCTATGATACCTATGCATAGATGAACTGTATGCATGCAGGGAACCTCGCAAAAAAGGAACCAGTGTGGCACAGTGTTTTTAGAGTGTCAGACTAGGGCCTGGCAGACCAGGGTTCAAATCCCCATCCAGCCATGAAGCTCACTGGATGACGTTGGGCCGGACTTCCTCTCAGCCTAACCTACCTCACAGGGTTGTTGTGGGTAATTAAATGAGGAGGGGGAGAGCCATGTACGCCACCTTGAGGTCCTTGTAGGAAAAGCTGGGATATGAATTCCTACTCGTGAGGGCAACGCTACTCATTGTCCAGTGTGTATATGCATAGGGTCTGTACAGGCAGCACTCTGAACCCATGGGCATGGCTCATTCCAGGACGTGTTCACTGTACACAGTACAAGGTCTGCATGGGCCTTTGGAGAAGGTTACTGAAGACATCTTCAGGTGAGCTATGGACTGGATCTCAGGTAGACCCCTAGTTTTGCATGCATGCTTTTACAGCACTGTCATAACCACGAGTCCTCAGAAGTGCATCAATGGGGCTTATTTTCAGGTACGTTTAGGCCAGACTTCCATTTCTTTGTCCTTCCATTTTTCTGGCATCTGCTCTCTGTTAGTGCTTATTGGCAGTTTAAATATTTCCCGTTACAGGTAGGTAGCCGTGTTGGTCTGACGTAGTTGAAACAAAATGAAACAATTCCCTCCAGCAGCACCATAGAGACCAACTAAGTTTGTCATTGGCATGAGCTTTCGTGCGCATGCTATCTGAAGAAGTGTGCATGCACACGAAAGCTCATACCAATGACAAACTTAGTTGGTCTCTAAAGTGCTGCTGGAAGGATTTTTTAAATTTTCTTTTAGATATTTCCCGTTCCCTTGCTTAAATTCTGAAATCAACACCTGGGTCCAGTGGTGATCTCTCATCCAAAAAGCATTTAGTACCAAAAATCCAAATCTAAGCCTTCCTCAAATCTCCAGTGTTTCCTATTTCTTCCTTGATGAATAACTGAGATGCTGTAAGTCAGACAGGGGTTTTCTAGTACTGTGACATCCTCCCCCCCCCTTTGTCTCCACATTTTGGAAGAACAATACAAATTCTTCACAAAAGAACATTACCATGTGGTCAGAACTTGCTAAATACCACAATTAAAATCTTTCTCTTATTAAGTTTGAGATACCATTTCTCCTTAAATTATACCTTGCATTTTTGCTAATTAAAAAGCCAGTTTCAACAAAACTTCACTCGGAGCCTCTGTGAATGCAGTGTAGATCTTGTTTGGTAACTGCTTTGGATGTTTCTAAAAAAACAGGCTAATGTTCTTCATGGAGAGAAAAATGTGCAAAAGAAAAAGAAAAAACACCAGAAGAAAAATCTATAGGTTTATATATATATATATATATATATATATATATATATATATATATATATATATTATTTAGGGTGGGAAACACTTCATCAAAAAATAAATCTCTATGTGGTGTATAAAAATATAAATTTCATTTTAAATGCAGAAGATATTCCAAATGATATGGTATTACCTGTACACAATTCCACTGCCATATGTACTTTTGATTTGATGGAACATAACACTCTAATCTTAAAATGAAAAAGTCTTGTCTATTGGACAAATTTATTTTCTCCTCTTTAAATAGCACCTTTGGAGTTGTGTGTGTGACCAGGACTGCAACACAGTTGTTTTTTTTCTTTTTTAAACCCCTTATGCCTGCTTAGGAATCCTATAAAAAGTCTCACCACTCCACCCATTCCCAGGCCAAAGCTGTTCTTTGCTTCCCTCCCAAAACAAACAGCAACTTGCTGAAATTGCAGCAATAGGTAAGGGGTGGGTAAGAACCCTCACTGGTTTGAACTGGGTCCCCTGTGGGCTACTATCTGAAACTGAAAAATCAAACATCGTGTCTCCATGGTATGAGGCACAGTGGTCTATATGGCGACTTCTTAAAGACTCATTGGCCAATACAGTGGTGCCTTGGTTTAAGAACAGCTTAGTTTATGAACAACTTGGATTAAGAACGCTACAAACCCGGAAGCAGGCGTTTTGGTTTGTGAAATTTGCCTTGGAATAAGAACATGTTTTGCTTCCTGTTGAGTGTGCTCCATTTGTAAATTGAGTCCCCCCGCTGCTATGGGAAACCGTGCCTTGGTTTAAGAATGGACTTCCGGAACGGATTAAGTTCGTAAACCAAGGTACCACTGTACGGCAAAAATTAGGGTTGTCACTTCCTTAGACTGCTAAATGAGACATGAGGCTGCCATTGAAAACAGTCGTGTATGACTTCCTGCTCCTCTCCCACATAATGGCCCCATTCAGGCATAGCGTTAAATTATGGTTTAGCATTACTGTGAATGAATGGGCCTCAGGCTTGAGGGCTCTCCTCTTCCAGCCTGGCCATGAGATAGGAAGCTTTTGCTTTCATTCTTTAAATCTGTTCCGTTTGTATCCAAGGAGAGACTGTGGTGAGTCATAATTGTAACTATGATTTATATAGAAATGTCAACATCCAGCTTTGGTTTCTGAAGCTGGCTTATCACTTGGGCCTGAATTATATTTCCGAATGACCACACTTTGAAGTTCAGATGCAATGCTTAACTGCGGTTAATTGAAAATGGAGGCTTCCACAATCTCTTCACGGCCCCACTAGAAGGGGCTCATGAACCCAATATTAAACCACCTGAACCCCTAAATCGGCCAATGTTTATGGTGTTTATAGCAGTCGTACCCCACTCTTCAGCCACAAAGGCTTCCATAAAATCAAAACATGACACTCCTTACCCACAGGCTTGCAATCTAACACCTCCCACCCCAACACACAAGGGAAAGGCAGACCCCCAAGTGTCTCTATTTTCCAGGGACAGTCCTGGATTTGCAGAAGCCACACCAGTTTCTGATTTGACCCTGGAATGTCCCTATTTTTATCGGAGGAAGGTTGGAAGGTATGGAGTTATGCGACCCCCCAAGCCAAGGAGATAACTAGCTATACAATCTTTAGAAGACATCTGAAGGCAACCCTGTATAGGGATGTTATTTTAATGTTTAATGTTTTTATATATGAATAGAAAAATGAATCTAGCGGCCAATGTCTTATAATGTTTTAAATTAGTGATTAAGGTTTTCACTTACATATTTTAGCTGTTTTGTATCTGAATTATTTATTGCGTATTAGCTCATAGAGATTAATTTCAATCTATTTATGTTTGTACACTCTCTGTTGTTGTATACGTCGCACTCTGGTCAGTTACCGGAATAAATCGATTCATTCATATGTTGGAAGCTGCCCAGAGTGGCTGGGGCAACCCAGTTAGATGGGTGGTTGGTTGGTTGGTTGGTTGGTTGTTGTTGTTGTTATTATTAAATAGGGCGTCCCTATTTGTGGCGCTGTGGGCTAAACCACTGAGCCTAGGGCTTGCTGATCAGAAGGTCAGCGGTTCGAATCCCTGTGACGGGGTGAGCTCCCGTTGCTTGGTCCCAGCTCCTGCCAACCTAGCAGTTCGAAAGCACATCAAAATGCAAGTAGATAAACAGGAACCGCTATAGCAGGAAGGTAAACGGCGTTTCCATGTGCTGCTCTGGTTTGCCAGAAGCAGCTTTGTCATGCTGGCCACATGACCTGGAAGCTATCCCTCGGCCAATAATGCGAGATGAGCGCGCAACCCCAGAGTCGGTCACAACTGGACCTAATGGTCAGGGGTCCCTTTACCTTTTTATTTTCATCAGATAAATGTTGGAGGGTATGGAAAGGGGATAAGGAGGGAAGAGGAAAATCGAAATCAAAACACAGGCACCAGTTTCTCGACAGTCCTTCCTACACTGAGTGAGCAAAAATACGTGATTGTGACATTATCACACTTTGAATTTCCCTGCCTTTGCTCTACTTCATTGCCTGTTGTCTGCAGGGTGAGAAAATTCAAAGTGTGATGACGTCACATCACATATTTTTAACTGCAGATGTTGTAGTGGTGAGTGAGAGAAAATGATGTGGAAGTGGCAGTTTTCTGCAGCAACTGGACTACTCCTCTTAACATCTACCTCCAACACTCCTTGATTTCACAGTTATGGTTAATTATACTTTTTTTGATAGAGAGAGAGAACAAAAATCAAACAGTACTGGTACTTATTGTTCTCCCATCCCCTTGTCGTTTAGTTTCTCTCTTTGCATCTTTTCTTTTGTTTTGCACCCTGATCAGAAGCACATTTTCCCTGAAAGCACTCATCCTGACATCATGTAGAGAATCAGATTTGGTTATGTGATGACTTTACTGACAGCACAGGAAGGCAATGTTAATGAGTAAAGTGAACCTTTTTTTTAAAAAAAAACAAAGTGTGCAGAAACATGTTCATTCCCCCCCCCCCAGCATTGCTTAAACGTTCAGGAAAAATGGTGAGTAGTTTTAGCTCAGCTCTAGTTAAACCCCCACTGCTTGTTCCAGCAATCATGAAAGACGATGTAGTTGTCCCATCACTTGGTAGATTTCCCTGATGGTGATAATGATGATTTAATAAAACTGACTGTTCGATAGATTCAATGTTTGTCCTTATTCCTGTGAAACCTTCCTCGTCTCCCTAGATGAGGTGAAGCTCATGTTATTGCATTATTTGAACTGGCTGGGGGAATAGTAATTGCCCCTTAATTCTTCACCTTCTATTTCCCACAAAAGTGAAGGGCTAATTACTGATTTGCTTTAATTTCCTTGTCTCTTGTGGTGAAATAACCCAATTTTGCCGTAAAAGAAAAAGCAGCAATAATGAAAAGAAAATTAATAATTAAATAGACACTAATTCCCCATGACTCCACCAGCTATGCTGATCAGAGAGCACTGAAATAAGTTAACCTGCAACAGGAAGCTTTTGATTAAAGGCATAGAAGCCCTTAAAAGTTTCAACAGCGCTTGCATTTTATTGCCCCCTAAAATTGACAGAGATCAGGCCTGCTGTAAAAAATAAGAAAAAGAAAATGATTATTTTTTATGCTGGGGGAAAATGTAAATAAAAAGAAGCTTGTGAATTTATTTATTTTATTTCAACATTGACACCCTGGCCAGAGGTCACCCTCATACAACAATACTTCAGAATCCGTTCATATGCTCTTCCTTCTCATTGTTAGCACTGTGAGCTTGGAGGACTGACGTATAAACAGGAGGGCTTTGCTGCTGCCCCCCTCCAGGCTCCCCCCCCTCTGCGGTTTTTCAGTATTTCTCTGTTGGGTGGGTGGGGTAACGGGAGAGGATGGCGTGCAAGAAATACTCAGGAGAAAGTGAGCCATCTCAGATTTCAGCCTAAAACAACACAGGCCCTTTTGTGAATCCGTGATGATTACCTGTCCTTGGATCCAAAATGAGTGTTCTTTGTCAAGTCAGGTATCGTAGTTCAGAGTGAGGACAGACTTATATATACATTGTCATGGAGACGTTTAGGTAAAAAGGAGAGCAGCAACAGCAGCAGCAGCAGCTGCTCCTGCAGCGGAAAGCTGAAGAGTTGCATATTATGGGCTGTTTGTCTTTTCTTTTCTTTTTGCTGACACTCGCCTAAGGTGATGGGAACACCTGAGCTAGTTTAATTGGCTTCTTGTGAATGTGCTTTGAAAATCTCCTTCCTGCCTAAGTGTTGTCTCTTACCTTCCCACTGTGTCTATAGGTTTGCTTCCAAACAAACTTTAGAACCTCAGCCAACAATCCAATTTGGTTGTGTTTGGGATTGTTGTCTTCTTCTTCTTCTTCTTCTTCTTCTTCTTCTTCTTCTTCTTCTTCTTCTTCTTCTTCTTCTTCTTCTTCTTCTTCTTCTTCTTCTCCTCCTCCTCCTCCTCCTCCTCCTCCTCCTCCTCCTCCTTCTGTTATTATTATTTATTAATTTTCTATACCACCCTTCATCTGAAGATTGCAGGGTGGTTTACAATAGAAAACCACAATATAAAAGCACAAAAAAATACACACCACAAACAATAACCCCTCTGGTGGAACTCTGCATCTTCGCAATTCTGTGCATCAACACATCCAACAACAGGTGAGCTTACTTTTCCCCATGTCAAGAGGGCAAGAGGGATGCAGTAAACCTTGGTAGGTCACCAGCTATATATCTTCCCTATTCTTCCCTGTTCTAATTCTACACAATTCTCCAGGATAGAGCCTTGAGGAGTCCTGGACATATACTGATGGGGAATCTGTGTTCCTCCAAATCTGTGTTTCCCAAAGCGGGTGATACCACCCCTTGGGGGGCTCTGGAATGATCCGGGAGAGGGGCAGTAGCAGCCTTGGGTGCAATTGGGTGGCGGTGAATAAAAATAAGGGGGCAGTGGAAGCATAGAGAAAGAAGAGAAGAAAAAATTGAAAAACCATTTGAACATGTTTAATCTGTTGCGTAATGACACTTACCAGCAGGTTGGCCACAGTTGAGGGATGGCAACAACAACTCCCCTGAATCCAGCAGTCATGTGGGAGGCAAGAGGTTTTCCCTGGCTTGAGTGAACCCTTTTCTGCTTCATCCAGGCCCAGGAAGTGGATTGCAGCTTGCCTGTCTATTTGGCCAATGGCAGGCGGGCCGCAGCCCTAGCTGGGTCCTGCTCCTGGAGTGAATTGGACTGAGCCCAGGGGGAGGAGGTAGGCCAAATAAGTTTAGGAATCTCTGATGATGTTGTACTGCAACTCCCATCCACCCTGACCATTGGCCCAGCTGTCTGGAGGTAATAGGAGTTGGAGACCAACAGCACCTTGAGGGACTCTGAACTTAGTACAGTGGTGCCTCGCAAGACGAATTTAATTCGTTCCGCGAGTCAATTCGTTTTGCGAAAAATTCGTCTTGCAAATCGCGGTTTCCCATAGGAATGCATTGAAATTTCTTTTTTTGCCCATAGGAACGCATTAATTAAATTTCAGTGCATTCCTATGGGAAACCGCGGTTTGCAAGATGAATTTTTCGCAAAACGAATTCGTCTTGCAAGTCACCATCAGATCGCAAGACGCATTTGTCTTGCGAAAAATTCGCCTCGCAGGGCATTCGTCTTGCGAGGTACCACTGTAATTCCCCTTGCAGCCACCTCACTTCAGAATGTGCTCTCTCATGGGTATGGCAACTCATGTCGGAAGTGTAGATTTTGACAATTTTCCTAAAAGAAAGCTCCAAAACTCAACAACTTTTGTGTCTGTGTGACTTTTTGAAATATGGCAACCCTATGAAATGATGCTCAAAGAAAACATTAAGGAGGATGGAACAGCAATTTAGCTAATTAATCTGTCAGAGCAATAACATAAAAAATCTTAATTGAATAAAAGAATCCTCTATTAAATGGGCAGCAACTTTTTTTATATAAAAAAACACTTTTTGTCTTTCATACAAACCTACAAGTACCATCTTAGAAGAGGTGGTCCCTCCTGTGTGAAACAGGGAAAGTTTCTTTTTAGATGATGGTTACGTTGTGTGATACTTGCTCCCCCACTTTGGAACTATTGATTTTCTCATGTTCAGATGTATGCAGATTAATACCAGTCTTGTACATACTTGAGATTAAGTCTCATTGAACTCAGTGCGTCTTATTTCCAAGGAGATGTTATTTTTTGTTGTTGTTTAGTCGTTTAGTCATGTCCGACTCTTCGTGACCCCATGGACCAGAGCACGCCAGGCACTCCTGTCTTCCACTGCCTCCCGTAGCTTGGTCAAACTCATGTTCGTAGCTTCAAGAACACTGTCCAACCATCTCGTCCTCTGTCGTCCCCTTCTCCTTGTGCCCTCCATCTTTCCCAACATCAGGGTCTTTTCCAGGGGGCCTTCTCTTCTCATGAGGTGGCCAAAGTATTGGAGCCTCAGCTTCAGGATCTGTCCTTCCAGTGAGCACTCAGGGCTGATTTCCTTCAGAATGGATAGGTTTGATCTTCTTGCAGTCCATGGGACTCTCAAGAGTCTCCTCCAACACCATAATTCAAAAGCATTAATTCTTCGGCGATCAGCCTTCTTTATGGACCAGCTCTCACTTCCATACATCACTACTACTCCAGTAGGAGACGTTATAGCATTGCACTATTAATTAATTAATTAGTTGATGAAGGAAGGAATGAAAACGCGAAAAGAAAAAGGAATTAACTATGTGTTTGTGTGTTTTAATCAGGCAACAGCCTTGCAGCTAAGGAAGGTAGATGAACATTTGTGGATGGTGGTCCTAGAATTAAGATACTAGAGGTTCTTGATTCTTTAACTTGATGAAAAGCAGTAGTTGAAAAAGTACCTTTGGAGAATGTTGATGTAGGGAATGTCTGGTGCTTCTTAACTACATCAAGCTTGTTCTAAAGCCTCCCGGACATTTTCTCCTGAAGATTTTGGCTAAGGGATTCAACCCACAGACACACCCTAAGACAGAAATTTCTCCCACTGATGGTACAAGGGTTGCATAACAATAATTTGATGGCACCCAGACTAAGCATGGATATTAGGGAGGTTATCTGCTGTTACATACATACAACCCACACCCACAAACTCATAGCAATACATCCAAACACAAAGAGAGGCCCCCTTTTTGCTAAAGCACATGGCTTTTGTTAATAAAATTTACGAGATGAAAGACTAAAGCAATCTCTCTTAGCAAGCTCCATACCAGGTAATTAGAAATCCATCACTCAGAATTAATTACATAGAGGTAGAAACATTATAATGTATATTTCAAGTTAAAAATAATAATAGTAATCCCTGTCACGTGGGTTCCCTTTTGTCCTTCAGCCCATAACAGCTGAATGTTTTCCTAGAGGAGTCAGAGGGTGTGAATTCACATTTCCAAGGGCAAAGGCTGTTGCGTAAAACTTTGCCTTGTGCGAAGAAGGGAGATGCTGGTTTAGGTTAGCTAAATAAGAAAATATATCTTAACTAGGAGGCAAAGGTAAACTAGGAGTAAGACTCCACTGTCTTTCCCACTATCTTCCCCTCGATTAATAAATATTATTTTAAGTTAGCAATGAATCTTATGCGTGCCTGAGTGCAAGTAATACGAAGGGAGTATATTTAGCTGCAGGTGTGTCTGTGTTTTGTGAGTAGCTATTTCTTGCTCCTGACAGTAATAATATATATATATATATATATATATATATATATATATATATATATATATATATACCCCACCCATCTGGCTGGGTTTCCCCAACCACTCTGGGCAGCTTCCAACAAAAGATTAAAAATACATTAAAACATCAGTCATTAAAAACTTCCCTAAACAGGGCTGCCTTCAGATGTCTTCTAAATGTCATATACAGTGGTGCCTCGCTAGACGAATGCCTTGTAAGAGCAATTTTTCGCTTAACGAAGAGATTTTTCGAGCGGAGGTTGCCTCGCTAGATGAATTTGTCTAGCGAATCGTGGTTTCCCATAGGAATGCATTGAAATTCAATTAATGCATTCCTATGGGCAAATAATATTTCCCCCAATGCATTCCTATGGGATTCGCTAGACAAATTTTTTGTTATACGAATTGACCTGTGGAATGAATTAAATTCGTCTAGCAAGGCACCACTGTAGTTGTTTATTTCTTTGACATCTGATGGGAGGGTGTTCCACAGGGTGGGCGCCACTACCAAGTAGACCCTCTGTCTGGTTCCCTGTAACTTCGCTTTTCGCAGTGAGGAAACTGCCAGAAGGCCCTCGGAGCTGGACCTCAGTGTCCAGGTTAAATGATGGGGGTGGAGATGCTCCTTCAGTAGCAATAGTTTGCACAGCAGAATAAAACTATTAGTAGTTAACTTTTTTCTGGATGTGAAAAGAGACTTCTAGTTCTCTCTCCATGCAATTTCAGTTTGTTGTAGTGGTTAGACTCTCAGTGTCTCCAATAGTTTTTTGGACTGCAACCCCCATCATCCCTAGCTAGCAGGACCAGTGGTCAGGGATGATGGGAATTGTGGTCCCCAAAGCAGCTGGATACAAGTTTGGGAAACCCTGGATTAGAGTGTTGGTTTAGGGCCTGGGAGACCAGAGTTCAAATCCCTACTCAGCCAGGAAGCTTACTAGGTGACCTTGGGGTAGTCACTGCTTCTTAGCCTAATTCACCCCACAGAGGCCAAATTTACACAGTACTTTTAAGGCAGGCATCCCCAAACTGCGGCCCTCCAGATGTTTTGGCCTACAACTCCCATGATCCCTAGCTAACAGGACCAGTGGTCAGGCATGGTGGGAATTGTAGTCCAAAACATCTGGAGGGCCGAAGTTTGGGGATGCCTGTTTTAAGGTATACAGTACTTTCATCAAGGTCCATCATATTACAGTATATGTGAGAAGTGATATGATGGACCTTGGGCTTTCAGACATACTCTCTATTTTATCTACACAGCTCAGAGCACTATATCTCCCCAGAAGTAAGTGTTTTCCCCCTTTGTCTTTCAACAGAGACTCTTTTCAATCCCTGGAGCAGAAACATCACGGAGGAGAATTTGTCACATAGTGGATGAGAGACGAAATAACTTGTTTCACCTGCAGCGCTGAGTATGAGAGCATTTCAACAAGCTGCACTCCGATGGCATCAAAGATACCATGGTTTTATCTGGAAAATAAACAATAATGTCATCAACTCAAGGTTCTCTGAGCAAACTCCTGGCAAAGGCTAGGTCTTGGAGGGAAACAGCTGTGAAGGTTTTAAATAGACTTTTTTTTTTGAAATGGTAGTTTCGATGGTGTTGTGACCTCATGGACTTGTGTCTGAAGTGAAACCATTTTTCATACAGCTGGCTGCTGATGCATAGCTCTATTTCAGGCACCCCCAAACTGCGGCCCTCCAGATGTTTTGGCCTACAACTCCCTAACAGGACCAGTGGCCAGGGAAGATGGGAATTGTAGTCCAAAACATCTGGAGGGCCGAAGTTTGGGGATGCCTGCTCTAGTTTCTGGTGCGTTTGAGTTAGTGTTCTCCTCAAAAAATGTACTTCAGTTTCTCAAAAGCTTCCCTTTCCTGTGAAATAGGCTTCTGCTTTTCTCTCTCATTGTCAGGCATGTCTACATAATTTAGGCGACGGCTTGACTGAATTTACCTTATTGTTAGTAGGTGACCACAGCACTCAACAGTCTTCCTGCCTCCCCACGAAGGGGATTGTAACATGTTGTCCTCTCTGGGAGGCTAGCTATCAAGTTATAACGACTAGCTTGGGTGGAAACAGCCTTCTCACAGTTTAAAAAAACAGGCCCCTGGGGCTAAAAGTTGGTAACAATGCAGCAATAAAAATGTTGGTTGACATGTGTGAGGTCTGGGGCAACTGTTGCATGGTGAAGCCCCCCAGAAACCCCCCCTAAATAATTCACAACTCACACATTATTTTAGGTTTGGGTTTTTGGCATTGTTTTGGCCACAACTTTATTTAAAATAAAATTTAATTTTGAGTGTTGGCTTAGACTTTGGTTAAGCCATCTGTCCCCTCTAAGGGACAGGACCATTTCCATCTGTCCCATTTGGGACAGGACCATTCCATCTGCCCCACTTTGGGTCAGGACCAGCTCCGACTTACCTATGCGTAGGTAAGTCAAGTAAACACCCCAAGGGAGTGGGGCTACTGTTCACAGGCACTCTCCCCTCGACGCAGGAATGTTCCCCAAGGCTCGGCTCTGTAATGGCCCACCATCCCCTTCTATGGCTGGGATGAATGGACTAGAGTCAACTGAGCCCCAGGATTCCTATAACGGAATACTTCTATGAGGAGCAAAATAGGGGGGGTAGGCAATTTAGTGCCATACCCCTCCTACAACCAATTTATTAACCAAAGCCTAACCGCCAACCTAACAAGTTGTGACTATTTGCTAAGCAGTAGGCAAAAACCAAATGGCAACATCCAATCAGCCGAGTGGCAAAATTCCTACTGGGCCCCTGAATACAGGCGACCCCTTGAAAGGCAAAGCGATGTCAGGCTAAAGCCTATAGAAAAAGCGGTGGGTGGGCGGGAGATTCGAAGGCTTGCTGAGACGCTGGGCTTAAATAGGGTCAGCCTGTCAATCAAATATTGCTACCACACCCCATGACTCAGCCTAAGCTCAGCCCACCCCCTCCCAGATTTCTTAAGGCTCTTCCGCAACCCCCATTATCCTCTATGGAGGATAATGGGCTCTGCCACTGCCACACACCCTCCTCTCCATACGTCATTCCCTACGTCATTCCCTCTTCTATGCAATGGTCAGGTGCATGAATATAACCTCACAGCATGACCCATATGATCATTGCTACTAGTTCCACGTTGCCTGTTATGGAGTTCTTCGACAATGGCTTCACCACATTCAATAAGACATTTGCACAAATATTTCACATTTGGCTGAAACCGCCTACAGAAGCCGATTAGTCGGAGGAATTTTATGCTCTTACCAGTGTCAAAGCATAAAATAAGAAAGCATTTTCAAAGACATATGGTGGAACAGCAGAGTCCCATTCATTCAAAACCTACCTTGTAGAAAACTCCTTGCCAAGTGGCATCCGCGTATCAAAATGCCACAGTGTTCAGTAGGGCTTACTGTCTGGTAAGTGTGTTTAGGATTGTGTGACTGTTTCTGTATGCATGCATGCATGTGCATGCATTTTATCAAAATGGTGATGCAAAACTTATAATTTGAATGCATTATGTGTTATAATTGCTTTATTTTGTTTTGTTTTATTGACTGCCCTTCACCCTAAGGTCACAGGGCGGGCGAATACAATTTAAAATACAACGTGAAAAACTGTTTTAAAAACTTGCAATAACCAAAAATACATTCACGCGCGCACACACAAAAACAGGAAGCACTCTCATTTGTCCAAATTTCTGGTCGTCCTAATTTTCTTGGCTGTCTCCCAGGCCACTTGAACAGATAAGGTTGTACTGAATATATTAAGCGTCAGTATTTATCTACCCAAGCAAAGTATAAAACAGAAAGTTTTTGGATGAGCTAAGTGGCTTATCAGCTCCTAGGATCTAGGGCTGGGCTGATTTAAGCCTCTTGCCTCCAAGCACTTGACAATTGGTGTTATATGATGAAATGTACTCAGAGCAACTGCTTGCCTGGAAACAATTCTGCCGGCGCTCATTAATTCCACCAGCTGCCATGCAGAAGTGCCACCCACAAGCATGTTGCTCATGGGGAAAGACGGAAAGAGAGGAGAAGGAGGGAGTGCAGCAGTCGGATTTGGAATGTTTCATCCTCCCAGTTTGCAATGGTATTAAAAAGCTGCTTCTCCTTTTTCTTTTCTTTTTTTGCAGCTTTGTCCCATAATCCCCATGTGCAGCAGAGTGTATGGGATAAATGCTTCTTTGGTGGGGTAGGAGACAACATACACTGTTTCTGTCTCAGTCCTGGCCTGATTAGGCTGCCAATCCTAGTGCCACCAAAGGGTGGACAATTAGCTGGCGAACCCACGCTTGGGGTGAGCAACTTAACTCTCAACCTAGGGAAGAGCAGGCGTGCCATTTTAGCGAGCAAGTATGTGAACATTGAGCTTTTGGAAGGTTAGAGGGTGTCTTTTTAAAAATCTAACGCACCCAAGGCAACGATAATGCAGACCATTTAAATGGTATGTTTTGCTTGGGTGCCAAAATCTTGGGAAGCTTTTCTTTCCCAACCTGTAGGCAAAAGTGGATTGTGAGGTCAAGCGTCACTCAAACTTGTTATGAATGCCTGTCTCCTGTGCAACTGTAAATCGAAACTTGAGTCATGGGGGCGGGGATTAGAATAAAAGAATTGTAGAGTTGGAAGGGACCCCAAGGGTCATCTAGTCCCATCCCCCTGTGATGCAGGAATCTCAACTAAATCATACATGACAGATGGCCATCCAGCCTCTGCTTAAAAACTTCCAAGGAAGTCAGTCTGATAATGCTAACTATACTGTATTCCTTCTGTATTGTGGCAATGGAAATATGTGTGTCATGTTCAAGGTAACATGAACAGACTTGATGGCTCAGGGCAGTATTTTGTTCTCCCCAAATTTCCATCACAAAGTTTAAACCACTCTTTAGGTAAAACACCAGGCTGGATTAGCTAAGAGTGATGGCTTTAGAACAGGGGTTCCCAAACTAAGGCCCGGGGGCCGGATGCGGCCCAATTGCCTTTTAAATCCAGCCCGCGGACGGTCTGGGAATCAGCATGTTTTTACATGAGTAGAATGTGTCCTTTTGTTTAAAATGCATCTCTGGGTTATTTGTGGGGCCTGCCTGGTGTTTTTACATGAGTAGAATGTGTCCTTTTATTTAAAATGCATCTCTGGGTTATTTGTGGGGCATAGGAATTCGTTCATATTTTTTTTCTCCAAAATATAGTCCGGCCCCCCACAAGATCTGAGGGACAGTGGATGGACCGGCCCCCTGCTGAAAAAGTTTGCTGACCCCTGCTTTAGAAGAACGTAGAATTGATTGCACAGCTAAGAAATGTGATCTGATTTCTCCAACAGAATCAACTCCATAGGACCTGCCTTTCAAGATAAATGTTGCTTCAGCTGTAACTATCTATGCAAAAGAGTTTTTCACTGTTGTGAATGAATTGCCTCGTTTTTGAAAGACGCCAGATACCCTTAGGTGCAGTATTAAGGCCAATACTTTGAAAGACCAAAGGACTCGATACATCTTTACTACTGTATCTACTCCCAGAACAGAAATACATTTCCAGTTAGTCTGCTCAGTAAAATAGTGAGACTTCTTTTCGGCTTTGAACATTGATTCTCCCCACCTGGAAGTACTCTAGAACCTCTGTAACATGAGCATTATGCCAAATGAGCGTCTTCCCTCCTGCTTTTGATCTTATCTGCTTAAGCAGCTCCTTCCAATCTATCAGTGTCCCTTCAGGCAGCTTAGCACATCCTGTCCCTTCCTACAGTTTCCCTGCACAGCCCTTCTTGCCCAAGATCCAAGTTGTGTAGTTGAAGAACGTGCCTTCAATATCAGAGATGCAAAATCATTTTCCAGGGTCAAAGAAAACAACAAGAACAATCCCTTCTATTCATTTCAATGGGGATTTTTATTTGCTATGGTATAGTACAGGCATGTCCAACAGGTAGATCAACAAGTTTAGCTCCCTTAAAAGAAGCTCAAAACGGGGCTTTCCTCCTCCCTAAAAAAGCTCAACAACTTTGACCTGAACCCCCCCCCAAAGGGGTAGAACACTGCCAGTTTTTAACTCTGTGAGTATATTGCAGTCTCTTGGGAGTTGGCCACCCCAATATAGTACAATTTACTCCTCCATAGAAATGTAGAGTTGGAAGGGACCCCGAGCATCATCTAGTACAGGCATCCCCAAACTGCGGCCCTCC
Source organism: Zootoca vivipara (assembly GCF_963506605.1). Classification (NCBI taxonomy): domain Eukaryota; kingdom Metazoa; phylum Chordata; class Lepidosauria; order Squamata; family Lacertidae; genus Zootoca; species Zootoca vivipara. The sequence continues at coordinate 100,288,201 of NC_083277.1, forward strand.
CTCCAGATGTTTTGGCCTACAACTCCCATGATCCCTAGCTAACAGGACCAGTGGTGAGGGATGATGGGAATTGTAGTCCAAAACATCTGGAGGGCCGAAGTTTGGGGGTGCCTGATCTAGTACATGGCAGGAATCTCAACTAGATCATCCATGACAGATGGCCATCCAACCTCTGCTGATAAATCTGCAAGTAGGAGATTCCACCACCTCTTGTGGGAGTCTGTTCCACTGTCAAACAGCTCTTACTGTCAGAGCATTCTTCCTGATGTTTAGTCAGAATCTCATTTCTTGTAACATTAAACCATTGGTCTGGGTCCTAGCCTTCAGAGCAGGAGAAAACAAACTTGCTCCACCCTCCATGTGACAGTCCTTTAGATATTTGAAGATGGCCACCATATCTCCTCTCAGTCTCCTCTTTACCAGGCTAAACATACCCAGATCCCTCTACCGTTCCTCATAAGGCTGAGTTTCCAGACCCTTAATCAGCTTGGTTGACCTCTTTTATGAACATGTTTCTTAAAGGCATCTGTGATAATAGCCACACAAACATAAGGAATAACTGGATTAATTGTGCACAGTGTCATAGTACGAAATGCAGCAGTCTTGAATATATTAAAAGTGCATGTTTCACTCAAGGGGGATGTCTTACACAGTGCCAGGATTAAATTAAAATACAGTTGAAATTTCCATGTTGGGACTTGCAACTCTCAGGGTTATGTTCCAGAAATATAAATTGTTAATACCTTGGTGTTCCAGCTTGCTGAAATGCTGAAATAGTCTAGTGCCTGTAGCTTATCTGCTTTAGTTTGTTCATAATGGGATGAGATGTGTAATGATGTTGTTTGGGCTCTCTTAAACATTTTAAATGGACACTGAGGGGAGGTTCCTTTTTTTGTTGCAAAAATGTTGATTCCATCAACATAAAGTGGAGAAGGGATATCAAAGTGATGAACAGCATAAATCCAAATTAAATTAGTCCAACTAGTTTGGGTTTTATTTTGGATTTACTAGGTATACTTTTTGTTCTCAATATTTATTGCTATAAATTTTATTTCAGTAAGAAGCAACAAGCCATTGCAATAAGTATGTTTGTATATTTATATAAGTATCTTGTTGCATACTTATCCAGTATAAGACTATGAAAATGTATTATTCTTTACCATCCCATTTCACAAGCACATATGTTTTGTGTATTTATAGTGCCTCCAAGGAAGGATTATTCCAAAATGCATTGGACCTGAAATAAATCTTCTTTCAAGCACCTGGAATTTCTTCCTGTCTCCAACCCCCACAATCATATACACAGTTGCCAGCAAGTAAGTCCCAGTGAGCTTACAGAAACTCACCTGTGAGTAGACATGCTCAGCTCTAGCGGGCATTGAGGTTTCAATAAATTTGGATCAACATCAATATATTCTAGTGACTGACAGTTCTTAGTCACGTTGCTGCAGTGCCTCTGTTTAGATGGTAATATTTTGACTTAATAAGTTGCGATATGAACAAGCCTTTTGGCCATGGATGCAGCCTTCACACAAATGAGCAAACAACTCAGGAAATCTTCCATTAACTACGGTTTCCACAATTTATCAAAACCATGAAACCATGGTTAAGAGCTTTGAAACAAGCCAGGATATTAATATGATTGAGACTGTTTAATATCCTGACTTGTAACAAAGCTGTTAACCAGAGTTCCCCATTTTTGATGAAATGATGAAACTATAAGGAATGGAAGACTTTCTGGTGAAGGGGCTACATGTGCAATCAAATGGCTTGTTCATATATCAGGCACTTAAGCTTATATTTGGTTGCCTGAACTCACCTAATTTAGTCACTGGTCACTTTGTCCAGTACAATACAAATAATAATTGCAATATATCTGTGTAGCTGTTGACATATGGCATCTGACACATATATTGGAATACCAGAGCTTAGGGGTATTGAAAAGGAACATCTGTCTTTAGAGATACTGAGGAGGAATGATTGCATACATAGAACATAAAGTTTGGGGATACTTTAGTAGGGTTGCTGGGAGGACGCATGTGGTGCTGTGGTCTAAATCACTGAGCCTCTTGGGCTTGCCGATCAGAAGGTCGGTGGTTCGAATCTATGTGACAGAGTGAGCTCCCGTTGCTCTGTCCCAGCTCCTGCCAACCTAGCAGTTCAAAAGCATGCTAGTGCAAGTAGATAAACAGGTACCACTGCAGCAGGAAGGTAAACAGTGTTTCTCTGCGCTCTAGTTTCCATCCATCACAGTGTCCCATTGCACCAGAAGCGGGTTAGTCATGCTGGCCACATGACCCAGAAAGCTGTCTGTGGACAAACGCCAGCTGCCTTGGCCTGAAGCGAGATGAGTGCCACACCCCATAGTCACCTTTGACTGAACTTAACCATCCATCTGGACAGAAAAGTTGTTGAATTTTTGGGGGGCAAAGTTGTTGCCGTATGCCTGGATTTTCCTGGACATTTTGGGGGGATTTCTGCCCAGACACTGTTTCTGACTGCAGTATTTGGGGTATGTCCAGGAAATTCCGGACATATGACAACCCTATAATGGACCTGATCCTAGACTGATTTGGGCGTATTAATGCCTGAGCCAGTAGGGAGGAAAAAAATACGTCTCAGCTATCTGGGAAATGATGTTCTAAACACTCAACAAGAAAAAATGAAGCTGTTTTAAGACCCATTTATTTTAATCAGGGGGAAATTAAGCACCTACATAAAGAATAGAATTTAAGTAAATGGATCTTAATGTATATGTAACTTAGGCAGGATTATGGCCTGGATTTTTCTCTCTCCTCCTTTTCTTTCTCCACCCATGCCTTTGTGCCAGCTCTCCACTTTATCTGCTAAAAACAAAAAGTTTATAAAAGTAGAAAATGTCTGTAATCCAATTCCACAGTGACCTGTCTAATCCTGTTCTCTGCTACAGTATGAGCTGAAATACCTGTACAACAAAACAATGGCTGAAAAACAGACAAAGCTGTGAGATGAGGATCTAGTCTTCTTTGTGTCTCTTTCCTCCTTGCCCTTTGCACTCGTTCTGGCAAAGACCCACAATCCTTTTGAAGGGTTTCATGGGTGAAAGAGGCCTCCAGGACGTGTTATAATTGATGAGTGCTGATGTGAGACATTCTTGTCAATGCGAAAAATTCCTAATTTTCAAAGTACTGTGTTCCCCCCCCCTTCCTGAGGCTGGAGAGTGCAGAATTGTGGTTCTTAACCAGAGGGACACTGCCTTTGTAAGAAGGAAGAAGAGTTTGGATTTGATATCCCGCTTTATCACTACCCGAAGGAGTCTCAAAGCGGCTAACAATCTCCTTTCCCCTCCTCCCCCACAACAGACACACTGTGAGGTGAGTGGGGCTGAGAGACTTCAGAGAAGTGTGACTAGCCCAAGGTGCATGTGGAGGAGCGGAGACGCGAACCCGGTTCCCCAGATTACAAGTCTACCGCTCTTAACCACTACACCACACTGGCTCTACTAAGGACTACTAAGACAACAAGTCAATGTAGGGCAGGACTGTAAATATTGTAAAAATGTGTGCACATGAAGTAGGTTGCTACCAAAGAAAATTGTATTTTGGTTCTTATGTAGGTCCATTTCCTCTACATGTAAGTGTTTTCTACTTTTGTGAACCATAGAATTGTAGAGTTGGAAGGGACCCTGAGGATCATCTAATTCAACCCCCTGCAATGCAGGAATATGCAGCTGTCCCATACGGGGATTGAACCCGTGACCTTGGCATTATTAGCACCGGGCTCTAACCAGCAGAGCCAGGAGCTCACATATCTCAGCTGTGATGATGCCTTTTAACCTCTCAAACTCCATGTGTTGCAATCACTGAAATTGCATGAGTATGCATACAAGTAGGCATTCCAAGTGAGTCTCACTGTGTTGTTTTCCGCCCCCCTCTTTTACAGCTGAAGGCCAACATCTCCTCATCATAGCAATGCATTTGATACATAGCTGCCAAGTTTTCCCTTTTCTCGCAAGGAAGCCTATTCAGCATAAGGGAAAATCCCTTTAAAAAAGGGATAACTTGGCAGCTATGATTTGATAGGTTTATTGGTCAGTGACTGAAACATGAATTCAATAGTCTGGCGTTTATGTGTTTTTGCCCTAACCCAGCCTTCAGGTATGCTTGTCTGCCTTTTATTTATTTTTATTTTTAAAGGAAAGTGTAAAAAGCTGTGCATATATTTCCCATTTAAATTACAGTTGTTCCATCACATAAAAAAAGAAGACAGAAAAGAAAGCATAATGATTTTTTTTAAATAAAAAAAAACCCAATGAAAAACTGCTTTAGAGGGGAGGGGTTAGTGATGTTGTTGGTTTGCTACCAATCAGTAGCAAACTGCAACCACAGATAACTTGTTTTCCTTGAATTCAGTCTGGACGACAAGACTGTACTTCTAAACAAAACATAGTGAGCCCATTTTCACAGCTGCCAGTCTGTGCAGATAGCTAATTCTGAGCTAGATGAGCCAGCATTCAGACAAATATAAGGCAGCTAGCTTCCTTTATAATGATCATTGATGATACATCTCACCATTAACAGTCATGCAATCCTATACCTGGGAGAAAGTCCCAGTGAGGTTAATGGGGTTTATTTCTGAATGTACAGGATTGTATTGTAAGCCTCTTTAAAAATTATTCGTTTGCATGAAGACTGTCCCAACTCCTCCTTGCGTTCTTATATATACCATGCACTTGGTAGTCAAGTGCCAAGTTTCATTGCGCAGAGAAGATTTCTCATAGAGTTCGTGCAAACAAGAGTCAGTAATGGAAATCCTGCCCCGCCTTGAATGCTATGATATTAGTCATGAACACCTCAGTGGTAATTACCATAGCTAAGTAGCAACTTCAGTTAACTTTGGCTGCAACCTAAAGAGGCTGCACTATCGGAGAGATGCCTCAGAGGCCGGATGTATTGGTTCCCAACGAGAGGTATAAAAAGGTCAGCCTGCGTTGGCACTCTGGGAACTTGCAAAGGTCTTACAACATTCCCTATAATCTTCACTCGGTGTCACGTACTCCCTCCTGCACAACTAGTTATTAATTCTTATTTGCCCGTCAGTATGTAACGCAAAAAGCATGTCTTGTCAGGTGATGCAAAACAGAACACGAGTAATCACAGAAGTGTGGCATAAGTGGCTTGGAGATCACACAGATGGTATGCAGAGTCTAGAGGTGAATAGTCACTGAATGACAACGTTGCTTCAAACTCAATCAATACATTGAAATGTAACTTGCATTTGAGGATATGTGCATAGGAATGAGTTGCTGGACCCTACAGTTCATCATGCCAGAGAACTCTGCAATTTGATCTTTGCGACTTGTGGGCGTTTGGATGTGATGATGACTAAAATTTGTATACTCAGGGCTTTTTCCCAGGGGGTACTCAATGGTACCCAGTACCGGCACTTCTTTTCTTTTGTTAAAAACTGTGACACATACTGTAACAACTTCATGGTGAGTACCGACACTTATTTTTCTAGAAAAAACACACATTGTGTATACAGTGGAACCTCGGTTTATGAACACCTCGGTTTACGAATTTTTGGTTTACGAACGCCGTGGACCCATCTGGAACGGATTAATCCACTTTCCATTACTTTCAATGGGAAAGTTTGCTTCAGTTTATGAACGCTTCAGTTTATGAACAGACTTCCAGAACCAATTGTGTTCATAAACCGAGGTACCACTGTACTGCTCTTCTTCCATAGATCAGACAGTCACATCCTGTCCCAAACATATTTTCAGCCTCAGGGAAGTTTGTGAGATGTTCCATGGGAGTCTGTTGTACGGCCACCAGATTTTTTCTGACGAATCTGGGGACACTTTTCAACTTCAATGGATTTTGTATGGGGACTGATTTGTACATCCAGGGATTGTCCCCGGGAAAACATCTGGTAACCTTAGTCTGTTGTTCCCAGAAATGTGTCGAAAACCCCAAAATTCTGCTTGTGCATGGAAATTGACTTCTTTTGGAAGTTTGGACCCCATCTGAAAGGCAGATAAGGGGAAATCTCACAGGGTGAGGGGCTGTGAGAAGAGAGGAATGAGCCCAGGTGAGAGCTGGGAGGGCCACACCTTCCTCTGTTGGGAATGAAAGTTAAGATATAGTGATGAGGGAGGATCTTGTAGTTTATTTTTCTGTTCATTCTTTCGTTTTTCTTTTCTTTATTTCCTGTAGATTACTGTTTTTCTTTTCTTTTCTTGTGTTGTGAAAGCTCCATTAAAAAAATTCCAGAAAGAAAGAAAGAAAGAAAGAAAGAAAGAAAGAAAGAAAGAAAGAAAGAAAGAAAGAAAGAAAGAAAGACTTCTTGGATGTGGCCAAAAGTTGTGAAACTTTGGAAGAAGTTTCACTTATTACCTTTGGAAACAGCCCCATGGAAAATGTTGTTGTTTCCCCCTTGGAACTCCTGGACAGATTGACTTTAAATATATATGGCAAAAATAACATTTTAAAAAATCGTGATGGTCATTATAAGGATTAGACCATTTGAACATCATTTTCAAAAGCCTTCTGAGGTTACGGTCCTATACACAAGAGCTTGAGCCTCGGTCTCATTGAAATCATTGAGACCTGCAGAGCAGTCTATGCATGGATATCCAATTGTAAGCTTCTCACAATTCAGCATGTTCCCCAAGATTCATGGCTATTGAGTTATGAAAGGGGATGTAGGACTTTGCCAAATGCCTGGTGCTTGTCCTCATCATGAGAAATGGACTGAATAATAATAAAAATAATAAAAATCCTTTGTCTTACAGACACAACAGCAAGGAATAAGTCTGCCCCAGAGGGCTGTTGTTTAAAGGAACAATCGCAGAATGAAGAACAGGCTGCAGTTAGAATGAAAACCAGAGCCCAAGGAATGTTACATCCTGAGGACAACTTCCATAGAGGTTACCCCAAGACACCCTTGCTTTGCAGGTTTCAGAATCTGCGTTCTGAACAGAGACCAAGGTCTCATTACCCTCCGCCCCGAAAGACACACACTTCAGGTGCTCTTCGCTTTCCTCTCTTAGTGGGAGGTTTCCCTGCAGCTTAGCAGCTTCTAGGGAGATGTGTCAAGAGTGACATGGCGGCATCTCTTTTCACAAACAGAGCAGACTGCACTTAATTCCCAGAGGAGAGGAGGAAGCAACCAGCCCCTTTGAGGCAAGTCTTCACCAGCAAGCAAATGACAACTTGATGGGTTGCTTTGGGATAAACCTGTAGCTTGCTACACCAAAGTGTTCACCGGTGATGGGGTAATTTGGGGGAGGGCTGTCTGCCTGTCTTATTCATGGTGCCTTTGGTTGCAGACATGACGCACATATTGCAAGTGGATCTCACTTACTGAACCCCCAGAAGCCTCAAATAAGACTGCTCTAGTAATGTGAGCCTTGTAAGTTTATATACTGTATGTTTAAAGAAAATCCCTATACACATCTGCTCAAAAGTAAAAGCCCATTGAATTCAATGGGGCTTACTGCTGGCGGAATGGGGCATAGCCTAACCAGACATGTCGATTTGACATGTATTTTAATATGCAGGTTTACTTTATCACCTATATTTTTAAAGCTGCTGACTTTATTTGTATTTTATTTTGTTCCGCAGCTTAGTGTGTTTGCAACATCTGACATTATCAGAAAGTTCAATGTCTGTTTTAAGCAAACCGCCTAGAGGTTTTGATGATTAAGTAGTTAAAAAATTCTGTGAAATTAATTAAAATAATCAGAAATAAGCCTCGGTGAGTTTAATGAAATGTACTGCTGGGTAAATATATAGAATTGCAGCTTGAACCTCTTGTTTCTCATTCACTACAGTCTGCACTACAGTCTGCACTGAGAGCCAGTGTGGTGTAGTGGTTAAGAGCGGTAGACTTGTAATCTGGGGAACTGGGTTCGCATCTCTGCTCCTCCACATGCAGCTGCTGGGTGACCTTGGGCTAGTCACACTTCTCTGAAGTCTCTCAGCTCCACCCACCTCACAGGGTGTCTGTTGTGGGGGAGGAGGGGAAAGGAGATTGTTAGCCGCTTTGAGACTCCTTCGGGTAGTGATAAAGCGGGATATCAAATCCAAACTCTTCTTCTTCTTCTGCACTCATCCCACATCCCTGCAAATATCATACAACATTGTATTAATCTCCATAGCTGCCAGGTGGGACTGTTTGAGGAGCTCTGCTGGGGTTGTGTGTCTGGCCGATTTCCACAGTGTAGGGACCACTTCACATAAGAATGTGCTTCTGTGCTGAAATTAAAATGAAAGCCCTAGGTAGATTTTAATGTGTGGTAGTATTGAATTGGTAGTTTGTGGTCCATACAATATATCCTTCGGGTGGAATTGTGTGGTTCTCTTCCAATAACTTGCGAGATGGAACATTTCTCCCTCTCCATCCTCTGGGCACTGTTCGGGGGGGGGGGGGGTTGCCGACCCCCTCCCCCAGAGCCAGTTGTGGGGTCATGGAAGGAAGAGGGAGGGAGCCCCATGCAAATGGAAGTCCTTTCACAAGCCTACTGCTAATGGGAGTGGTTAGGTTGATCTGCCCCCTAATCAAATCAGTGGTAATAACAGATTGGTGTGAAAAGGACAGAGGAAATATAGGAAGAGATATTGCTTCAATTATTTATTTAGAAAACTTATACCCCACTTTCCAACTGAATGAGGTGGATTATACTAACACACACATTCAAACCCCAAACCTACAAAACCCTGTAGCCCTTAGTTCTCGTTCAATAAAAGAGTGACCAGCTTGAGACTGTAAAAAGTAAAGGTAAGGGACCCCATGCCAGTTAAGTCCAGTCAAAGGCGACTATGGGGTTGCGGCGCTCATCTCGCTTTCAGGCCAAGGGAGCCGGTGTTTGTCCGCAGACAGCTTTCTGGGTCATGTGGCCAGCATGACTAAACCCCTTCTGGCGCAACGGGACACCGTGACAGAAACCAGAGCACACGGAAACGCCATTTACCTTCCTGCCAGAGTGCTACCTATTTATCTACTTGCACCGGTGTGCTTTCGAACTGCTAGGTTGGCAGGAGCTGGGACAGAGCAACAGGAGTTCACTCTGTTTCAGGGATTCGAACTGCTGACCTTCCGAACGGCTAGCCCAAGAGGCTCAGTGGTTTAGACCACGGTGCCACCTGCGTCCCTTGGTTGGGATTGTGCAGATGCATGGCAGAGCCAATCCAATATTCCCATTGCTGCACCCTTGACCTCACCTGCCCTAGGACCATCCAGATAAGCTGCAGTGACACTGCCCCACCACAATGACTGCTGGGTCCAAGTGGGTTTCCTTTGGGTTCTGCAATCCCAAGGACATTGGTGAGTGCAAATTCTAAAATGAAATTGAGCTGGCTGTGTGCACGGTGCAGAAGTGAAGTATTTTGCTGTTGAGTGTGGGAGTAAATTACTGCTGAATGACAACATAGGCAAAATTTTACCGTTTTAATTTGCCATGCTTACCTCAACCATCATAGCAAAAAGCTGAAGCTAGGCTCTGCATCGCATCTACTTCAAGGTGCATCTGATCTTTGTAGTCTATATGTTCCCGTATGCTCTGGTTGCACTGTATTTAGAGGTTTGCGTGAGAACTGGAGTTTGCACCAATCTAATAACAGCATTGACACAAAGGGCTCCTCAGCAACACACCCATTTCCTTCTCAAATAAAAATTGTGTTTTCATTTTCCGGCTTTGTTCCCATTGGGATCATGAGATATCAGGAATTCCAGCTGAGATCACAGGAGGTCAGTAACTCAATCAGGGAAAAATATGCCCCTGTTCTCATATCTCTCTGTGTGTTTTATTAAAGAACTAAATAAGGAGCCGGGAAAAAAATCTGCAGTAGACTATTGCAATGCCTTTACACATGAAATATGGACAAGCAAAGAAGATAATAAGAATCGAGCCGGCCAAACCCTCTGCTCTCAAATTGCAGATGTTATATTTCATAATCTCACGTGCAGGCAGGTGTGTAACACCCATCATCGTTAAAGCTGCAATAAAAATCAGGTTGTAGGGAAGGTTGGTTAATTTATTTTTAAGTAGATAATTGGTCTTCATGTTGGGTAATGGTTTACATTAATTTCATGGTTATTTCAAGTGTAAGTTGTGGCACAGCTTGGCTCATTCAGCTCTTAAAGAATTCTAGCTGTGTAGCTCCCAGTGTTTCTCATCTGAGATAAATGGAGTTATTGGTTTTGTGTACTATAATTGAAACAAATGGATTTAATTGTATTTCTCTGACATTAGAGCACCTTTTGTAGCCGAATTATCTAGATTTAAAGAAGTTGACATTTGACTGCATTGGATTGCCTAAATGCTTATTAGCTTTAATTCAATTGCATCTTCATTACCAATTCCTTCTGAAATGACCCAAACCCAGAAAATTCCGATGGTGTTCAATAAAAATATAATCAAAGACCATTATTCAATGTCTCCTGACAAATGAAGAATTTTGTGTAACTTGTATATATTTGCAGTGACAAAAATTGATCGAACAAACATTTCTCTTTATACATTTTGCATCCTTTATCTTCTGTTGACAACATACAGTAATATTTTTTCCCTTCAAGCCACCAAAGAACGGTAATCCTTGCCAAAGGTAGATCACAGGGCTGAGAATATTCCTTTTTACAAAGCCCATTACAATTGACACTCTAGTTTGGCAAGGGACATGCATGGGAGAGGAGGACTGGCCTTGCCTTGACAATCAGTTGTCATCTCAAAGGGTATCTGAATTTTGCGTGCGGAGACCCTTTAACCAGGCCTAGAAATAAATTCAGACAGGACTCATATTTTTGGTTTGGTTTTTGGCAGTATCCACAAGAACCAGAGCCTATCCGCAACCTTACAAGTTGTGATGATTTGCTACGCAGCAGGCGAAACCCAAATGGCACCAGCCAATCAGCCAAGTGGGGGAAATTCCTGCCGTGCCCGTCCCAACGACAGGCGACACACGACGGCATAGCAAGCCCTAAATATAGGGAGAGGTGGGCAGGTGTTTCTATGCAAAGAGCCTTAAAGAGGAAACTCAGGGCACGTGCATCAGTTTAAGTACCTAGTGGTCCCTTGAACTGCTTTGACTGGCGTCCAACTGGCCCAATTGCTCCCTGCTTCGAGGGACCACCAATAGGGTGTTGTGGCTGCTCCAATAATCCCACCCACAACACAAGGCCTGATTGCCAGGTCCCACCGCAACACGTGCCCTCTGTTTAAGGAGGACCCGATATGCCTGCTTCAGATTTTTATCAGCAAGTCTTTGCTTTCCTCGCCTTTGCTCAGCATCTCAGTACCTGTGATAGTTTCCCCTCAATGCTGTTTTCCAGCAGCGGATGCAATGGGTAACCAAGACAAGAATGGGGATTCCTCCCACATTTGGAAAGAGCAAGCTCAGCTGATTTATTTATATAGTAAAGTATTCTTCTTACATTATTATTCCCCAGCTGCAGGGCCATCTCAGTAGGTAGCCCTTCTCCTTTAATAAAGACTACCTTCTAGATGACTTCATTAAGGTAACCCTCCAAAGAGGGGGACACGCCTGTCAGATCAGGTTTATCAGGACACGGAGAGAGATTGCCTAGAGGAGATTTGGGAATTAGGGGAGATGCAGAGGGCATCCTCGCAAAGCGACAGATCATTTCCCCCCTGCTGACCTTTCGCTGAAATGCCAAGTCAGCAAGGATAGCATTGGAAATGTCTCTTTTTTCCAAAAAAACTTTTATATACTCTTTTTAAATTTGCCTTCAGCCATGGTGCTGAAGATGTGATGAATAAGCAATAGACTCTACTGAGCGGTGAGCCTCCCATTGTTCTTTTTTTTTACTCATCTGAAAATTCCTTGCTATTGGAGTTCCTTCCCCTCTCTTCTGAAACGCCTTACATGATGATGATGATGATGATACCATACTTTTCTGTGTATAAGACGCCCCCATGTATAAGGGGATGCAAATTTAAGGAAATGGGAGTAGATGGCTCACATTTGTTGAGCTTTTTTGGGGGGAGGGTTGCCCAGAGCTGTTGAGCTTCTTTTAGGGGGATTGCCGAAAATCACTCACTCACCCGCACATGGCACAAAATCCACCTCTCGTCTGTCCCCTTGCCAGCAGAAGCTGCCAATTGCCCACCAGATTGCGACAGCATCACCCAATCAACACCAGCCCTTGACGCAGCAACCAATAACACACCCAATAGCGGCTGACAGCCGCACACACTATCCATGTATAAGATAGATAGATATCGGTAGATAGATAGATAAACTTTATTCGCATTAGCCAACGGCCATAGCAACATAAAACAAGCAATATATACAGATAAAAACCAACAATAGGTAAAAAGGGCAAACAAAAGACCAAGATTATCGTGCAGATAGTGGCCCTTAATCTCATTGCACCCTCGATAAACCTAGCAGCCTTTACTGTTGTCTGATCATTTTGGTCTGATTTTGGTCATTTGGCCGCTTCTCGGCCTTTTGGCTAAGATCAAGTGTAGCATCCATGTATAAGACGACCCCCACTTTTTAGCATAATTTTTAATGGAAAAAACCTAGTCTTAGACATGGAAAAGTACAGTATATACCGCTCTCACGCCCAAATGGTCTCTAAGTGGTTTACAACCATAAAATCAAAACATAATTAAAATACACAACACCATTAAACGACTTCCATTAAAATGTGCTTTTTTCATTGCTTGATCGCATAACAGTTAAAAACAGTTAAAACAATAAACTATCAATTGCTACAATTATGTCAGCGCATTGCAGCGGGGTGGGGGGTGGGGGTGGGGTGGCGGCTGTATATGCCCCATGAAAGGAAATGGAGCAAGGGAATTGTCAGTTCTGAGTGCTAATGGCAAAAAATAGCATGGATCCCCTCCCCCAAGTATTTACTGGGCATGCATTGCATAATATTAAAATAAATCATAATTCATTTTTAGAGTTGATATTTCTTCCTTGACAGTTACACCCTTATGGTTTTCTCCCTCTGTTTCCCAGATGTTTTTGCCTCCTCCGTTGCAATATGATTTGAGTCACCTTCTCATCTTTTTGTCAAGAAATTGAATAATGGCGTCTCTCCTTCAGAGGGAAAACACAACATATGAGATTGATGACAGCAAAGGACTTGTTAATATTTTGCTTCCCAGGTGAAAACCTGTTTGTTCAGCATAACGTTATGAAGCAACCAAGCATCTATCTTGCAGGAGTTGCAATGTAAATGTGCGTAGGTTTGTTGCCCGGGTTAGTACCATTTCCTAGTAAAATATACATTTTGTTCCCTTGGAAAAGTCACACGTATTTCCTTTCCGGTATTGTTAATGGTCAGTCAGAGACAAAAGGAGAGACATCCCCCAATTTGTGTGTAAGTTATGATGCTAATATGGTGAGCAGACCAGTTACAAATAATAATAATAATAATAATTATTTATTTATACCCCGCCCATCTGGCTAGGTTTCCCCAGCCACTCTGGGCGGCTTCCAACAGAAAAATAAAATACAGTAAACTATTAAACATTAAAAGCCTCCCTAAACAGGGCTGCCTTCAGATGTCTTCTAAAAGCCTGGTAGTTGTTTTTCTCTTTGACATCTGGTGGGAGGGTGTTCCACAGGGCGGGCACCACTACCGAGAAGGCCCTATGCCTGGTTCCCTGCAACTTGGCTTCTCGCAACGAGGGAACCGCCAGAAGGCCCTCGGTGCTGGACCTCAGTGTCCGGGCAGAATGGTGGGGATGGAGACGCTCCTTCAGGTATACTGGACCGAGGCCATTGTGGTCACAATCTCACCACGCTATCCATTCAAAGCACTCTTTTGCCACTTTAACTGTCATGGATTCCCCCCCAAAGAATTCCGGGAACGCATTCACTACAATGGTCCTCCTTGGGTCTGTCCATGTGACTCTTCCTAGGAAGCAGAAGAGTCACATAAAAATGGCACTGAAGCAGCAGCAGAATGAGGAGATGCTGGAAGCGAATAGGTTTTTTAAAATAAAACCAACAGTATTAAGCTTCTTTGTCAGGAAATATTTCTGGTCCTGGCCCAAATAGCGGACAAACAATTGGCACAGCCTGACTGATCGGTCCAGTGAGGATGCTGATGTGTCGAGCTCTTGCCAGGGCCCAAGGAGTGACATGCCCACATCTTTTTGATGATAGCATGGATTTAGGAATTCAAATGAATATGCATGTGTGAATCAGTCTTAAATTGGATTGTCTAATGACTTCCGTCACTCGACGGTCATCTCATCAAGCAGTGGCTTTCATGTTTGAATGAACTAACATAGAACTTTCTAATCCTCTGGACTGCAATACTTTGCAACAGGGTCAGTTCCCACAGGTTAACTATTACCCTGTTTCTCTGAAAATAAGGCATACCCATAAAATAAGCCGTAGCAGGATTTCTAAGCATTTGCGCAATATAAGCCATACCCCGAAAATAAGACGTAGTGATAGGTGCAGTTCTGGAGGGCACAAAGGAAGAGGCTAGGCTGGACATGTAATTAAAAAATAAGACATCCCCTGAAAATAAGCCACTATGTGGGTTTTTTTAAAAGGAAAAATAAATTTAAGACGGTGTCTTATTTTCAGAGAAACAGGTAAGTTTATGTAGGTTGGTGGAGACAAGAGATATGGCCCCTGTATTTTTGGAACTCCCCGCCAAAGGAAGTTTGTTCAGCACCCTTCCTGCATGCTTTTAAACAGGTTGTAAATTCATATTTATTTATTTCTGAAACAATGAACTGCATTTTTAAACATTCATTGCTTTGCTTTTGCCGGATTACAATTTATTTATGCTGCTGCTTTAAGTTAATAAATATTGCTTTCAAGTGTGCTGCTTTTAAATCCCCTGCTTTAAATGATCTCTTCTTCCTAGAGAGCTTTTAAACTATTTTTCGTATTTTATGGTTGTCTTTGTTATGTGACATGTCCTTAACTCCTTTTTCTAATTGTTTTGCATGGGTGTGTGTGTGTGTGTGTGTGTGTTTGTTTTCTGTTTTTTCCCCTTCTGTTGGGTGCTTTAAAAACTTTGCAAGCAGATGCTTTTAAGATATAGCTGCCTTGAGAAAGCTTTCTGTCTTGCAAGAAAGCTTATAATTTTGTCTTTATCACGGTCATCGCCATCATCATCATCATCATCATCATGCTGACCAGAATGGCCCACTTGCACATAGGGCTTTTGGCTTTAGCCCGTGAAAAGAAGGGGGATGGGAAATCTCTTTTTTTTTAAAAAAGCTTAAAACCTCATCACTCCAATTCTTCCTCCAAATAATTTCTCTGGCTGGGGGCGGAGAGAGCTGAATACGGTGGCTGAACTCCAGCCCAGTTTCCCTTCAGCCTCAGCCTCACCCACCAACCCTTTTTCTCCCGGGGCCCTGCCTTGCCCTTTTGTAGAGATTTATAGAGCAGAGTTTGGGCTGAGAACAAATGAGCAGACATTAAGGGGATATGTGTTCTGCATACTAATGACAAGACACTGCTTCTGTACCTCAGGGCAATGCAGGGTCAGGCCAGTTTAGCCATAAACTTTATTTATGTGCTTTATTCCACTGCAGCTGCAGTCACCCAGCCTGAGCTATGGAGTTAAAAGATGTGCCCAACAATAAACTAATCATTAAAAAATAAAATAAAATAAAATGCAAGGGGTCAGGAAGGGAGATATTAAGATCTGTAACCCAATCCTAAACTCAGAAGTGAGTCACACTGAATTCCGCCTATTCCTAGCTATGTGCACTTTCTTGGAAGCAAAACCCACTGAACACATTTGGTTCATTTCCGAATAAATATGCAAAGGATTGGGTTGTTAATTACTGACGTGCTGAAGCAACAGGAAACCGGGAGGGGAAAATGAAAAGGTGCTTTTGAAGGGACAAAAATGCAGTTCTTTTATACCAGTAAGAAGGGGTGGGGAATTGGTTACATGTGGTTCTCTTGGGATCCTGACTTTAATTTATTCTAAACCCAGTCTCATAGCCATAGCTGTCAACTTTTCCCTTTTCTCGCGAGGAAGCCTATTCAGCATAATGGAATTTCCCTTTTTTAAAAAAAGGGAGAACATGACAGCTATGCTCAGAGCATTAGGTAGCCTTACCCTTACTGTTGTTAAAAAAAAATTCTTCATATTTTCTTGAAAGATTTTCAGCGGCTTTAGAACATGAAAAATACTCCCCCTCCCCCACAATAAAATTAAATAAATTCCAAGCACCATAGTACCCAGCACCATATGAACATGCATATTAAGTAACAAGAGCAGGTAAGCTGCAGAAAACAACTCTTAACACAAAATGCACTGGAAAAATATCACATATTAATGATCTGCTTGATGTGAATGGTCCAGACAGAATAGACAGGCTGATTGCCAAGTTGGTACAACATCAGAGCCACACTATACAAATAAAGTGCACTCAACACACATTTATAATATAATAATAATAATAATAATAATAATAATAATATAATAATAATAATAATAATAATTTATTATTTATACCCCACCCATCTGGCTGGGTTTCCCCAACCACTCTGGGCGGCTTCCAACAAAACATTGAAATACAATCATCTATTAAACATTAAAAGCTTCCCTAAACATTTTAAACTCCATGGCTTCCCCAGGAGAATTCTGGGAACTGTAGTTTGTTTAGGCTGGGAAATGTAGCACTGGAAGAGGATACTACGGTTCCCAGGATTCTTTGAGAAAACCATGAGCCTTGGATGTGCTTTAAATGTATGGTATGGGACTGTTCAATAAGACGGTTTCATATGTTCAAACACAGCTCTTTTGGGTGCCAGGTAATGTACTGGGACATTCAGTTCAGCATCCCTATAGTTTTCAGTGGACTGTGGAAATGAGGCAGATGTACTCAAAGAAAGCCACAGGAGGAGAAGGAAAACTTGTGGTGGATAAAGGGGAAGGAGACTGAGTAGAAGGAAATGAATATGGAATAAGCTACCCATTGCATCTAGACCTGACTCCCCCCCCCCCCCGGTAAGGCACTCAGATCTAAAGAGTGTTTGGAGTGCAGAACAGCACTTCAAGGCAGTGGTGCCTGTGCTACAGAATTCAGTGGAACTGATGAGTTTGTTCACAAAAGGAGGGGAAATCCAGTTATGCTCTGCAGATTTCAAGAGTGCAGAGTTCCTGGACGAGGTTACAAATAGAACCACTACCCAGAACTGGATTTGTTTCATGTTCCACCCCCTCACAGTTTCGGCAGGAAAACATAGGTTAATCGCCCTTCTCTTCCTTGTGTGTTGATTGCAGTAAATCTTCACTAAGTTCCCAGAAAAGAGCAACAAGAAAAATGTTTGCAGATTACAAGGAGCAAAGTGTCTGGAGCCTTTCTCCATCTCACCTCTCATCCGCTGACTACAGTTAAACATAAGCCCATTGCCACCCACAGCTCTTGAATCACCACCACCAATATTATTATTTATAAAACTTATTACTTGCTTGTTCCCTTACAACATGTAAAACCGCAAGATAGAAAAACAACCCCCTCTCATAACAGTGATAGAAAACCTTGGCAATAATTAGTCAAAATTAGGAAAAATTGTGGTAATCGCATATAAAAGAAACAGTATACAAGAAGTAAATAAGGAAGCCATTTGAGGGCTAAAGGAAGTCTTTCATTTTTATGTTACGTTTTCTTTGTGTAAGGGGATAGGAGTTTAATTTTGATAATTAAATTGTCAATGGTGGCGGGTTTGTTTGTATGTATGAGTTGTTGTGGACTATGTTGTAAATAAAGTATTCAAATAAAGAAAGAAAAAAGAAAAACTTGGCAATGTGCAGGGGTGCGGTGGGGGCGGGCAATGCGGAAGGGGGGGTGCAGTGGGGGCGGGCTGCCCCAGGTGTCACCACTGAGGGGGTTGACAAAATGCCGGGCGGCACTCACCGCGGGGCCTGCAGTGCAGCTGAGCCATGCGTCTCTTCTGGGAGTGACGTGGTGGCTTGGGCGCCCACCACCTCCCTACTGCCCCAAATGGTCAGCCTGCTGCCTCCCCCTCAGTTGTAGGGCAGCGGGGAGGCCCCGCGGAGTGCCCTGCCCCAGCTGGCCCCGCCCCACAGACAGCTGGCCATGCCCCTGGGTGTAGGGCACATGCGCTGCCCCAGGAACCCGATCGGCTTGCTCTGCCGCTGGCAATGCGCTAACAATAAAACGACACTCCTGTTCACTTTGTTGTTTAGTCGTTCAGTCGTGTCCGACTCTTCGTGACCCCATGGACCAGAGCACGCCAGGCACTTCTGTCTTCCACTGCCTCCCGCAGTTTGGTCAAACTCATGTTCGTAGCTTCGAGAACACTGTCCAACCATCTCGTCATCTGTCATCCCCTTCTCCTAGTGCCCTCCATCTTTCCCAGCATCAGGGTCTTTTCCAGGGAGTCTTCTCTTCACATGAGGTGGCCAAAGTATTGGAGCCTCAGCTTCAGGATCTGTCCTTCCAGTGAGCGCTCAGGGCTGATTTCCTTCAGCAGGGCCGTCTTAAGGTCATCGGGCGCCCTGGTGCAGGGATCCCTCGGGCGCCCCCCCCACTCTTAAAAAAAAGGAAAACTCTTACCTGGCGTGCCGGGTGGCAGGAGCCTCACGGCGGCCCCCGCACCTCACAGCAGGGCCGCGCTGTGCCAGAGGCCGCCTGCCTGTCCAATGCCGCCGGATTGAGTGCGGGAGGGGGTGCCGCTGCTCCATGTGGCCTTCCTCCCTTCTCCCAGCGGAGCGGGGTGCCTGGGCAGGCCGGGCCACGACGGGTTCCTTCCCGCCAACAGGGCGCTGCGTTTCATTTGTAGAGGTGCTGCCATGTGGCGTCACCTCTACCAATGAAACGCAGTGCCGGGGTGAGGGATGACCCTGGCGCTGCAGAGCGGAACAGGGTCCTAGTGCCCCTGTTCCGCTCGCTTCCCTCCCTGCTCTCGCGGCGCGGCTGGTGGAGGGAAAAGGGAGGCCGCCGCGAAGCTCCCCCACTTGCTGAGGAGCCCCTTAGCGCCCCTCAGCGCCCCCTGATCGCCCAGGCGCCGTGGTGCATTGCGCCACTAGAGTCAATGGGCGAGCTGGGCCTGTCCTTCAGAATGGATAGGTTTGATCTTCTTGCAGTCCATGGGACTCTCAAGAGTCTCCTCCAGCACCATAATTCAAAAGCATCAATTCTTCGGCGATCAGCCTTCTTTATTGTCCAGCTCTCACTTTATGGTCCAGCTCTCACTTTATCCTGTTCACTACCGGCAGATAAAACACACAACATTCCCTAACTCAGAAAGTCAGCTATGTCAACTGTGCAATTTTGGGTTGCCTTGCTTCTCTGTTTTATCTCCCTGCACCACCCATCCAGGCCAGCTGCTGCAGTTCATCCAGGGATGATGCAGCAGCAATTCTTTCCTTTCAGGGAGACCAGCAGCAAGTGCCTGGGAATATTTCTTCCATTGCTGACCCCAGCGAGGAATGATACTGCCCTGGGAAGAGATTTCTTAGGGATACTTCCCAACTCTCTTTCCGTCTCAGTCGCTGCAGTGATATTTCCCAACATCATAATCTGCAAATGGGAGCATCAAGGCATCTGCTATTGATTGGCAAAGGACCAAACTAGATGAGGGGGCAAGAGATAAATGTTATTAATTTTTTTAAAGAGCAAGAGGAGCCAACGGGTGAGGGAGGACTGTGTGCTATTTGCACATTTTCCATTGGTGGGGAAACAGCAGGCTCATTAAACAATTGTGCTCATTAAACAATTTATGGCTTTTAAAAGCTGTGTTTCTTCTTGGGGGTGGGTATTGTTTTTGTTTGTTACTATGGTATGTATTTTTGTGCTTTTATATTGTAAACTGCCCTGTGATCTTCAGATGAAGGGTGATATAGAAAATTAATGGGACTTCCTGTTGGTTGCGGCGCCATAGAAGTTGGGGAATTCTCTCTCGGAGAGAATCCCGGCACTTCAAAGAGGGGGGCTACTGTCCCAGCGAGACAGAGCCCCTTAAAACTTCCAATTGAGCGTTTGGAAGACAGACAGCTTGGCAGACGTCGATTTTTTTTCGGGCTCTCCCCTCCCCCGGAGGCTGAATTTGTGAAGCCACCGAGAGCGGGGGGGATTGGAGCCGGGACGCGTCAAGCAGCGATCGCTACCTTTGAAGTGTAAAGCTGCAAGACTTCGTGTCGGAGGCAGCCAGCACTTCCAAAATCAACAAGAGGACTCAACGTTAAATCTTCGGAACTGTGAGTGTTTAATTGGACTGAGTAATTGTAATTAGAAAACAGGGTAGGACGTTAAATTTGGAAGTCCGTCCCCCCTGAGGCGTTTGGTGAGAGAGCGCTGAAGATTTTAGCAGCTTCAATAGCCAAGAAAAGATCAAACAAAAACCCCATTCTACTTTCAGAGAAGGCTCCTGCCTTTAGGGCAAAGGCAGGAAGCATTTTATTTCAAGAACTGAGCCCTAAAGACTGTAAAAAGATCGAATTTCTGCCGCTTCTTTCTCTGAGAGCGGAGATCCCAGACAGGCACAGCGACCGTCAGCGTCTGTCACATTGTAATACTGAACTGTTGAACTCTGTTTCCTTGTAAAAATCTTTGAAGTCACTGTCTGCAGCCTAAACTGTTTTAAAGTGGCTAAAAGTGATTGGAATTAATGCAAAAAAGGTGTAGATTAATTGGAGAGACTTGGATATAAGAATATAACGTCTATTGCTAAACTTTTATTTAAGGAAGCTCTGGGAAAAATACAAAGCTGCAAAACCCAGCAGGATAAAAAGTGACCTTGAAACCCAGCGTTATTATGGCTGGCACTCAAGGGAGAAAAGGCTCAATACCAAGTATGCAAAGCACGCAATCTCCAAAAGAACAAAAGAAGACAACAACAGCTCTTTTGGCTGCATCGTCAAAGCAGGCAACTACAATTCAAACTACTTTAGATCCAGCGAAATTTACATTGCCAGCTCCATTAGAGCCAAGGAAACCATTGACAGCACCACTGCAGCAGCCAACATCTGAGAGCTCACAGATCCTGGAGGCACTGAGGGATTTTAAGTTGAATATGATAGAGCGCCTGGACAGCCTAGAAACCGTGGTTAAATCGAATGCTTCAGTGATAAAAGATATTCACCAAGATTTGTCATCATTAAAAAAAGACGTTCAGACCAATACAGTGCAGATACAAGATGTGGCGGCAAGAGTATCAGATCTGGAACAGCAAAGAGTGGCTTCAGAGAAACAGGAGGAATCGACACAGATTGCCTTGGCTTTCTTACAACTTAAACAGAACGAATCTTTCATCCGCATCAAGAACTTTCCGGATGTGGACAGAGCAACCCTGAGAGAAGCGATTATTGAAGAATTTGTAGCACAGTGGGAGCTGGACAAGGAAGAATTAGACAAGATTGTGGAATACGCTTATAGATTTGGACCAAGAGGGAAAAAAGGTTCAAGAGTACCTGGAGACTGCATGGTTAAATTTCAAAATCGAGCCCAGAGAGATCTCATCTTAAATCTGCATTTTAAGAAGAAATTAGTGATTAAACAACAGCAGATAGTGCTTTATAAAGATATACCCAAGCTGTTCCTTAATTACAGATCCAGATACCTTGATCTGACAAGCGCATTGACAAGACTGGGAATACCCTTTCGCTGGGAATTCCCACAAGGCCTTTTCTTTGAATACAGAGGAAAGAAGTATAAAATCACAACACCAGAGGCAAAGAAAAGTTTTATGCAAAAGAACGATAAGGACTTTGGATTTCCAGCTGGAATAAGCAGTAGAGCGGAGGCTTTGAGTGCAACAGGTGGACAAGAGCTAGAAGGTGCTACAGCAGCCTTTGTGGATCTCACCCTAGGAGCTGAAGGAACATCATAGACAACATGGCACTAAAGATCTTAAGCTGGAACACTAACGGAATGAATACAAAGCCGAAACGCAATAGAATACACCACGAACTGCTAAAACAAAAATTGGATGTGATATGTTTACAAGAAACCCATGTGATTAGAACACATCGAAAGATTTTACAAAATAAGAGATTGGGTGTGGAATATATTTCATCAGATAAAGTAAAGAAAAGAGGAGTGGTGATTTACGTGAAAGAAAAATTTGAATCTAAGATGGCATTTAAAGACGATATTGGAAGATATGTAGCAGTTGAGGTAAAATTACAGGGAGAGAAATATCTATTTGTTGGAATTTATGCACCGAATGAGGCTAAATCAGACTTTTTTAAGAGATTACATGAAGAATTGTTGGATTATATGGATTACATCGTGGTTTTGATGGGCGATTTTAATGCAGTTGCATCAACATTGATGGACAGAGCTCAAAGACAAAAAATTACTAATGAAGGCAGACTACCAAAAACTTTCTTCGACTTGGCAGATAGTCTAGACCTGGTGGACATCTGGAGATTGAGAAATCCACTCGAAAGGGACAGTACTTTCTTCTCAGAAGCTAAGCAAACCTGGTCCAGGATCGATTATATATGGATTACAAAGAATATGGCATCTAAGGTGACAAAAATGGAGATACAACCCAGAACTTTTTCAGATCATAAGGCTTTGCTGATGGAATTTAAGTTTAATATACAGGGTTCTTTCAGATGGAGAATGGACGATGCTCTGATGAGTAATGAAGACACAGTAGTAAAGGCCCAAAAGACAATAAAAGACTATTTTGAGATTAATTTGACAACAGGAATGGATCTAAGAACAGTTTGGGATGCAAGCAAGGCAGTAATGAGGGGATTCATGATCCAGCAAAGTGCAATGTTAAAAAGACAAAGAAATGAAAAGAGAGAACATATTTTGCAGCGATTAAAAGAGAAGGAAAAAAGATTGAGAGAAAAGCCTAAAGATAGACATATACAGAAAGAAATAAAATTGCTACAGGTACAGCTAACCCAAATAACAAACTTGGAGATTGAATGGAAAATAAAAAGGATGAAACAAAAAAGTTTTGAATCGGCGAATAAATGTGGGAAGTTATTGGCGTGGCAAATAAAAAAAAGACAGAAACAGAGCACCATCACCAGCATAAAGACAGAAGAAAAAACAATAGAGAACCCAGTGGAGATAAGAAAAGCATTTCAGCAATATTATAAAAAATTATATAAACAAGACAAAGAACAACAGGAAAAAATCGATCAGTTCCTGGGCAAATACGGACTGCAGGAATTTCCAAAAGAGGAAAGGGCTGGATTAAACGTGAAAATAAACAAGCAAGAAGTGGAGGAGGCAATCAAGCAATTAAAAATAGGGAAGTCACCAGGCCCAGATGGGTTAACGGCAAGATACTACAAAACCTTGAAAGACTGGATAATTGAACCACTGACAGACTTATGCAATACTATACTTAAAGGAGAGAAGGCACCAGATACTTGGAAAGAAGCTTTTATAACATTAATACCAAAACCGGATACAGATGTCACACAGATGAGAAACTATCGACCGATATCACTCCTAAATGTGGATTACAAAATTTTTGCAACTATTTTGGCATCAAGATTGAAAAGATTATTAAAAGATTATATTCATAAGGATCAGGCGGGGTTTTTACCCAATAGACATATGAAAGATAATATCCGAAACATAGTGGATATATTAGAATTGTTGGAAGCAAGAAGAGATAAAAGAGCAGTATTGATTTTCATTGATGCCGAAAAAGCTTTTGACAATATTTCTTGGAGGTTTATGTTAGCTAACTTTGAAAGGATGGGTATCGGGGAGGAGTTTATTAAGGGGTTGTCAGCGATATATACTGAACAAAAAGCCAAGATTGTGGTAAATGGTGTCATATCAGAACAAATAAGGATTGAAAAGGGAACAAGACAAGGTTGCCCACTCTCTCCTCTTTTATTCATAACAGTTCTAGAGGTACTGTTGGAAAGGATTAGGAGGGAAGAGGAGGTGTTAGGGATAAAAGTTGGAAAAAAGCAATATAAATTAAAAGCATTCGCTGATGATTTGGTTTTGACAATACAAGAGCCTGAAAAAAGTGTATATAAAGCTTTAGAAATAATACAGGAGTTTGGACAGCTAGCAGGATTTAAATTGAATAAAATGAAAACCAAAGTATTGTGTAAAAATTTAACTGTTGAAGAGAGTGAGAGCTTACAAAAAACAACTGGACTGACATTTGTGAACAAGGTGAAATACCTGGGAGTAAATATGACAGCTAGAAATATACAACTGTTTAAAAACAATTATGAGAAATTGTGGAACGAAGTAAAGAGGGATTTAGAAACCTGGACAAAATTAAAACTGTCGTTGTTAGGACGTATTTCAGTGATAAAAATGAATGTATTGCCAAAAATGTTATTTTTGTTCCAAGCGTTACCGATTGTAGAGAAACAGACTTGTTTTCGAGATTGGCAAAAAGCACTATCAAGATTTATTTGGCAGGGGAAGAAGCCAAGAATTAAATATAAGTTATTGACAGATGTTAAAGAAAGAGGAGGCTTCTCCCTGCCGGATTTAAAGTTATATTCAGATGCGGCAGCTTTTTGCTGGTTGAAGGAATGGTTTACACTAGAAAATACTGATGTTTTAGATCTAGAAGGGTTTGATAACGTATTTGGTTGGCATGCATACCTTTGGTACAATAAGGTCAAGGCTCATTATGGCTTCAAATGCCATATAATAAGGAAATCATTGCTCAATGTTTGGATTAGATATAAAGATTTGTTAGAAAGGAAAACACCCAGGTGGATTTCACCCTTGGAGGTAAAAACTAGGAAAAAGTTGAATATGGAAGAAAAATGGTTAAGATATAAAGATCTACTAATAGTTGAAAATGAACAGATAAAGTTAAAAGCATATGACCAGATAAAAGATCAATTATGTGACTGGCTGCAGTATCATCAGATTAATGAATTGTATAGAATGGATAAGAAAATTGGTTTTCAACAAGAAAAGTCTAAGTTGGAAACAGAATTGTTAGAGCCAAAAGCTAAAAATCTATCAAGAATGTATAAATTGTTGCTGGAATGGCATACAAAGGATGAACAAACGAAATCGGTGATGATTGATTGGGCAAAGGATATAGGTCATAATATTATGATAGAGGATTGGGAAAGGTTATGGAAATATAATATGAATTTCACTGCTTGTAATGTGTTGAAAGAGAATTTGTATAAGATGATGTATAGATGGTATCTTACGCCAGTGAAATTGGCAAAGATTTATCATAAAAAAGACAATAAGTGCTGGAAATGTAAAGAATCGGAAGGGACCTTTTTCCATATGTGGTGGACTTGCCCCCGAGTAAAAAACTTCTGGGATAAGATTTACAATGAGTTGAAGAAGGTGTTTAAAAACACATTTGTTAAAAAACCAGAGGCTTTTTTACTTGGTATTATAGGGAAAGAGATACCAAAGAAAGATATCACTTTTTTTCTGTATGCCACAACAGCTGCTAGAATTGTATTAGCAAAGACATGGAAAACAGAAGATCTCCCGACGATTG
Organism: Zootoca vivipara; assembly: GCF_963506605.1. NCBI lineage: Eukaryota > Metazoa > Chordata > Lepidosauria > Squamata > Lacertidae > Zootoca > Zootoca vivipara. Next base: position 100,313,604 of record NC_083277.1, read on the forward strand.
ATGAATGGCAGATGAAGTTGATAGAATATATGGAACTGGCTGAACTGACTGGGAGAATCCGCGACAGAGGAAGAGAGAAGGCAGAAGAGGATTGGAATAAGTTTAAGATATATTTGGAAAAGAATTATAAGATTAAAACTGAGTAGTAAGGGAGTGGAAGTACGAAGATGCTATAGAGGCACTAGTATATAAGAAGCAAGGAGGAAGATATTTGTTTTTATAAGTATATAAGATTCAATGTATAAGAGTAAAGAATGATGAGAAGAATGGAAATGATAATAATCATAGGTTGGTATTAGAAAAAGTTAAGAATGTTGAAAACGAGAGCGCTGATATAGTTAATACTAGAAACGTGGAGGGAGGGAAGGAGGGAGTCACCAAATACAAGAAAGGAACTAGTAAAGGTTATAAGAAGCTTTTATATTTTTATTCTATTTTGCTGTATTCTTATCTGTATTTCTTTGTTGTAGAGTGTTATTCTTTTATGGTTTGTTTGTATTCTACTTTATATTCTATTTTTGAAAAATTAATAAAAATGATATTAAAAAAAAAAAAAAAAAGAAAATTAATGAATGCTAATAATGATAACAATCCTGGACAGAGAGCCCTCCCATCTCTGCTTAAAGCTCTCCAAGAAAGGAGAGTCCACCATCTTCTGAAAGACTCCATTCCAATGTCAAATGACATGTGAAAAGGATCTAGGAGTCCTGGTAGACCACAAACTTGAAATGAGTCAACAGTGCGATGCAGCAGCTAAAAAAGCCAATGCAATTCTGGGCTGCATCAATAGGAGTATAGTATCTAGATCTAGAGAAGTAATAGTACCACTGTATTCTGCTCTGGTCAGACCTCACCTGGAGTACTGTGTCCAGTTCTGGGCACCACAGTTCCAGAAGGATACTGAAAAGCTGGAACGTGTCCAGAAGAGGGCAACCAAAATGGTCAAAGGCTTGGAAACAATGCCTTATGAGGAACGGCTTAGGGAGCTGGGTCTGTTTAGCCTGGAGAAGAGAAGGTTAAGAGGTGATATGATAGTCATGTTCAAATATATAAAAGGATGTCATATAGAGGAGGGAGAAAGGTTGTTTTCTGCTGCTCCAGAGAAGCGGACATGGAGCAATGGATTCAAACTACAAGAAAGAAGCTTCCACCTAAACATTAGGAAGAACTTCCTGACAGTAAGAGCTGTTTGACAGTGGAATTTGCTGCCAAGAAGTGTGGTGGAGTCTCCTTCTTTGGAGGTCTTTAAGCGGAGGCTTGACAGCCATATGTCAAGAATGCTTTGATGGTGTTTCCTGCTTAGCAGGGGGTTGGACTTGTTCTAAGCAAAAATCTGCTCTTATTCCCTTATGGGGTACACAAGAGCCTTATTGGGTTCTCCATCGGTCGGAGAATATATAACAGAGGCCAACCAGAGAAGTTTGAGAAGCAAAACCTTTATTTGCTGTTGCAACAGGGTCCTTACCCTCACGCAGGAGAACAAGGAAGGAACCCAGAACAAAAGAGAACCTCCACTTTTATCAGTTTCCCCATCACCAAGAAACGCCCCCAATACATCATTCCTACATCACAGCTATGTAATCAATACCTCACAAAAAAGGAGGGTTCAAGGTAGAAATCTGAGCACTTTTGACACCTCTCCTAGTCCTCCTATCACCCCTCCCAGGTGTGAATTCCTAAACACAAAGAGAAATTAACATTTTCATAAGAGTTGATCACTGTCTTTTGTTCAGAGGAGTCTTCCATTGTGAATGAGATACCATTGACAGCGAATTATGGCTCCCAAGTTGCTAGTCATGTGGAAATGTGTGCATATGCTGATCCTTAAGCCTTCCTTAAGGCAGGGTTGAGTCCGAGCGGGAGGGGTGCGGGTCTCTGGAGTGGAGCAGAGGCGAAGAAGGTGGTGTTGAGAGGGATTCTGGGTAACTGCAGCTGTCAGGTTCGGTCACCCCTCTCTGTTCATTAGTAATGGTGTCCTGCAACCCCCCCCCCAAATATGATTTTATAACAGACTGGATGGCCCTTGTGGTCTCTTCCAACTCTATGATTCTGTGACTCTTGCTGCGTCGCAAGGGGAAAGTTTGTGCTGTGGCAGGATAATAATAATAATAATAATAATAATAATAATAATAATAATAATAATAATAATTTTTAATTATTTATACCCGGCTTCCAACAGAAAAATAAAATAAAATAATTGATTAAACATTAAAAGCCTCCCTAAACAGGGCTGCTTTCAGATGTCTTCTAAAAATCTGGTAGCTGTTTTTCTCTTTGACATCTGGTGGGAGGGCGTACCACAGGGCGGGTACCACTACCGAGAAGGCCCTCTGCCTGGTTCCCTGCAACTTGGCTTCTCGCAAGGAGGGAACCGCCAGAAGGCCCTTGGTACTGGATCAACTTAGTATGTGAATAACCTCCTGAAAGTTGCTTCCCCCCTTTCTTTTTTTTTGGGGGGGGGGAGAGGTTCATTATTATAGAAAGTTTTCCTCTTTGAGAGCTTGACTTCTCCTTCAATCTGCGCTGGCACCATTTGCAAGCCAAAACAACTGCCCACTTGTCAACAGAAACCTCAGAGTTTCTCTCTGCTTTAATCATCAACCATCCTGCGCATTCAAAGTTAATGTTTTGCCAGGATCCTGTTGAGTAATCATTGTCATTTCTTTGCACCGCTCTTCCCACCGCCCCTGAACATCCATGGGCTGCTTAAAATTGAGAAGGTCAGCTACTAGCTCAGCCAAAGGTGGCTTTTAAAACCATGGGAGATGGAAGGACAAAGAAACCTACCAAGGCAGAAGCCTCCCATCTCTCAACTGTGTTTGGCCGAGACACAGACTATGCTTACCCCTACTTACCTGTGAATGGCTGTGGGCCCCTTCATGAATGGAGTGCCCATTGGGGTTAACTTCATTCACAGGCCACTGGATCTCAACCTGAAGGTATTGCATTTCTCTCTCAATCCTCTGTAGCACTGAGATGGGATTCAGCCACTGTACCTAAGAATATGGGGGATGCGGGTGGCGCTGTGGGTTAAACCACTGAGCCTAGGGCTTGCCGATCAGAAGGTCGGCGGTTCGAATCCCCGCGACGGGGTGAGCTCCCATTGCTCGGTCCCAGCTCCTGCCAACCTAGCAGTTCGAAAGCACATCAAAGTGCAAGTAGATAAATAGGTACCGCTACAGCAGGAAGGTAAACGGTGTTTCCATGTGCTGCTCTGGTTCTCCACAAGCGGCTTTGTCATGCTGGCCACATGACCTAGAAGCTGTACGCCAGCTCCCTCGGCCAATAATGCAAGATGAGCGCCGCAACCCCAGAGTCGGTCACGACTGGACCTAATGGTCAGGGGTCCCTTTACCTTTACCTAAGAATATAGCACAATCCCTCCTGGTTCAGCCCAAAGATCCATCTAATCTAGCATCGGGTTTTGCAGTGGCTTGCCCACCAACATTACTCTGATGAAAATAGGGACATCCTATTCAACAACAACAACAACAACAACAACAACAACAACAATAATAATAATAATTTTGCTATTTATACCTTCCCCCTCTGGGTGGTTTCCAACAATAAAAAACATAATAAAACATTAAACATTAAAAAACTTCCCAATACAGGGTTGCCTTCAGATGTCTTCTAAAAGTTGTATAGTTAGTTATCTCCTCGGCTCGAGGGTTGCATAACTCCCTTCCCTCCAACATTTCTCTGATGAAAATATTCATTTATATAATCTATATGCCGACCCACACCTGGAGGTCTCAGGGCAGTTCACAGAATAAAATCAAAATATAAAACCACAAAGCACACAATCATAAAAACAACAACCCAATAACACTCCCCCCAAAAAACCTCCACATTTTAAGAGGGCATAGGGTGTCAATCAAATCAACCAAAGGACTGGTTAAAAAGGAACGTTTTCCCGTGGTGCTTAAATGTGTATAATGATGGCGCCAGGCGAACTTCCCTGGGGAGAGCATTCCACAAACGGGGAGCCACTGCAGAGAAGGCCCTTTCTTGTGTTGCCACCCTCTGGACCTCTTGAGGAGGAGGCACACAAAGAAGGGCTTCAGAAGATGATTGCAGGGTCTGGGTAGGTTCATATGGAAAGAGGCGTTCCTTGAGGTATTGCAGCCCAGAGCTCCATGGAGACGTCCTAAGGAAAAGCGGGACATTCTAGGATCAAATCAGAAACTGAGATGGCTTCTGTAAATCCAAGACTGTCCCTGGAAAATAGGGACACTTGGAGGGTCTGTAGTGGCCCACAAGCAGGACACTGAGTTCTTCCCATTGGTGATTCCTAGCAACTGCCATATGCTTCCTCTCATATTGGAAGTAGGACACAGCCACAGAGAACATGCCCTCCTGTTATCTCTGCTTGGTGTAGAATAAGAACATAAGGAGAGCCCTGGTAGATAAGGCCAAAGGTCTCTCCAAAGGTCTCTAGCCATACCTGCCAAGTTGCTGTCAGAGAAATAAGGGACCGGGCCGGAAATAGCAGACCGCCAGAAGTCACACTGCAGCCATTTTGGAACTGGGCAGAGCAGCATCAAATGTCGCTTCTGAGCATGCTCCGCCAAGTACCAAAATGGCCGCCGCGCCAGAATAAACCAGGGGGGGGGGAATCTGTTTTTTCAGCTAGGAACAGCTGGAAAAACGGGGATTTCCCGGGGGGAACGGGAGACTTGGCAGCTATGTCTCTAGCAGCCTGTTCTCATAAGTGGCCAACCAGGTCCCTTTGTAAACACACAAACAGGACCCGAGCACCACAGCACTCTGCCCAGCTGCAGTTCCCAGAAACTACTATTCAGAGCCATGCCTCCTGGAGGAAGAGAATAACTATCGTGACTACCGTAGTAGCCATAGATAGCCTTCTGTCGTCCATGAATTTGTCCAGTCCTCTTTGAAAGCCATCCAAGTTGGTGGCCATCACAATTTATTTATTTATTATTTTATTTATTAGATTGATATATACCACCCTTCATGATAAAATCTCAGGGCAGTTCACAGAATAAAATGCAGGATGTTTTTTTATCTTGTGAACCACCCTGAGGGCAGTATATAATGGAGCCAATAAAAATGGGCCAGGGCAGTGATGCCCCTGAGATTCATTGAAACAACCTTAAATCAATGACTTCCCTTCTTCTTTTTCCATGGTTCATTTTGCATGTCATACATCCTGCATATTTTACATGAACGAAACCATTGTTACATCCATCAAAACTTATTTACACTATTGAATTTATCTTAATGCTATCAGTGTTTTTATGTGTGCATAATTTTCACCCATATATTCAGTAAACATTTTCCAGTCTTCTTTAAGTGTACCATATGTTATTCTTGTTCTCTTGTTCTATATGTTAAATCTGCAAGCTGCAAGTATTCCTCCTCCTCCTCCTCCTCCTCCTCCTCCTCCTCCTCCTCCTCTGCATAGGTCAGGCATCCCCAAACTTTGGCCCTCCAGATGTTTTGGACTACAATTCCCATCATCCCTGACCACTGGTCCTCTTAGCTAGGGATAATGGGAGTTGTAGGCCAAAACATCTGGAGGGCCGCAGTTTGGGGATGCCTGGCATAGGTCTTTCCCTATAGGAGAAATATTATTCATGTGGCCAATCAGATTGGGCTAGAATCCTAGATGCTGTTAGTGAGGCCAAACAAAGCTAAAACAGAGTGAGCATTGCATTTCCTTCTTGCATTAGTCACACTTCATATGAGTAAGCTACTATTAAAAAATACCTATGCTGTTTGTTTTCTCGGTGGGCCATTCTGGACTTTCAGGTGACCTATTTTGATCATGAAAATGGCAGGGAAGAAAAGATTAACCTCCTAGCAACGAGGTCCTCATCAGATTCCCAACCCCTGAGCTGACTATTCTTTTCTAATTGCTGGAAATCCTGATCATAGATCTCCCACATTGCATCTGGTTTGACCCGAAGTGAGAACATTCTTGGAGCAGTTTCTTAGAGGTTCTGAAGGGAAGGGCCTCAAGCCCTGGGAACCCTAAGGGCACTCCTAAACCTAATGTTCAAACGCCATTTTAATTTTGGGTCTAAGAACAGGGAAAGTGTCAATGAACACAAGAGTTAATATTTTGTCAAGTCAGGAAATTCCCTTTCTTGGTGTTGGACACAGCCTCCCACCTCTACCAAAGGGAGTGATTAATATGCAAATACACTTTAACTCTTGGTTTTTCTTTTTTTAAAAAATGTTTTACTTCACGTAATTACCGAAACCGGTTGTAATTTTTGGATTTGCCTGACTTTCAGAAAACAGTTTCTCTTCTAAAGCAGCTGTCACTCTTCGTATGTGTGGGCATGTGTGCGTTTTAACAGTCACTGAAATGTAGAGCTCTAGGAGCTGGGAGATTAATCTTTTCACAGGGCAATCCTATGCCCACTTGCCTGGGGGTAAGGAAGGCTTATGCAACAAGGCTTTCTTCCAAGGGAATATGCATAGGATTGCACAGGGGGGAAACCACCAACCCACTGCCCCACTGCTACTTAATTACAACTTAACAGACAGACAGATAAATTCTCTATCTACAACCAAAGTGTTTGGAAAGCCAGTGTGGTGTAGTGGTTAAGAGCGGTAGACTTGTAATCTGGGGAACCGGGTTCGCGTCTCCGCTCCTCCACATGCAGCTGCTGGGTGACCTTGGGCTAGTCACACTTCTCTGAAGTCTCTCAGCCTCACTCACCTCACAGAGTGTTTGTTGTGGGGGAGGAGGGGAAAGGAGATTGTTAGCCGCTTTGAGACTCCTTCGGGTAGTGATAAAGTGGGGTATCAAATCCAAACTCCTCTTCTCTTCTCTTCTTCTTCTTAGTTGCAATTCTAAACACACTTACCTCAGGGTTAGTTCCATTGAACTTCCATGTAAAATCACACAAGATTGCACTGAAAAAGTGGTTGTTATTATTATTATTATTATTATTATTATTATTATTATTATTTCATTTCTGTACCACTTTATATTTTTAAGAAAAATCTCAAAGTGGTTTACAGAATATTAAAACATCAATAAGCCAACCCTCCCCCCCCTAATCCCCACCCCCTAGCATTGAGAAGTGCTTCATTACAATTTCATTATACCTGAGAGGTTCGTTTAACATATTGCACATTGACTTCACCACACGTCTGGAAACTCCTTTACGCAAATCACTTTAAAAGGTGGTTTTGTTTAGATTTAATCTGTTTTGTGCAGGACCTTTCTGTACCGAATGAATGGGGTGGTTATCCAGGAAAATACCCTGTCCATTCAATGTGTGTTCGTGCATTAGAAGCTGACCGAAAATTGTAATATTAGCAGGGCCATCTCAAGCCGGTCAGGTGCCCTGGCGTGGAGATCGCTCCGGCGCCCGCTCCCTAGTGGGTGGGCGCAGCGTGCAGCATGGCTTCCGCGCGGCTTTGCCGTGCAGCACCCTCATGCCGGCCTGGCGCCCCGCGCCACCGAGACGACCCCTAGAGCTGGGCCTGAATATTAGCAGGGAATCCAACACAAAGCTGGGGTAGCTCAGTTGGTTAGAGCATGGTGCTGTTAACACCAAGGTTGCAGGTTCAATGTCCATAAGGAGCCCCTGCCTATTCCTCCATTGCAGGGGGTTGGAGTAGGTCAGGGGTGGCCAACTCCCGAGAGACAGCGATCTACTCACAGAGTTAAAAACTGGCAGTGATCTACCCCCTTTTGGGGGGTTCAGGTCAAAGTTGTTGAGCTTTTTTCAGGGAGGAGGTACAATGTTGAGCTTTTTTTTAGGGGAGCCACAGTTGTTCAGCTTCTTTGGGGGGAGCCAATGATCTGTTGGACATGCCTGGAGTAGATGATCCTCAGGGTACCTTCCAGCTCTATGATTCTGTGACATTTGTTCTGTCAGCACAAGGGTGCCCAATTGTGAAACAGAACCTACCTTCTTTTACAAAAAGGGAGATTCCGACTAAGCATCAGGAAGCACTTCCTGACAGTAAGAGCTGTTCGACAGTGGAACCATTTCCCTCATGAGAATGTGGACTCTCCTTCCTTGGAGGTTTTTAAGAGGAGGTTGTCATGGATGCTTTAGCGGAGATCCCTGTATTGGAGGGGGTTGGACTAGCTCAGGCATCCCCAAACTGTGGCCCTCCAGATGTTTTGGCCTACAACTCCCATGATCCCTAGCTAACAGGACCAGTGGTCAGGGAAGATAGGAATTGTAGTCCAAAACATCTGGAGGGCCAAAGTTTGGGGAGCCCTGGGATCCCTTCCAACTCTACGATTCTGATTCCTCCTAAATCTGGACTGAGTTCCCCCACCAACCCTCCAGAGCAAATTTGGGAAGGATGAGAAGAGTGGGAGTTCTGCTAGGCACATGAAAATCCTTGCACTGACAGTGGAATATTGCCCTCATGGTTTAGTTTAGTTTATTATTTTATTAATTATCAAACTCTATCTGTCTGTCTGTTGCATTTATATCCCACCTTTTCTCTGAGGAGTTCAAGGTGACTTACATGGTCCCCCCCCCTCATTTAATCCCCACAACAACCCTGTGAGGTAGGCAAGCCTGAGAGGCAGTGACTGCCTCAAGTTCACCCAGTCAGCTTCATGGCAAAGTGGACATTTGAACCCTGGTCTTAGAAGGACCTTAGAACAGGGGTCAGCAAACTTTTTCAGCAGGGGGCCGGTCCACTGTCCCTCAGACCTTGTGGGGAGCCGGACTATATTTTGGGGGAAGAAAAAAAAGAACGAATTCCTATGCCCCACAAATAACCCAGAGATGCATTTTAAATAAAAGGACACATTCTATCATGTAAAAACACAAGGCAGGCCCCACAAATAACCCAGAGGTGCATTTTAAATAAAAGGACACATTCTATCATGTAAAAACACAAGGCAGGCCCCACAAATAACCCAGAGATGCATTTTAAATAAAAGGACACATTCTATTCATGTAAAAACATGCTGATTCCCGGACTGTCTGCGGGCCGGATTTAGAAGGCGACTGGACCGGATCCAGCCCCCGGGCCTTAGTTTCGGGACCCCTGCCTTAGAAGGTCCTAGTCCAACATTCTAACCACTACACCTCCCCTGGCTCAAGGTGTCTTACAAACATACCATAAAAACAAATTAAATTAAAGTTTTAAATCAGGCATCCCCAAACTGTGGCCCTCCAGATGTTTTGGCCTACAACTCCCATGATCCCTAGCTAACAGGACCAGTGGTCAGGGATGAGGGGAATTGTAGTCCAAAACATCTGGAGGGCCGAAGTTTGGGGATGACTGTTTTAAATACAGTATCCAAGACAATAACTTAAAGGTAGGTTTGAAAACAGGACAAAACTGTGGAGGGGAAGAAAGATGAACTAATCAGGGTCAGCAACATGCAGTCAGAGTTGAAGCTCTGACACAGAAAATGGATGGACTATGTACAGACATTTGCTAAATTGAATGCGACCCTGGAAAGGAGGCCGTGTTCTGTAGCTGGCAGAGCGTCTGTGCTCGAAAGAGGCGAGTGTCCAAAGCCTGTGGCATGCCGACCGGATTAAGCTCGCGTCCCAGACCCAGAAACCCTGATCCAAATCTCTTTGTTTCCCTTGGTGTATGGAAAAGCAGTGTTGCCTATCACATGAGCAGGATAAAAGGACAGAAAGAATAGCTCCCAGCTCTTGCAGATGAGTCAGCAAATGATTAAAGCAGTGACCGAGTGTTATAGCAAAAGTCATAGAGAGAAACTCTTTGCAAAGAGCCAAGCGCATAATGTGTGGGCAGCCCCGTCATGTGAGCGGTGAGTCAAATCTTCGGGTCACATTTCCCCTTCTTGTTTGGTCTCCAGCACCCAGTCCGACAGATTAAAAGGGACAACAGACGGAGAAATACTCATGATGTCACCTAGCTTGTTATCAGCAAATACCCAGCCCCTGCAAAACTGTCCAATCTAATTAATACATTGCTCAAGTATGTGAGGATTCTTAGGGACAGAAAAAAAATGCTTTTACTTTATGTTAGAGCAATCACTTACCATAATACATTTTGCAACTCCGAGAGCCAGTGAGATATTGTGGCTGGCGTAGTGGGCTTGTTCATGGTAACCCTTTGATCAATTTCCCCCTCAGTGAGCTAACAGTGTTGCTATTGGCATATTCTTGGTCTCACCTACCTCACCGGGTTGTTGTGCATCTAAAATGCTCCTATAGTAGTTTAGGGCAATTTTCCAGCAATCACCCAATGCCCTATCTCTCTTTGCTCAAAAAGGATCCCTGGAGAAGCTTTTGAGGTAGGGAGGAAGTGTGTGTCCACAGTAGGCAGAAGGAGATAGGAAGCTTTCTTTTTGTGAAATTATTCAAGTTAGAATCATAGAATCTTAGAGTTGGAAGGGTCATCTAGTCCAACCCCCTGCAATGCAGGAATCTCAGCTAAAGCATCCATGGCAGATGCCCAGCCAACCTCTGCTTAACAACCTCCAAGGAAGGAGAGTTGACTACTTCTCCTTGGAATCTGCGCCACTGCCAAACAGCTCTTACTGTCAGAAAGTTTTTTCCTAATGTTTAGTTGGAATCTTCTTTCTTGTAACTTGAAGCCAGTGCTTTGAGTCCTGCCCTCCAGAGCAGGAGAAAACAAGCTTGCTCCATCTCCCATGTGACAGCTCTTAAGAGATTTGAAGATGGCTATCCTATCTCCTCTCAGTCTCCTCTTTTCCAGGCTAAACATACCCAGCTCCATCAAGCATTCCTCATAAGGCTTAGTTTCCAGACCCTTGATCATTTTGGTCGCCCTCTTCTGCACACGTTCCAGCTTGTCAACATCCTTCTTAAATTGTGGTATTCCAGGTGTGGTCTGACCAAAGCAGAATAGAGTGGTACTATTACTTCCATCAGTCTGGACACTATACTTTTGTTAATGCAGCGTAGCTTTTTTCTTTTTTTTGCTGCTGCATCACACTGTTGACTCATGTTAAGCTTGTGGTCCACCAAGCAAATTTAACACAAAGCATTAACTTACCATGTTAATGCACCCAGTTCTGCTACCCAGTTTACTGGATGCACCTTTTTAGTGTTTAACATTTTTTTAAACCCAATTTGCCCAGCAAATCTATTGACTACAGTGCATGTGAAATTATTATTATTGTTATTGTTATTGTTATTATTATACCCCACACATCTGTCTGGGTTTCCCCAACCGCACTGGGTGGCTTACAGCACAGTGTATAATAAATCACAGTGTGGGAGCAGATGTTAAGCTTAGGATAAAATGCTGAAGAATAATGTCAAACTTTGATGCAACACTGCTAAGGTTTTTTTTTGAACATCACCTGGGGTATGTGAGTGCTCAGAAAAGCAATCACATCTCTGCTCTAGCTCACAATCAAAGGAAGACCAATTATAATCCACTTTCTTTCAGCCTGCTGCCGGGTTTGTGCAAAACTGCCCATCAGTTAATCAAAGTTAGAATCATAAATGGGTCCCCCTGTATTGTAAACATAACATCTGTGAGTACCTTCCTGGTACTAATTAGCACTGACTATTTACCTCCTAGTTAACAAGCTTCTCCATTTGCAGCTGTTATTATGAATCAACAGCCTGGCTCTGGAGCGGGGAGGTATTTTGACTTCAAGATTGTATTTCCACGATCTCCTTGCTTTAACTCTGGTCTGCTTTAATAAACAGTAGAGCATGAATCTTGGCCACAAGAAATAACCAGAGCTTTATTTCAGCTGGAACGAGGGGTGCCAACTATAGGGGGCTCTGGGTGTCTGAGCACCCACAAATTTTTTTGTTGTGGGTGCTCACCACAAAGCACTGGATCTCATGTCCAAGGCCTCATGTCCACTGGATCTCATGTCCGGCGGCACTGTAAGTCAGGTTCTGAGGCCAGGGTGTCATGAGGTCACACACACACTGGACACCCATAAACTGGGCCCCAAGTCAGCTCCCCTGACTGGAACTGGCTAGATCTCAGTTCTGGAACCTCTCAGGTGGGCGCCATTGCCATGATAAGACAACAAGGGAGGCCTCGTTCATGGTAATTCTGACACCACTTTTTCTAGAAAACAACAAAACTCAATGGTTCAAAATTACTGAGCATTACTAACCAGAAGAGCAGTTGCGTTAAGTCTGCGTGGCATTAAAAAGAACAAAAGAATTGGAATGCCTTAGAAACTAATTGTGTTTACTGCGGCATGTTTTCATGGTCAGTTGCTTTGAAATGGCAACAGTAGCGGTTGTTTCAACAACACGGCCTTCTTTCGCTCCGCTTACGGCAACATCTGATGTAGCCCTTCGTTTAGCAAGGAAATTAAAGAGTCGAAAAGATTGTTGAAGCAATGTCCTGTCCAGCAGCAGAACCACCTGCCTGAGCACTGGTAATGAACATAGCCTCTTCTGATAGGTGTGCCTTGCAGTCCCATCCAACTGGCTGCTTTGGACATAGGAGCCCATATACTGTAGTTCCATTAACTTAGCATGCAGTGTGCTACTTCTTCCCAACAGAGGCAGATTTAGGGTAGAGCGTGACTGGTATGGCCTCACAAAGGTGCCGTGTTACAGGGGGCACCACAACAACACTGTAGAATAGAGCGTGAGAGGCGGTGTGTGTGTGCCAAATTCTAGCATCACACAGGGTGCCGCTGGAATTCTATTTAAAAATTAATTAATCAATTAAAAATGCAATTAAATGGCTGCATGCAAATTCAATAAAACAGAGAATAAAAACACAAAGCAATGAAGAACAGCAGTTCCAAAGCCACAGAGAACCTAAATGGACTGCCAATGTTTTAAGACCACGTAAAATGACATTTGTCTGGCAGCTGCTTCATATACAGGTACAGCTAGGGACACGGGTGGTGCTGTGGTCTAAACCGCTGAGCCTCTTGGGCTTGCTGATCAGAAGGTTGGCGGTTCAAATCCCTGCAGCTGAGTGAGCTGCTTTTGCTCTGTCCCAGCTCCTGCCAACCTAGCAGTTTGAAAGCACGCCAGTGCAAGTAGATAAATAGGTACCGCTGTGGCGGGAAGGTAAACGGCGTTTCCATGCACTCTGGCTTCCATCACGATGTTTCGTTGTGTTTAGTCATGCTAACCACATGACCCGGAAAGCTGTCTGTGGACAAACGCAAACCTCAACCTGAAAGCAAGATGAGCGTGTGCATCTCAATTCCCCTTTTCTTCTTTCTGCATTTGCAACTTACAAACAGCTGATGCAACCCTAACTTTGGCACTAATTCACCCCAAATACAAGCAGTCGCATAAGGACTAAGAGAGATGCTTCAGAGCTCATTTCCGCCATGAATTCTCTAGGTAGCCTTTGAAAAGCCACTATTTTGTTGTTGTTGTTCATCCTCCCCCTGCCCCCATGTGGCATACTGATAACAACAATATAGGACTACTGTAAAGACTAACAAGATAAAGCATCAGTATTAATATAGCTTAAATTGCTCTGAGCATCGTCTTCAAAAGGCAGAATCTGAAAACCTATACAGTTTAGTTATAGCTTCTTCTTTTTTAAAAAAAAGAAGTAGTAGCAAAAACCAATTACTCTCTCGGCTAAATGATTGGGTACTCAATTTTATTTTTTTTAAAGGGAATCCACCAATGGAATTTTACCTTTGTTCCAAGGCCCTCTGCACTTTTCAACCCCTAGTGTACACCTTGGGCAAACACTAGTCCCTCTCCTTTTCCCTCTATGAGTCTCAAAGGAAGTCTTTGATTCGGATTTCCCCGAACTGGTTTAAAGTTAGCGGAAATGCATCCACTAAAGAACGGGGCAGAGATTCCCCCTTGGGCCCACTCTCCTTTCGCCTGGTTCTTGCACCGTCAGGGGTCCGCGCTCTCAGCATCCACACATTCAGGTGGAATTGACCACACACGCCTGCCAGGCACAATGCTCCTTCTGTGGCCTGCCTTGCTCTTCCCCCCTTCCGCCCCCCCCTTGCCACCGCCTTGACCAAGCCCACCCCAACAATTTTAACTTGTTTCCTTCCCTTCAGAGGAAACATGACTTCCCCATTGATGGAATTCAGCATCCAACAATGCAGGGGAATGACACAATTTCCCCGCTCCAAACAGGCCTCAGCCCCGCTGGACCTGGGGAGAAGCCCTTTGCTTGGCCATCTGCATGACAATGTTGCCTCTGGGGGCTGCCCTTTCACTATTAGCACCTAATGAAAATGTAACCATATTTAACCCCCCACAGTCCTAGATTAGTGAGAAAGAGGGGCCCTAAGTGGGTTTAATTCTTTTGTATGGTAAGCATCCAACTCTTCGTCCACCCCACCCCCTCCTCCTCCTTCACCCTGCCCCCACATTGCTCCACAGGGGTGGGGTGGGGTGGGGGAGGGAGGGAGAGAGTCGGCAAGTCGAGCTGTGTATGGCTAACTCTCTCCTCTCAGCTGTCTACCACACAATGGGCAAAGTTATCCTTTGTGGCATTAACGGCTTTGGTGGAAGGGGGGCACTGGAAAGGGGGGAAGAACAATATGTGAGAAGCTGAGGCTGCCGGTTTCCCACACGGCCCAATATGTCTCTCCGTGCCCCCCTCTGGGACAAGCAGATCCACAGCGAGCCAGCCTACAGCTGATCCTGGGCTGATTGGCTCCCCGCCCCCCCTCCACCTTGCTCCCCTCTCCCCTCTTGGCATTGTGCTCTCAAGGGGGTGAAAATCCCTTAGTGGCATGAAAGAAGAGGCGTGCCTAAAATCCTCTTCTTCTGATTGATTGGCCATGTCATATGATGGCCAAATCTCCCAGGATTAATGTGCGTTTGTTAGGGGTGCGAGGGTGGGGTCTGCCGCCTCCCAGTACACTTTGTGTATTGATTTTGTGTTTGTGTGTGTTTGCACCTAGTATATGTTTATTCATAATGCCTGCTAGTTGGCTGGGTTGTGTTGCTTTATTTTTTGGGGTGTGTGTGTGTTTTTCTTGAGGTCTCTTTCTAATTTCTGTGCATGGCAATTGAGGCTAAAGGAAGAGGAGGAGGGCACCCTCTTGAAAATGTCCCCCCCCCCACCTCCCCACCAATCTTTCTTGGGGTTGCGCTCCAAAGAGTGGCCGATGCCTGAGACATAAAAAGCAGAGGGGATTTCTCACAGGTCAGCAAGCGTTTTGTTAATCAATGTTAGCCTAGAAACGGGCTGAGTTCTTAGGAATTGCTTTTCCTCTGGCTTTTGAGCAAGCGTAGGAAGGGTATCTTGCCATCCTGTTCAGTAGGGACACAGTGTTCTATGATGGGCCCCAGGAAATGCATTTTATTGGACCAGTCAGGGTTGGAGTACTAGGCCACTTGTTGTTGCCTGTCAGGGGTTCCTGGACTACAAAACCCCTGTCCAATGGCTTTAGGGCAGGGCTTCCCAAACTTGGGTTGGCTGTTTGGGGCTACAACTTCCATCATCCCTAGCTAGCAGGACCAGTGGTCAGGGATGATGGGAATTGCAGTCCAAAACAGCTAGAGACCCAAGTTTGGGAAACACAGCTCATGGGGCTATGGTTGTAAGGACATGGAATCCAGCAACATCTGAAAGGACACATTTTCCTCATTGCTGGTGTAGGTTTTTTTTTTTAAAAGGGTTGGGGTTTCACAGATGGGTTGGTCAATTCTTCACCTGCCTGATGAAGAGTTCTGTGAAACTTGGAAGACTAGATACACCACTGATGGCACAGTAACAATGTTTGCCTCTTACATTTCCATATAACTGATGCCTTTGAGTGTGAAATTTAGTGGGATAGGAGCAAAAAACCATCATCGCCTTTGTTGGTTTCATTCTCAGTCCTGTTGACTGATTGGCCCTTGTTGTTAACTGTAATTCCTTTCAGCCAATACTATGGCAGAGTCCTGCCAATTACCCTCTGCTAAGGCAACTTAACCCTTCATATAGAACCATAAAAGTGTAGAGTTGGAAAGGGACCGCAAGGGTCATCTATTCAAACCCCCTGCAATGAAGGAATATTTTGCGCAACGTGGGGCTTGAACCCACGGCCCTGAGATTAAGAGTCTCATGCTCTACCAACTGAGCTATAGAATGTGGGCCTACTTGATAGTGGTGTCTCAAAAGACATTGCCGTCCATATAAGAATTTTGTGATGATGTGCTGGAAAAAAACACCCTATTTGTATCCCCCCCCCCCCAGCTCACAGAGACACAAAGTGTGGTTACACTCTTTGGGCTATGCTGTTTTCCATAATTAACTGCAGAGACTATATATAAGGAGGTGTGCCTTTAAAAGCTGCTGCTTTGATCACACCCTTTAAATAGACATTGTTCTCATTGGGGGTGGATTGGTCAGTCTGGGTTGGAAGGAGGACCAGTAACTGAATTTGCAAAGAAGTTGTAACTTCGTTCTTGAGAGTTTTTCGGAGATCTATATGTTATGGAGAAACGATCTTGCCGGGATGTTGTGTGTATTAAATGAGGCAGGAGAGGCCAAACTAAAGGCCCTACTATTAGGAAAGGAGCAAAAGTTAACTCGGATGGTAGCCAGATTCTGCACCCAGATCTGCAGGACCAGTCTTCCCCCCCCCCCCAGAACAAGACAGCCATTGGAATAGTAAACGCGGGATTGGACTGTGGGAAGTAGTTCCTCCGCTCGGGCACGAAACTGAGAACTTTGAGCAGCACCAGGGGAAAGGCCAGCTGGACCCGCCTTCTGGAAACATAGCCGCTTCAAACTTATAGACTCTTATATCCACCCCGAATGACAACCCCCATAGCCCTGTAAAGCATTTTTATTTTAATAGCTGGTATACGACCGTAATAAAGCTTGATTGATTGATTGATTGATTGAGGCAGGAGAGAATTGTGTGTGCCACCTTCAGATGCTCAGAGGAAATGTGGGATGTAAATAATAATAATAATAATAATAATAATAATAATAATAATAATAGTGCTTGAAATGCTCTGATGCTATCCATTTCCTGGAACTTAATCACAAATATGAGTAGGAATTTCCAAAGAGTTGGGGGTAGGGAGGGGGTCTTCGGAGACTTGCTTTGAAAGTCCGAAGGAGCAAACTCAGACTCTCCAGGTATCCCTATTTTCCAGGGACAGCCCTGGATTTACAGAAACTGTCCTGGAATGTCCCGCTTTCCCTTAGGATGTCCCTATTTTCATCAGAGAAAGCTTGGAGTTATGTGACCCCCCGAGCCAAGGAGATAAGTAACTATACAACCTATAGAAGACATCTGAAGGCAGCCCTGTGTAGGGAAGTGGTGTTTTTTTAATGTTTAATGTTTTATTATGTTTTTAGATATGTTGGAAGCCACCCAGAGTGCCTGGAGCGTCCCAGTCAGATGGGCAGCATATACCGGTAACTAATAAAATTATTACTTTTTATTATGGAATAGGATGTCCTTATTTTCATCAGAGAAATGTTGGAGGGTACCCAAGCTGATCTCTTAAGCAGCAGCACAATCTCCGGTCCTTCTTGAGCCTTGGGAGAGCAGTTCTGCTTGAGCCTGTGATGGAGGGGAGGGGAAGGGGTTTGCTGATTGTGTGAATGTAGCCAGCTTTTTGTTCTCCCCTGCAGCTTTTATTCTCTCTGGGTCTTGATGGGGGCTGATTTAGAAATCCTAATCAGGGAGCAGTCTCAGCGCCTTTCCTTCCTTGAGTGAGCCACAACTTGAGCTGCTCCCGGGGCTGCTTTTGTTCTCTAATGACAGCTGACTTCATGCAGCAGTAGGAACAGTTTGAGCATCACTCCACACAGGCCTGGAGCTGGCAGCTGCAGACTTAACTCTTCCTTGTCCACCGCCATAGACTGCCGTGTGTGTGTGTGTGTGTGTGTGTGTGTGTGTGTGTGTGCGGCGGGTTGCTGGTTGTTGCACTGAAGAATTAAGACCAATTAAAAAAAAAAAACAGGGAAGGAGAGAAAGATGCTCAGATGCTTCAGTGGGAGGATTAGCTCTCCCCCCCCCCCCCCAAGATTGGTAAATGGCAAGTTGGGATGCAAAGAAAGAGAGAAGAGGGCAAAGAAGGATTTGCTGGGAACTGGTCAAGTGTAGATGCAATGGAAGGAGGTAATATTTGCTGTTGGAATCCTGCAGGGTGGAGATGGAACACGGCAATAGAACTGCCCCCTCCTCCTCACTTTGTATTTGCAAATTCAAAATACAGAGTCCTATATTTATTTGGTATTATAATTTTTATATTTTTTTTGGTGTGTGTGTGAGAGAGAGGGGGGGCAAAGAGGGAGAGGTAGAAAAAAAAGGTCACAGAGGACAGAATCCAGCCTCCGGAAAACAAAACGGACCATTTGGAGTTTTCCTGTAGTAAATTAGATCTGGTTCTTATCACATTAAAAAGGTAAAGGTACCCCTGACCGTTATGTCCAGTCGTGGACGACTCTGGGGTTGCGGCGCTCATCTTGCTCTATAGGCCAAGGGAGCCGGCGTTTGTCCACAGACAGCTTCTGGGTCACACATTACCCACCAACAAATTCTGAAAGAAAAAGAAGAAAAAGAAGAAGAAGAAGTATGAATAATAAAGTATGAATAATATCCCTTCTGCAGCTTGGGGCTGCTTCACATTTCCACATGCAGAAAAGTGACATGCAATGTAAGGATGATGATGATGATAAAACAGTCTGCAGATGTATCATCGAATTCGGATTTCGCTCAGGGCAAGTGTGCGTAATCAGTTTAGCTAATTGTCTATTGGCCGAGTGCCCTTAGAGCTTCTTTTGAGCCTTGAAATAGCTTTGTGGGCACCAAGAGCCCACAGTAGCAAATGGGCAGGTGTTCCAACTCTATGGGGCTGAGGTTGAGGTTGGGATGGGGCTCAGACCCTCAGCCCCCCCCCAATCTTGAGGGGGCAGAGGAAGCCTGGCAGGATGTCGTCCCTCTCATTGAGCCTGGTAATGCCTTGCAGAGTGTCACCCCTCCCACTGAGTTTGGAGAGAAGAGGGGGTGTTCTGGTATGCAGGAGAAATGGACAGGTGTGCTGTTTCACCTCAGGTGACAAAGCAAGGTGGGCCGCCCCTGGTTTGTTTTTATGTGATTTATGAGAACAAACAAACTCATGGTTGGCGCATTTCCATATTTTCCACTAAATATGAGTTTATTTGGCAACATTCATGATTATTTGATATACTGTATTTGTTATAAGCATGACTCTTGTATGGAATAGATTCATTTTTAAGCTTTCTATGATTACCATGATTATTTTAGTATCTTGTAATTTTATTCTTCCTTCCTTCTCTCATGACTCTTTATTTTTTCTTTCAGCTTAATGCTTTGTTTGTTTGTTGATTTCTCTCTCTCTCTCTCTCTCTCTCTCTCTCTCTCTCTCTCTCTCTCTCTCTCTCATCTATCTATCTATCTATCTATCTATCTATCTATCTATCTATCTATCTATCTATCTATCATCTATAGACTATCTATCTATTGTCTCCCCCCCATAGTTCTGTAAAGCTGATCTGAATTACAAACAGAGTGATTTCAATGTTATGAAAAAACATTTTATAATTTTAATAATTGTAGTCTCTCCACTTCTCAGTCTCGCCCGCCTTGCAGGGCGAAAAAAAGTTGTTTCCCCCACCCCTTCCATCAATAATTTGGGCTGGTCTAATTAGCAAATCGATCCAAATTGATTTTTTTTTTTGGCACCTGTGTCCCTTGTACCATTTCCTATTGACATTTCCTAGTTGCCGGCCCATGCTTGGCTGACATCTCCATGGTAATGGAAACAGAGGATGCTACACAGTCCATTTGTCACCAATTGTCACTGTTTTGTTCTCCTTGTATAAGAACTTGATTGTGTCACAGGAGAGGCAAAGAGGAGCCACCGGCCCTGTCTCTACCATATCCTTGGGCCTCCTGTTGGTAGGAAAATCTGGTCGATCAGCTTTTAGCCAGGAGAAAAAGCGGGACTGGGGGAGTGGAATCAGCCATTGTGACTGTGGGGCTGTTTCTTAGGATGGTTAAATGAATCCAAAAGCATAAATTATAAACGGCGCTTGTTCATACGCATCATGAGTTTTGCCAGTGCGTGATCTGGACCTTACTTGCACTTTGAATGGAAAAGCTCTGAAATCGACAAGCCCTGTTCGAGTCTGTGCCATGCACTTGGGTGATTTGCACCTGAATTAAAAAATATTGGAGAAAACAGCCCTCAGATTGTTCAACTTAGCACCCTAAAGTCCAGAGTATTGAGAGTATGCCAATTGCAAGAAATAGCTACCATGATGGAGCATGTTGGCTGAAATAAGATTGAACGGCTCAACATACACATTCTGGTGTGCCTCTCTGTGTGAAACAGTCCTCCTTGTGTGAGACATTGGGGGGGGGGCTACAGGGGAAAGGGAGGGGACGCTCGGTCCCAGCTCCTGCCAACCTAGCACTTCGAAAGCACACCAGAGTAAGTAGATAAATAGGTACCACTGAGGCGGGAAGGCAAATGGAGTTTCCTGGGTTATGTGGATGCCATCAGGCAGTTGAATCCATCTACTTTCCTCCCTCCCACCCCCTCTGCACTGCCCCGGGCACTAACAACCCATGCTACACCACTGTGCGGCAGGAATGCTTTAGGTTGGAATGGGCAAATAGATGGGAATTGTTGCAGTTTCCCCTCACTTGGTATAAGCAACATCACTGTTGGCCTGGCCACAAAACCAGAACGCAGAAGCACAGGATGGAGCTGGAGGAGATGCTGATGGGACTGAGGTGGGTGTGGTTCCCTGTGGGTCATTTGTCCATGGTGTTTGACTGGTGTGCTGTAGGACAAGCCTGAATAAACCAGCCAACAGCTGGTAGCTGAGGTCAGTAGAAGGTTTTGGGAGGGAGGACTAATGAGATTCCCCCACTTGACTACGTCATCACTCACCAGGGCTAAAGCTCTGACTGATGGCTAGGGCAGAGGAATGCCTTTCTTGCTCAGTCACAGCCAGAGGGGATTAACCCTTCAGCTGCCAGGCACATCGAGGTCTGCTGTGGGGAGGAGAAGGGTCAAGAAACTCTGGCACAAAGCAGGCAGTCCCTCCTGTTAGTACTCTGACACAGCAGACATGACCTCATCAAAAGCAATGCAACTTGGAAGGGCCTGCATGTTGGCAGGAAGGGTTTATTGCTACATGTGACAGACCTTAAAATCAAGAGAGATGCATGTTGCAGTGAAAATAGACCATCTAGAATAACTTAGCTTTCTCTCCCCATGGAGGAATCCTCCTCGTGCTAGGAATATAGGTTTGTTTGTTTGTTTGTTTGTGTGTGTGTTTGTGCACAGGCATATATACGGAACAGTATTACAGAAGAAAGGAAAACAATAAAGAGTCTTGGGGCACTGTAGAGATATACGCATTTATTATGGCATTATGCAAAAACACACTGTGTCTCAATTAGGTTAAAGCTTGAATCTATGCCAGGGGGTAGGCCACAAGCGGCCCACAGGGGTCATTTAACTGGCCCACGAGCAACCCCCAAACTAAGCTCCCAGCTCGGCAAGTCCTTGCGTGCTGCACTAAACTGGCGCAGTGCAGTGCGGGGACTCGCTTCTGCAGTGCCACAAATCACGTCTGCGCATGCTCAGATGCTGGAAATTGCGGCTGCGCGCGCATCCGGCCCACGGAGGGATCTCCGCTGGAGTAAACCGGCCCAGGCGAGGTAAACCTTGCTGACCCCTGATCTATGCCATGTAAGCATAGTGATAATTCACAAATGAAGGGGCATAATAATAATAATAATAATAATAATAATAATAATAATAATAATGTGGTATTTTGGGATGTAACTAGAGTTCAGAAATAAGGAAATGCAACTTGATATTAAATAAATAATGGGAATTCAGAGCACATGAAAACGATCAGTATGAACAACCTTGGATAAGACTTATCCTAATCAGCTTTGCCCTTCCGGGCTTGTATTTTACAAAACTGAGCATAGTGAGAAAGTCTCCTTTCAACTAGCATCAGCCATTCAGAACTTATTTTTAATTTCCCTTGGCTTCTGTTGCACTCTAGATGCCTAATAGTGTTAGTTTTGATTTTGAAGGTGTCAGGGGGAGGGGGAGTCAGACTTATGGGCATGTCTACTTAGTGACTTGATGCTGCACTGATTCAGCACATCCTGCCCTCACAAGGTGTACCCTACCCATGCCATCGCACAGTAGTCTTGAGTAGCAGGCTTTGAGAAGTGCTATTTCAAAATAATTATCTTGACAGCAGTAATTACACAGGAGCCATGCAAGAAATGTCAATCTCTCCAAATAGCTAGAAAGGACTTTGTGGCTTTAATAGCACCTCAGTTATATCTTCCACCAAACACGTTATGAGATATCTAGTGATGCTGCTGGAAGGAGATGGTGGCTTGATGAACTTCAGCTGCTGTTGCTGTGGTTGTACTGAACAAACCTATTTTAAAAAGCATTGTTGTTTACTCGTTTAGTCATGGCCGACTCTTCGTGACCCCATGGACCAGAGCACACCAGGCACTCCTGTCCTCCACTGCCTCCCGCAGTTTGGTCAAACTTCAAGAACTCTGTCCAACCATCTTGTCCTCTGTCATCTCCTTCTCCTTGTGCCCTCAATCGTTCCCAACATTAGGGTCTTTTCCAGGGAGTCTTCTCTTCTCATGAGGTGGCCAAAGTATTGGAGCCTCAGCTTCAGGATCTGTCCTTCCAGTGAGCACTCAGGGCTGATTTCCTTCAGAATGGATAGGTTTGATCTTCTTGCAGTCCATGGGACTCTCAAGAGTCTCCTCCAGCACCATAATTCAAGAGCATCAATTCTTCGGCGATCAGGCTTCTTCATGGTCCAGCTCTCATTTCCATACATCACCACTGGGAAAACCATAGCTTTAACTATACGGACCTTTGTCGGCAAGGTGATGTCTCTGCTTTTTAAGATGCTGTCTAGGTAGCAACCACAAATCCTGCAGAAAGCACCAGAGACACAGGCAACGCAACCTCCCTTTTGCATATTTTCTTTTGCCCTGTAACTATTCAGCAGCAGAGTGGCATATTTTGTGTCAGTTCGCTGTGTTCTGTTTCTCGGCTGTTATCCCAGGTTGCTGGAAATGGACCATCGGATCACAGATTAACTTTGAGATTTCCAAAAGCCAGTGCGATACAGCGGCTGGATCATGTGCTCAATCCAAGGTCCTGTTTGGTTAGGAAGCTGACCGAGCAGTTTGGGGACAAATCGCTCCATGCTTGCCAGGCTTACACCAGCGGAGTTGTTATTAAGCTTAAGAACTGGTGGGTGAATAGTGCCTTGGAGTCAAGGGGGAATAGAAATGTTACAAATGAAATAAAAAATAAACTCCAGCTGCCCAACTGTCAGTTATTGGGGCTTGAACTGGGATTCCTGAGGGGCAGGAGTCAACTAAGTTGTTGCATATGTGGAATGAGGGACGTTCCCTTCTCTCCTTCCATGGTGTCCCTTAAATCTGCTTTGGAGGGTCCTCCAACCCTCTCAACAGCTTTAAGGGTTGCACAGGGCAGAGGAGGGAAGAACATCCCATTGCACAAGCAGGACTCTGTCCCTTGCAAGCACACCCCATTTAGCTATGTTGTATTCCACTCTGCAGGTTTGGCATTGAGAACTTAGAGCCAACCCAGACCTGAAAGGATCTTAGATAGATAGATAGATAGATAGATAGATAGATAGATAGATAGAGGTAAAGGTAAAGGGACCCCTGACCATTAGGTCCAGTCGTGACTGACTCCGGGGTTGCGCGCTCATCTCGCATTATTGGCCGAGGGAGCCGGCGTATAGCTTCCAGGTCATGTGGCCAGCATGACAAAGCCGCTTCTGGCGAACCAGAGCAGCACATGGAAACGCCGTTTACCTTCCCGCTGTAGCGGTTCCTATTTATCTACTTGCACTTTGACGTGCTTTCGAACTGCTAGGTTGGCAGGAGCTGGGACCAAGCAACAGGAGCTCACCCCGTCACAGGGATTCGAACCGCCGACCTTCTGATCAGCAAGCCCTAGGCTCAGTGGTTTAACCACAGCGCCACCTGGGTCCCAGATAGATAGATAGATAGATATAAAAGCACAAATAGCACTGCATGGTAGCAGTGGGTAGGATTTGGATTGGGGCTCTAGGGTTGCCACCTGTCCTGTATAATACAGGGTTGTCCCTTATTTCAATGTAAAATGCTACTTCCTGTTTTGAAACAGTTTTGTCCTGTATTTCGGGTCTCTCTCCCCCCCCCCCGCCAAGGTAAGGATCTTCTGTGTGTGTGTGTGTGTGTGCGTGTGTGAAAGCACGGATGTAGCCGGGGGGCAGGGAGGGGCAACTACCCCTCTAAATCAACAAAAATAAATACACATAGCTGAGGTTCTGCCCCCTTCCCCAACAAAAGGCCTGCCCCCTCCTAACAAAAATCCTGGCTATGCCCATGTGTGAAAGGTCATAGCACTGACAGATTTACTATTTTGTTACCAATGACCAACTTAGTTGGTCTCTAAGGTGTTACTGGAAGGATTTTTTAAATTTATTTTTGGTTTTTACTATTTTGTGTGTGTGTGTGTGTGCGTGCCTGTGTGTGTACATACATAACAAATTCCTGAGGGGCCATCCTGTTAGGCTGCAATAGATTGCAATGGATTGCCACTTCAGCACCAGATTTTTTTTGGGGGGGGGGAGTCATAGAATCATAGAGTTGGAAGAGACCACAAGGGCCATCCAGTCCAACCCCCTGCCAGGAAACACCATCAAAGCATTCTTGACATATGCCTGTCAAGCCTCTGCTTAAAGACCTCCAAAGAAGGAGACTCCACCACACTCCTTGGTAGCAAATTCCACTGCCGAACAGCTCTTACTGTCAGGAAGTTCTTCCTAATGTTGAGGTGGAATCTTCTTTCTTGCAGTTTGAATCCATTGCTCCATGTCCGCTTCTCTGGAGCAGCAGAAAACAACCTTTCTCCCTCCTCTATATGACATCCTTTTATATATTTGAACATGGCTATCATATCACCCCTTAACCTTCTCTTCTCCAGGCTAAACATACCCAGCTCCCTAAGCCGTTCCTCATAAGGCATCGTTTCCAGGCCTTTGACCATTTTGGTTTCCCTCTTCTGGACACATTCCAGCTTGTCAGTATCCTTCTTGAACTGTGGTGCCCAGAACTGGACACAGTACTCCAGGTGAGGTCTGACCAGAGCCGAATACAGTGGTACTATTACTTCCCTAGATCTAGATGCTATACTCCTATTGATGCAGCCCAGAATTGCATTGGCTTTTTTAGCTGCTGCATCACACTGCTGACTCATGTCAAGTTTGTGGTCTACCAGGACTCCTAGATCCTTTTCACATGTACTGCTCTCAAGCCAGGTGTCACCCATCCTGTATTTGTGCCTTTCATTTTTTTTGCCTAAGTGTAGTACCTTACATTTCTCCTTGTTAAAATTCATCTTGTTTGCTTTGGCCCAGTTGTCTAATCTGTTAAGGTCATTTTGAAGTGTGATCCTGTCCTCTGGGGTATTAGCCACCCCTCCCAATCTCCCCACCCTGTCCTGTATTTTGCCAGAACAAAGTGGCAACCTACCCCTCTAGGGTTGCCATATTTTGAAGAGGACATATTTGCTGATTTTCAACTATGGATCTCTAGGACCGCTCTCACCACGGAAAAGAGGAAATGTCCTGGAAAAAGAGGACATATGGCAACCCTGCGTCATCCCCCCCCATGCTGTTCTCCGCACACCAATTGGGCCTTTTTCCTTCATGGGGCAAATAGCATCTCTGGTGTATAGGAAATATTAAACTTATGCGCACATACACAAATATTAAGAGTGTCTTTTAGCTCAGCAAGCTTCTTAGAACGTGTGTTCAAGTCTCGATGCCCCCACCAGGTGAAGGAAGGAATCAGAGCCCCTGCCAATAGTGGACTGCGTCAAACCCCTGCATTGGGAAGGCTATAGAAAAACCAAGAACCTGCCTTTCTGCTCTTGTCTGCCTAACAAAACAAGATCTTCGACTTCTCATATACCACCTGATTGTAGGCTCTCTTCATACCCTCCATACCTGAATTTTGCTGTAGCCACTGTCCTTTATATGACAGCTTCTTTCCACTTTCCCAAAGGCTGAGAGCAGGGTGGGGAAGGACAGAGGAGAAGGAATTACAGTTTCATTGTGGGTAGATAAGAACTCGTCATGGTGGTTCTACAAGAAACAGTTGTTTGCAAACTGGCTTTTTCCCCCCCCCCCCCAGCCGCGGAGAAAGGGCTCCCTTGCCTTGAAATGCAGCCCGTTTAACAGCTCCCAGTCCAGGGCAGAATTTTAGGACAGGAAATGAAGGAGCTGGTGAAAGCCGTGGGTAATTGAAACTGTATGAAATGCTGGGGGAGGCACTTAGCTCATTAGCAAGGGCACAGAAAGCTAAGCCTATGTTTGCAGAGAGTGCCTCAAGGCTAGGTAAGGGTAATCTCCTTGAGGTTGGGCAAACACCTGTCTGGGATGGGTTGACCGAGGGTTATTTCATCCCTGTGTCAAGGTAGGGTTCTGGAGTAGATGAACTCTTGGGTATCTTTTACAACAGCTGTTTTGTAATTGGAGGCAGGAGCAAAGGCAGGGGAGATTCACTGCTCTCTCCCTTGCTGGGTCAGTCAGAGGCTTTACCTTTTAGGAAAACATGATGACCGCTGCTGCAGAAAGTTTTATGCTTGCATAAACAGGGGAAAGGAAGGCAACGAAGAGCAATTTGGCTAGATGCAACTGCCTGTTTCATTGTTTTAAGAGATGGTTTTGGAGATCTAGGGCAGGCATCCCCAAACTGTGGCCCTCCAGATGTTTTGGCAGCCTACAACTCCCACAATCCCTAGCTAACAGGACCAGTGGTCAGGGATGATGGGAATTGTAGTCCAAAACATCTGGAGGGCCGAAGTTTGGGGATGCCTGATCTAGGGTTAACCATGGTTGGAACAGGAGCCTGGGATAGTAGAGAAGGGACCGGACTGCTGTGTTGTTGCCCATGTGAAATATGATATTCTTTAATGGGACATCCAAGCATTATATGACTGCCAGGCAAACCAGGCAGCAGTTTAACCAGTGATCAGAGCTGAAACTAAGATGGCTTGGCCATCTTGTGCCAGACGTACACATGGTGCTGTTGTTTTAAAGGAAAGTATGGATGGAAAGGCTTGTTCCTGGTTTGCAATGACCTTAAAAAATAAAATAAAAGTATGCTGTAAAGAAAATGGTGACAGCCCCCCACTCAGTCTTCACACCATTAAAGGCATGCACTGCATGTTGCCTTCCAAATAAAAATAAAAATAAGAGCATAGGTCCAGATATGTCAGTTGCCTTTCAAGTAAGGAAGCTCCCAGCTGGGACAATATCCTCCTTCCACTGAGAAGCTGGAGTGGCTTCCCACCAGTATTTGTGACAGCAGCAAATCCCCTGCCTTTGGTTTAGGAAGGAAGTTGGGTGGGGGGGAGAATGGGGTTTGAAAGCCATGATGACCTTCTGATGATTCACCCTGGGCACCTTTGTCCTTTTCCCTCAATATCTGATCTCTGGAGGAGCTGGGAGGCTTGGAGACGAAGGAGTTAAATGCATCTTCAGCAAGTGTTCCTAGGAGGGAAATGTGTTCTACATATATTTGGTCAGATTACAAGAGCAGCAGGATACAATTAATGGCTGTGACCAGAAGATTGCTACAATATGAGGCTAGCACTGCCCTTGTTTATCCATGCACTTTGGCTAAAGCCTGAATTCGCAGAAGTGTCCCTGTTGATCTTGAAATTAAAGCTATTCAGGCATGATTCCTTTGTTCTGGTTTAGCACTGGGTAATAATAATAATAATAATAATAATAATAATAATAATAATAAGGGACCCAGGTGGCGCTGTGGATTAAACCACAGAGCCTAGGGCTTGCTGATCAGAAGGTCGGCGGTTTGAATCTCTGCTACGGGGTGAGCTCCTGTTGCTCGGTCCCAGCTCCTGCCCACCTAGCAGTTCGAAAGCACATCAAAGTGCAAGTAGATAAATATGGACCGCTCTGGCGGGAAGGTAAACAGCGTTTCCATGCGCTGCTCTGGTTCGCCAGAAGCAGCTTTGTCATGCTGGCCACATGACCCGGAAGCTGTCTGCGGACAAATGCCGGCTCCCTTGGCCTATAGAGCGAGATGAGCGCCGCAACCCCAGTCGGACACGACTGGACCTGATGGTCAGGGGCCCTTTACCTTTACCTTTAATAATAATAATAGTGCACACAAATACTTCTACTTCCAGAAAACAGAAAAAGGAAAGAGAGAGAGCTGGGGAGGGAGAGAGGGATTAACAGCGAGGAATTTATCTAAAATCAGTAGGTACCTTCAGGCACCCCTGTCACTTTTCATGAGCTGGAAGGGACAATTTCCTCACAATTTCCCTAACCTTTTCCACACCTGGCATTCTATGTGACACCAGGTATGTGATATACAAGGACATGGCTCCAAAGGAACAACTGGGAGCTTAAAAATGATCTCCTAATTGTTCCCTTACAAACAGGGCTCACTGACAACCCCGAGCAGCTGATTGGTACTAATAGCGAGTTCCACTGAGATCGACTGCATTAGGGCATTCCTCTTCGGGGAATATCTATATAAGACTTTGCAGGCATACTTGGCACAAAGACATAAGCTACTGTAAGGATGTCTGGCAGGGTTAAAACCAAGGTCGGCTAGTCATGTCAGCATATGCTTTGAAGGTAGGCAGGCAGCTTAGAAATCTCTGTGCAACAAAGATTAGTCAGTTGAAGGGAGGTTCATTGTGCCCGTCCAGAAAAAAAAGAGTGAAGATTAGGGCCTGGGTAAAACAAAATTCAGATACAGACTGGAAGATATTTTTGAAACTCTGCTCCTTCACTAACCATTCATGGCATCACTTGCTTCCCTTGGCCTTTGATGAGCCAGGCTCAATTCATGGTTCTGCTGTGTTTGGTTGAGTTTATTTATTTGCTCCATTTATACCCTGCCTTCTTCCATCATGGAATTCAATCTTGAGAGGGTAAATGTTTGTGATTTTCCCTGTGCCCTCGGAACTCCTTGATAATGTTGTTGTTGTTTTACTACTTCATATTTGACTGTTCCTGTCCTCTCAGGGCCGGATTTAGGTTTGATGAGGCCCTAAGCTACTGAAGGAAATGGGGTACTTTATATGTCCAGCTGTGCTTTGTCAACAACAAATCACCACTGTGTTTTTGGTGTTGAATATATGCTATATAATGGCATGTCCAACAGGTAGATCGTGATCTAATGGCAGATCACTGGTAGATCATTGGCTCCCCCCAAAGAAGTTGAACAACTGTGGCTCCCCTAAAAAAAAAGCTCAACATTTTACCTCCTGACTTTGACCTGAACCCCAAAAAGGGGGGTAGATCACTGCCAGTTTTAACTCTGTGAGTAGATTGCAGTCTCTTAGGAGTTGGCCACCCCAACGTGAGATAACGTGAGATGAGCGCCGCAACCCCAGAGTCGGTCACAACTGGACCTAATGGTCAGGGGTCCCTTTACCTTTACCTATACGGTAATTTATGGACCTAATAGGTATCTAAAGCCATTTGCACATAACAAAATGTAGGCACTCTGTATATAGAAATTAGCAAACCAGTGATATTTTAGAGAGCAGGCTAGCAAGTGGAGCCCATTACTTACATCATGGGAGCCTACACAACACAAAACACTGGTGCTGTATAAAGGTTTTATTTTATTTGTTTTTTATCTTATATTTTGGAAATGTACATCCAGCTTTTTCCCCTTTGAATTTTTTGGGGCCCCCAAGAGAGTGGGGCCCTAAGCTATAGCTTGTTTCGCTAATATATAAATCTGGCACTGTGTCCACTGTCACCTATTTGGTTTTCAAAGCAGGCAGTGGGGCAAATTTTGATTCCCCCCCCCTACTTCCAGGAAGCATAGGTGCCAATTCCCAGATTGAAAAATCCAGGATCGGAAGTTGCGCTGCAGAGCAGCACCGAAAGTCGCTTCTACGCATGTTCTTCCCATTTCCAAAATGGCCGCAGCGCCGGAAATCACGCTGCGGTCATTTTGGAACTGGGCAGAGCAGCACCAGAAGTCACTTCTATGCATCCTCTGCCCATTTCCAAAATGGCCGCAGCACCAAAAATCGCTTCTGCGCATGTCCAGAAACTCCAGACATGCGCAGAAGGAGCCTCCCCGGGCCAGTAATAATTCGGGGATTTACAGGTTTTTTTTAAAAATCCGGGCTGCCAGCGGGAAACGGCTGGAAAAATGGGGGTTTCCCGGGGAATACGGGAGACTTGGCAGCTATGCCAGGAAGAGATAACTTGGAGCTTTATTCCAACCCTTTAAGAAACAATGATGCAATGCAACTACTGTTAGCAGTCCCTGTTTGAGTGGTGAGAAATCCTGGACTAGTGTTGTACAGAAGATTTATTTTATCTTTGTGGTATATTTTATCTCCATACCGTCCTTGGTTTGCGGATCTAAAGAGCAGAGCAGGATGACAGCACATAGACTCCTACAACAGGCAGGCAGCAAAACTAAAGTGCGGTAATTCCTGCATCAGATTTACTATTCCTGCATCAGATTTACTATTCCTGCATCAGATTACCAAAGCAGCAGTTTGTATGCTTGCAGCTCTTTGAGCTGCTTCTTATCCAGCTCACTCCATCCAAAAGTTCACCACTCTCCCTCCTGAGTCAAAACTGCCAAATCGCTTTTATTTTCTCTCTCTGTCCCTCCCTCAACTTATGATGAGTGTGACATTTCCGAGGCTAGAGAGGGATTCCAGGACACCAAGGACTATTTAAACCCTTTCTTTTACAATCTTGATCTCCCATCAACATTGGGAAGCAAATTCCATAGGATCAGTCTGTTCATGGTAATCGAGACAGCCAAACTCATAACAACATAATAGCACATGAGTTATGCGTCTCCCCCATTCCTTTTGCATTGCCCTTTAAAGGTCAATGAATAGATAATGCGAAACAAAGACTCACTAGTTACCTGAGCTGAAAGAAATCAGGCTTATTTCAATCATATTACCTAGTAATGGTAAGAAAGAACAGCAAGGAAGAACAGAGAGTGCACCTGCATAAGTGCCGGACAGGATCCTGGAACAGGAGGTCCTAAAGGAAGAACAGGCTACATCAAGGTGGATCATACTTCTGAGCCAGGTTCAAGGCCCTCGTATTAATTTACAAAGCCCTGAGCAACTTAGGTCCAGGGTACTACAGCAGGGGTCCCCAAACTAGATGCGGCCCAATCGCCTTCTAAATCCGGCCCGCGGACGGTCCAGGAATCACCATGTTTTTACATGAGTAGAATGTGTCCTTTTATTTAAAATGCATCTCTGGGTTATTTGTGGTGCCTGCCTGTTGTTTTTACATGAGTAGAATGTGTCCTTTTATTTAAAATGCATCTCTGGGTTATTTGTGGGGCATAAGAATTCGTTCATTTTTTTTTTTCAAAATATAGTCCGGCCCAGAACTGTAGACAACTCTGCCATTAGAGATTCAGCAGGCACCTTCTGTGCCGACTTATCAATGCCTGCTGAAAATGTTTCTGTTCTTCCATGCCTCTGCAGGCAACCAAGAAAATATTGGTTCCATTCCACCATTCCACCATGATTAATTGATGTCTGTTTTTAACTTTTGAAATAGGTTTTTACTGGGTTTTTTTTTAAAAAAAAATGTTAACTGTTTTGATATATTTTTTAAATGAAAGAGTGGCCTATAAATATTTTTATGAATAAATAGATAAAATAGTGAAAGTGCTATATGGTAGTTCAGAGTTAGCAAACGTTTTTCCCTCCAGATGTTGTGGGTTGAAACTCATGTCGGCCCCAAGGAGCATGGTAAATGGTCAGGAATAATGGAGCAGAAGTCTACACAGGATCTGGGAGGTACCACCTTGGCCACCCTTGTGGTAGATTATAAGGACATACAGCAAACCTATATGTATTTTGGGGGGTTTTTTTACATCTTAATTTTGGTATGCCAACAATAATAAAGAACACAACAGACGTTGCATTTCAGTAAATGAAATAAGCAGGTGAAATGTTGGCTTTAGCTTCTAAGACAAGGTGGGGAGTGCACAACATCTGGAGAGTGCTATGTTGGCTATCCCTGTTTTTGTTGTTTTTTCCTTTTTGAAAGTCCTGCCCCCATCCCTCTTCTTCATTTGCTCAGGTCCATTTGACTATGTGCTATAGAGGAAAATATATTTTTTTAAAGAAAAACAGTGGAGTGGGGGGTTGAGAATGAACTCGCTTTAAAATTCAATCTGTAGTAAAAAGCAAATCAGGCTCTGTAGCTGCATTTCGGGAGCTGCAAAATGAACTTCAGGATTCATGAACGGTGGAAAGCTCTTCTTCTTCTTCTTCTTCTTCTTCTTCTTCTTCTTCTTCTTCTTCTTCTTCTTCTTCTTCTTCTTCTTCTTCTTCCTCCTCCTCCTCCTCCTCCTCCTCCTCCTCCTCCTCCTCCTCCTCCCCAAACCTGTTTTCCTTCCTGTAAAGAAGACACGTGTAGGTCTGCGTGAGTGTTTTTTGTGTGTGTGACAGTGGCTGTCCTATCCGAGAGAATACTGTATATCAAGTGTGCGAAGGAACAATTTTATAGCAGCAAGATTCCATTACTGCAAATTCTCTCTTGGCTGAAGTGTTTCCTCTTGGGTAAGAACAGGAGCGGGCCCCCAGGAATAAAGCCAACTGCATGACGGAAGCTCTCCCCTCCTTCCCCCTCCACCCCACTCTTCTGTTTCCCCCCAAAAGGGGAAAAAAAGAGACTTGTATTATCCTAGTCGCTGGGTGTGAGAGTGGGCTGCATTTCTTTGTCCTTGTATGTGTGTCTTGCTGTTTGTGCCACCTGCAATGAGCTAATCAAGTGCCTGTCCTAGAATTCTGGTCGGCTTGGCACACATTCAACACAGCTGTCCGGGACTGTATGTGTTCTGTCCATTAACATAGAGTTTCAGGAAAGACACGCAGTGGAGCGGGTGGGGGTAGCAGGGAGCGGGGTGGGGTGGGATGGGGTGTTGTGGAAGTCTGGCTGGAGGAAGAAGGCCCTGAAATCTTTGCAGGCCACGGGCAAGGTTGAAAAGTTCTCATCTCGCTAAGCCATCTCTTTTAGAGCTGAGTTGAACTACAGAGCCTCAAAGATGTTGGGCTGTTGCTGGAATGCAACAGACGTGAGGGTACTGGTTTCTTTTACAATTTGCAGGCAAAGAAAGCCCACGAGAAGCAAATGGTTGGCTTCTTTTTCTTAACATGTAGGGGTTTTCCCCACCCTTGCTTTGCCTTGCACTTGTTCCTAAAGTTGAGCAACATGGTGTGATTGCTGATAGGGATGGCTTAGTGAAGTGGCAGATGGGATTTCAACGTGTAAACAAAGCAGTCAGTGGTGTGTAGTAGTTAAGAGTGTCAGCATAGGACCTGGGGGGGCAGGGTTTAAATCCCCACTCAGCCATGAAACATGTTGGTTGGCCTTGGGTCAGTCACAGATTCTCAGCCTAACCTACCTTGTGGGGTTGTGGGTGAGGATAAAATGGAGGAGCAGAACCACCTTGAATTTTTTCCCTTCATATGCATTTTGATCATAGGTAGAGGTAAAGGGACCCCTGACCATTAGGTCCAGTCGTGACCGACTCTGGGGTTGCGGTGCTCATCTCGCTCTATTGGCCAAGGGAGCCGGCGTACAGCTTCCAAGTCATGTGGCCAGCATGACAAAGCCGCTTCTGGCGAACCAGAGCAGCACACGGAAACGCCGTTTACCTTCCCACTGTAGTGGTACCTATTTATCTACTTGCACTTTGACATGCTTTCGAACTGCTAGGTTCGCAGGAGCAGGGACCGAGCAACAGGAGCTCACCCCGCCGTGGGGATTCGAACCGCCAACCTTCTGATCGGCAAGCCCTAGGCTCAGTGGTTCAACCCACAGCGGCACCCGCGTCCCGATAGTTCTCATAAAGGCATATAAATTATACCAGCCTACCACTATTGTTGTTCGAACTGCCGACCCTCTGATCAGCAAGCCCTAGGCTCTGCATCCCTTTTGATCATAGAATCACAGAATTGTAGAGTTGGAAAGGACCCCAAGTGCCATGTAGTCCAACCCTCTGGAATGCAGGAACCTCAGCTAAAGTATTCATGGCAGATGGCCACCCAACCTCATGTTTCATCCATATTGCAGGACAGCTGCATCCTATGTATGATGCACTCTTTGGGAGGCAGCCAAAACTACAGTCTCTAGGGCATGATCAGGAACATCAATTGGGGATTCAAAGGGACTGTGTGATGCAGTAGTGCTGCATACCCTTTGTCCGTTTGTGCCTACAAGACCACCAAACATAAAAGAAGCTCTTCACTTTGCAACACCTTTTTAAAGCTCACCCCTCCCTATTTTAAAGACATGTTCTATTTCTAGTGGTATGTGGTCGTATCTGCATGATATACTGGGTTGAATGAATGAATGAATGAAATCTTTATTGCTAAAAGCTATAAACCGTCACAATTGGTCACAACGCGTAAAATACAAATAATTAATTTAAAACCGAACAGCAACGACAGCAAAGGAAACATACAAAAATGCAGAAATCACACCCGCATAAGTTAAGCACTCCATATGTTGGGTTTATTGCTACACACAATGCTATTGCATTAAATTAAATTCCCCGTCAATTCTGGTGCTTATACTTCCATCTCTTTTTTTTTTTAATGGAAGAACAAAATTGTGAGCAGCTGAAGATTAGGGTGTCTGAATCAGGCCACTGCTAAGAGGAGAAACTGTCCGAAAGGCAGGATAGGAAGAATGAACTAGATGGCTCACCAAGGAGGTCATTTTCCACCTAGGATGTTGCACTTTCCCCCTTTGAGATCTCTGTCTTCCCACACCCTAAAAAGAACAACTTCTGCCTGATGCCGCTACAGATCTGAAGCTTGGGGCACAGCCCTACCAATGGCAAGGGTGGCATTTGGTGAAGCCCATCAGGGGAGTTTAGATTTGAAGAGCACAGGAACATGTGCTACAATTGGAGGGAGAAGACTCGAACCCAGGGTTTTAATATTGCCCAGACCCAAAGGAAAAAAAAGGGGGGGGGATTTATGGCACGGCAGTGCCTACTTTCTCATGTGACATTTCCAGGGCACAGAGCAGAGAAGCTGTTGTGCATGTATAGTCAAGAAAACTTTTTGCCTTTGCAGTCAACCTGTAAAGACACGTGCGTCTCCTGTTTACCAGGGTGATATTTAACAGATTAGTTTCCCAAAGGATGTTGAGACTCCCAGGGCTATGTGTCTGCATGTTTATGAGGCTCAGAATTACACACAGTCTCTCCCTCCCTCCCTCCCTCTCTTTTTCTCCCTCTCTCCACACACATACGGACACACACTTGGCACAGCCTTCTGTGAAGTTGGTGACAAGGAGAAGCAAATGTCAGGAGAGGGGGGAAAAGTGGAACAAAACTGTCACCTGTTAACAGCCCTGAGAATAAGGGGCAGGGTAGGAAATAGATGCTAGCCACAGGAACTTCCTTGTTAATGACAGAGCTTGACACATCACTTAAGTTTAAAAGCAGTCAGATGAAGTTTGGCTTTTTTCTTTTCACATGCTCCACCCAGAGAGGTCACCCAGGGTTTCTAGCGCTGAGGCTATTGCAAGAGGTTGAAAAAGCCTCTGCCTTTGTAGAAGGGCAGGGCTGGCAGGGCAAGGGATACTGGGGCTCAGGTCAGATTTGAAATTAGTTCCGAGGTGCAGGAGGAAGGATTTTACATTGTTTTAAGCAAGTCCTCGGGAAATGTACCTTATAACTTTAATATTAGAAATTCCTGCACTTGGGTGGCAAGCTAGAGAACAGCTGCAGGTAGCTGATTCATTGCCCAAATCCCTGCAAAAAGAAAAAAGGGGGGGAGCAGCAGGGCCCCCTGCCAAAATGAGCAATGGTTTTTCAAGCTGGAAAAGGCCTCGGAATAAGACGGATGAAGGAGTGGGGAGGGGGGGGGAGTGAGAGCGGGGAAGCTCAGTTATGGAAGCCGGTGCATATTTAATAGGATTAGAGCACATGGGTTTCAAGCCGAGATTCCTCAGACAGGACTTGTTAAACAGTTGATGTGTGCTCTGTGCCTGCTCCCGAAGCAAGGACAAGGAGGTGTGAGGCGGAGAAGAAACAGATCTTGCTCAGAAAGCGATTGTTGTCAGCAGAAGGAAGGAGAGTTTTTGCTCCTGTCCCTCCATTTGGAAAACCTGAATGTTTTGGCTCTTCCTCATATAGCCAAGTCTCTGGGCCAGATTCAACTAAGAGGTCAGAGGCAGCAGGTTGCCCCCAAGATGGGGGGGGGAGGGAGGTGATGCGTTGTAAGCATGTGATGTCACACACGTCTCCCAATACCATGCAGGCTAGTGTAGCCTTCTGCTAGACCAGTGTTTCCCAACCTTGTGCCTCCAGATGTTTTGTGACTACAATTCCCATCATTCCTGACCACTGGTCTTGCTAGCTAGGGATGATGGGAGTTGTAGTCCAAAAACAGCTGGAGGCACAAGGTTGGGAAACACTGTGCTAGGCCACACCGGCCCCCACAGCTAGGTGAGACCATCTCCACCCATGGGCATAGGCAGGATTTTTTGTTAGAGGAGGCAGGACTTTGGGGGTGCGCGCGCGCAGAACTGATGTGATTGGTCAGTTAGTTATGTATTTCTATTGTTTTAGTTGATGGGGGGCAGATGCCCCCAGTGCCGGATTTATGTATAAGCTAAACAAGCTATAGCAGCCCTGTTCAGGGAGGCTTTTAATGTTTTGTAGATTACTGTGTTTTGTTTTTCTGTTGGAAGCCGCCCAGAGTGGCTGGGGAAGCCCAGCCAGATGGGCGGGGTATAAAGAATAAATTATTATTATTATTATTATTATTATTATTATTATTATTATTATTATAGCTTAGGGCCCCACTCTCTTGGTGGCCGCCCAAAAAAATTAAAGGGAAAAAACACCTGGATGTACATTTCCAAAATATAAGATAAAAAAAAACAAATAAATCAGGGATGTCCCTGGAAAATAGGGACACTTGGAGGGTCTGTTATACTGAACAGGCTGCTCGTCATTTGCATTCAGCTATCATATTAGTTCAACTAGATGCTTGCATAAGGATTTCTAAATTAGCAGCGCCTTTCAAGCTGGAAGGGCCACAAGTACAACAGAGTTTGCAAGCCATAAAAAAAGCTTCTTATCAAAGCTTATTTCCTCAGACCTACCTTTCATCTTTTATAATATTTGCTTTGCAAATCCTTGAACTTAAAAGGATTAAACAGGTTAAGAGAGAGAGAGAGAGAGAGAGAGCACGAGAAAGACAGCTAGGATGCATTGAATTTAGATTATCACTGGCCTGTAAAACATTGTAGATAAAGGATAAAGTGACTCAGAGTCCCTGTGCTCACAGATTGTAGCAAGTAAAAACTGTCCCTCTATTGCACTGTTAAAAAATAGAGTCTACTCTTGCACTAAAGCCAATGAAGGGTAATTTGCTTGGATATAAGGAAGAAGAGGCTATAATTCAGTGGCAGAGCAGATACACTGCATGCAAATAGCTCCCAGTTCAATTCCCTGCCCTCTCCAAGTAGGGCTGTGAAACATGTCTGCTGCAGCCCTAGAGAGTCACTAGCAGTTAGTGTACTGTATTACTGCTGGCATCCATCTATCTCAGGAGGCAATTGAGGAACACGCCTCTAGCTGAGCTGGGCGGACCAATGGTCTGAACTGGTATAAGACAAATGATCTGGGATGGATTCAACTTACTGGTCCTGCAAGTGGAAGCACATGCAAAGAATTTTTGCTGGTGCAATGGGGGCCTTTTCCCTCTCCCCTCCCCTGATTGGCTCTGGGGACAAGCGCTGACAGAAAGTCTGTAACAGCATGACATCAAATCCCTCTCTTTATGTTCCCATGACCCCACTTACTCAGCCTTTAGTGGTCATTTACTGCGGCTGTACTTGCAACTGTCTTTCAACAAACTGCAGAGTTATGCAAGCCAAACTATTTTGTGTATGATGGGCACAGATTTGCAGTGGCTCAAATGAAATGCAGGGGAAAGTGCCCCTACACCTCTTCTCCTTTTCAAAAGAATACTCTTCATTTATTTGCATCATTTTAATAAATCTAAGATGCATGGATGACCCTTATTTTGGAACATTACAGCACCACTGAAGAACTCAAGTTATCCTGAGATAACTTAAGCAATTTCACCCACTCTTCCCTACTGCAGTCCTTGGAAAGCTTTTCCCGAGTGTCAGATAGTCCTCCTGAACAATGTGAGGTGGAGCATATGCAGAGGGGCTGCTGTGGGGAGGACAAAACAGAAGACTTTCCTTCCACATATTTCCTTAGCAGTGCAATGCTATGCCTGCCTACTCAGACTGGCATTATTGCAGGTAAGTGTGTATCCTAACTTGCCTTAGGATCCAAGCCCTAAACTTTATTGAAATTGGGTTTTTAAGCTTTAATTTAACATATTAATCTGTGAAGTCTTCCACCAGCCTCACTGCAGCAACAGGTGTGACAGCGCAGCGGAATTTGTTTACAGACAAGGACGGGAAATGTAATTCTCGGGAACTTTTAAGGGAGCTTTGCAAGGTGCTCTGGATTAATCATTAATGGCCAGACTCCCTTCTTCGGTTTCTTTCTGTGGATTTACCTTCTCCTTAAAGAATATTTTGAAGTGGCCACATTTACAGAGACAGTTGCAATGTGGGCGAGGAGCAGACGAGGGGACAGTTACAAGGGAGCAATAGGGTGGGTTGTTCACTTTTACTAAACGCCGCTGTTACTCAGGTGGTTACACGATCACTTAGACATGAACACAACTTGCTTCATTGACTGGAAAACAAACTGGGTGAGTTAGGAGCAAGCAGCCCACAAAAATGCACTGTCTGGTCTTGCAGGTGAAGATAAGAACATCTGTTGCCTCCCAAAACCGCAGCGACAGCTTCCCTAGCTAATCTCAATGGGTGGTCAAGGTCATATGGGAGGGGACCCTGTGGGCTGAAAAACTGAATGAAGGGTTAATAGGAAAAGAAAGAGACATGCTCTCAGAGCATAAGGATGGTCACTGAAAAGTACTTGGGGTGCACATTAAAGATATATACCGTAAAACAGAAAAACACTTCAACAGGTAGGAAGTAACAAGTCCGTGTACACTAGTGGCCAAAATTGTGGAAACCTCTTGGGAAAAGTGTATTTCCGAGGTTTGATGGCTCATAACACCTGATGGGCTCTCTCTTCATGCTCATTGGCTACATTCAAATGAAGGAAAGCTACTGCATACCAACCTAAGCAAGTTGTTCTTCCTTTTTCTGGTTATTTGGCTAGAACTTTTGACAGAATACAGATAATTGAACAAACGTTAAGGCATTATGTTCTTCATTAAATTATTTTTCCACTGATATATAGTTTTATGGTATTACTTCCCCCCCCCAAAAAAAGTGGTGTTATGAGCCATCAAACCTCAAAAATACACTTTCCTCTAAATGTTTCCACAGTTTTTGGCCACTAGTGTATTTCCACTCTTTAACAAAGGACAGGGGGCATTTTCTTTAAAATGAAGATGCTTCCTATGTAAAACTCGGGCCTTCTGGAACCCCGGAGTGGAAGGGCAAAGGTGAAATTAATGAATATTTTTTGTAAAATGAGGGGAACTGCGTACTTTCCTTTCTGGCACTCCTATTGCAGGAAGCAAAGAAACTGAGCATCCATTTGGTAGATGCTGCTAACCCTAGAATGCCAGGGGACGAACGGTCACAAAATGAACTGTAAATAATGAAAACTTATAGCGTCATGGTTAGATCGCTTCCAGTTTTAAAAGGATTAAAGCATTCTGTGTCGCTGGCCCATCATGGTCATCCTCGCATCCTCCTGGAGGAACAGGAGTAAACTGAGGTGTGGTTTTGACGAAGATCACAGAGGAGAGTCAGTGGCAGAAGCAGGTGTGGAAATTGGTGTTTCCAGTGTCCAAACTGAAAGCTGAAGGCCAGGGCACACTTTATGAGCAGGGTGGTCATTTGAATGGATTAAAGACCTTAAGGAGGTCTCAGTGCTTTAATGCTGATTGATTGGTCAATTGATTGGCTGACGGAGGAAACAGATCCGTCAGTTCGTGTGTTAGTTACGGTTACTAAAAAATAGCCGCTCAGTATTTGCATTTCTCAGCTGCAACAATGAAAAATGACGGGCTCTGCTTTGAAGCAAACCAACTCTCTACTCAACCCCTGCTGACATGCAACTTTTTAATTTCTTTTAAAAACAACAACAACACCTCTGTCCATATAGGTCATTGTTTCCCAGGTCCCCATGGCCTCTCTTCCACTAGCTTTCCCCTGCCATTTCTCAAGGCAAAACACAGGAAGTTGTGATCACCATGGACACTGAGGGTCCACGGAGGTTGAAAAGTGATTCTGATTGGAGTTTCCCAGTGTGTTTGCTTTGCCTTGCCCTGCAGACCTTCTGACAGAGAGAGAGAGCCAGAGACTGACCTTCATGGTGACCCATAACTGGTCCATCCAAGCTCCTGATTGCAACCTTCTGGGTGACGTGAGCTACTTTAATAGAATCCTCTTGTGCATTCTCCAACTGGCGCCTTTAGCAGGCCTCATCTTTGCAAAAGAACTCCGCTCTTTACTTTGATTTTAATTTTTAAAAAGAGTAGTAGGAAGGGTATTACGTCAAGAAACAAGGTTCCTTAGCTGTCATCCCATGCCATACTCCAAGATCCTTTTCCTTAGGACTGAACGTGGTATAATTTGTAATCTTTATTGTGCACTACGTATTTCAGTGCTTAAATTTTCCTTAAGCATAACCTTAAACCTGCAAACTTTGCGCACCAGTCAAGAGTTAAGCAGTTTCAGTTCCTGCTGATTTCAGTGGGAGAGCATCCATCTGTTAAATTCTTTCACTGATGTCGATGGTACTTTAATGTCATTTTATTTGGACACTGTCTTTAAGTGGCCAACATGGTTAATGATATATTTGAGAATCAGTTGATATTTTCTTAAAGATCCTTTAGAATTATTTTTTTAAAAAATAATGATGACCGTGAATTATTCTTTCCCAATTCAAACTGCTGCTCAGTTATGTTTGGGAGGGGCAATGGAAAATATTACCCATATTAAATCCTAGGAATATAGGAGCCAACTCTTTGGGGCCGAGGTCCCTTTGCCCCCTCCCCAATAAAATATTTGAGGGGGCCATGCCCCCCAAGGTTGATGGGCATTGCCACTCAAATGGTGTGTGTGTGCCCCATGTCTTGTGATCGATTATGTGGAGCAGGGCTTACCTGGGGGTCCCCAATATTTTATTCAAGTTGGCACCCCATAAACTGACAATGACTAGACATATTGCAGCTGATTTCTCTATGTGGCCTCCCCTTCTTGAAAAGACCCAAGAGTGATGCATGGAGTGAATCCTGTCCATATGGTATCTTTTTCTAGGTTAGGGGGCATGTGTACAATAGCTACCAGCTGACCTGATCTCCCCATTCAGTTTTTTTACACACACTTTTACAACAGCAGATATCTGCTGAATTAGTGCAAAGGGGAAAAGGAGGAGTATGCGTCTGTTACCTGATACAAAGAGACCTAAGGAGAAGCAGACATTGCCTGTTCCTTTGCTTAACATGGTGACATACAGCAGGGTTTATGATCGGAATGGCATTTGTGGTCCCATAATGCAGTCTCAAGAAGACTAGAGTACCAGAATCTATTGGCTTGAACACAATGTTTCTCCATGCTGTGCTGATTGGCAGGTGTTACAATACAGGCTGTGCCCCTGGGGGAGAATCAAAGTTGGGGATTCTCCTTAAGGGTCACCATCAAAGCTTTCTTTCCTCCCTGTGCTAGCCACTGGAGAGAGGAAGAAAGAAGATTTCATGTTGTGCTGCCTTCCTGATTTGCAGCACTAGTTGACCACACCTGTTTATGGAGTCATCTCAGCTCAGTTTTCATAGCTGGTGGCCCATATTCCTGAGAGCTTTTTGTGAGTGTGATACTAATGGGCAACTCTCATTATTTTAGTGGCCAGCTCTCTGATGGGAAAACTGGGGAAGGAGGTCCAAGACTGAGGAAGCAGGTCCATTTGTAAAGTTCTCATAGTAAAGGGTAAAGGGACCCTGACCATTAGGTCCAATCGTGACCGACTCTGGGGTTGCGGCGCTCATCTCGCTTTATTGGCTGAGGGAGCCAGCATACAGCTTCCAGGTCATGTGGCCAGCATGACTTCTGGCGAATCAGAGCAGCACACAGAAACACCGTTTACCTTCCCACTGTAGTGGTACCTATTTATCTACTTGCACTTTGAGGTGCTTTCAAACTGCTAGGTTGGCAGGAGCTGGGACCGAGCAACGGGAGCTCACCCTGCCGTGGGGATTCAAACTGCCAACCTTCTGATTGGCAAGCCCTAGGCTCAGTGGTTTAACCCACAGCGCCACCCGCATCCTGAGTAAAAGGTGACTATAGGGTTGTGGCGCTCATCTCGCTTTCAGGCCAAGGGAGCCAGTGTTGGTCCACAGACAGCTTTCTGTGTCATGTGGCCAGCATGACCAAACCACTCCTGGCACACAGAACACTGTGGCAGGGCCGTCTCAAGCATGTCGGGCGTCCTGGCGCCGTGGTGCGGAGATCGCTCCGGCGACCCTGCTCCGCCCCGTTTCTTGCTGCGGTTGGTGGGTGGCTGCAGTGCGCAGCGGGGCTGCCGCCCTGGCGCCCCGGCGCCCCGCGCCACCCAGCCTACCCCTAGAGCTGGCCCTGCACTGGGGCGAGTGCCAGAGCTCACGGAAACACCATTTACCTGCCCGCCACAGCTGTACCTATTTATCTACTCGCACTGGTATGCTTTCGAACTGCTAGGTTGGAAGAGGCTGGGAGAAAGCAATGGGAGCTCACCCCATCACACAGATTCGAAATGCCGACCTTACGACCGGCAAGCCCAAGAGGCTCAGTGGTTTAGACCACAGCGCCACCCACATCATCTGCTGCTGAAGAACTGCATTCTGTGGGTGGCGAGTAGAGATGAAATCACTGGTGCACAACTACCAAGTTACGGTATCACGAATACAATTTGATTTGGTACAACCTCAGGCTGGTTTGCACCTGTGTGCTCATGACATGGCAAGAGATTACTTGCGAGTGTGAAGGGGCCATCCCAGAGATAGAGCTTTAATAATCCAGTGTGGCTGGGAGAGAGCCGCTGTTCATCCAGCTAGTTCATATGCAAACATGAATGATCTTGCTGTGCAATTCCCATCCAGCCTCTTTTGAAGGGGCTAAATGATACAGCTTTTGATGTGGAGGGGAATGCAAACCCATTAGTTGTTGCATGTGTGTGTCCAGGGCTGGATCAGGGCCAGGGGTTTTCTTATTCTGAAGCTGTGGCTAGCTCGTATCCCAAACCATTGCATACTGTCTCTGGAGTCTGTGCTCTCATTCGTTGTCGTCATGCCTTTTGAAGTGCCACCAGTGTATTTGACCATGGATTCGAGTGCTTCAGAGGGCAAAGGCATGATTGGAGCCAAGAAATTGCTGTCTCAAGTGTTTGCCCTTCCTCTGAGCACAAAATTGAAATTTGAGATTGGGGACTAGGTGACTGCCAAGCAGCTCTTTTTAACACGAAGGTCAGTAGCGACTGAGTTTCAGCCAGATGTCATTCAACTCAGCTTAGCTCCATGTTAGAATCACAGCTATTTGCACTGTACTGGAACAGAAGGAAATCCTAGAATTCTCCCTGTGATTCATCATCTGTAAGAAGCTACCAATTATAGGTTTCTGAGGTAAATCTCTCTCACCCCTGTGGTTTTGGCAACTGGCATGAGGAAATCGTGATAGCTATTCAATATTGCAACAAGTCCATTATATGTTTTCTTCAGATTATATTTGGCAGAATACGTATCTCTCTCTGTGTGTAAGTATGTGTGTTTAAATAAACTACAATTTTCTTTCCTTCTCTTGTTAACCACATTACGGAATACTTGTTGGAAGAACTGTTTATAACAATTTGCAGTGGTAATCTCCCATGCGATTGTTGACCAATGAATTCAAGTGACAAAATGTGAAGCCATTTCCTCTCTGAGCCTCTGGCTTCCTGATCTGTCAGACTCCACTCAGTTGTCTTGTGACCGTGGTGGTGAGCGTGAGTGTGGTCTTTCCTTAAAAAATAAAATAAAATGAAATAATAAAAATTGCCCTGCCAAGGCTTCCTTTCTTGTGCTAACTGTCCATTTTCATTGCAGATGGAGCCACCATGTCTCAACAGGTTGGGCAGTCAACTTCTTGGTCCATCTAGCTAAGTATTGTCAGTACTGACAGGTAGCGACTCACGGGGGTTTCAGGCAGGGGTCTCCTCCATCCCCACCTGAAGGTGCCAAAGATTGAAACGGCAACCTTCTAGATCAAACTGAGCTACAGCACAGGAAGACATATTGTGTCCTTCTGTGTGGGACCTGACCTGAGGCCAAGAATTTGTCTTATAACAAATGTGTAATATCATTAAATGGCTCAGGACCGCAATACCTCAAGGACCGCCTCTTTCCATATGAACCTTCCCAGACCCTGAGTTCATCTTCTGAGGCCCTTCTTTGTGTTCCTCCTCCATGAGAGGTCCAGAGGGTGGCAACATGAGAACGGGCCTTCTCTGCAGTGGCTCCCTATCTGTGGAATGCTCTCCCTAAGGAAGTTCGCCTGGTGCTTTCATTATACAACTTTAGGCGCCAGGCAAAAACATTCATTTTTAACGAGGCCTGTGGTTGATCTGATTTTCATCCTATGCCATTTTAAAATGTGGGTTTTTTTTGTTGGGGGGGTCTATTAGGTTGTTGGCGCTGTGGTTAAACCACTGAGCCTAGGGCTTGCTGATCAGAAGGTCGGCGGTTCGAATCCCTGTGACGGGATGAGCTCCCGTTGCTTGGTCCCAGCTCCTGCCA
The DNA here is from genome assembly GCF_963506605.1 of Zootoca vivipara. Lineage (NCBI taxonomy): Eukaryota > Metazoa > Chordata > Lepidosauria > Squamata > Lacertidae > Zootoca > Zootoca vivipara. Next base: position 100,358,390 of record NC_083277.1, read on the forward strand.
ACCTAGCAGTTCGAAAGCACGTCAAAATGCAAGTAGATAAATAGGAACCGCTACAGCGGGAAGGTAAACGGCGCTTCCATGTGCTGCTCTGGTTTGCCAGAGGCGGCTTTGTCATGCTGGCCACATGACCTGGAAGCTGTACGCCGGCTCCCTCGGCCAATAATGCGAGATGAGCGCGCAACCCCAGAGTCGGTCACGACTGGACCTAGTGGTCAGGGGTCCCTTTACCTTTTATTCTTAATTTTGTGGTTTTATATCGTGATTTTATTCTGTGAACCGCCCTGAGGTATAGGGCAGTATATAAATCCAATAAATATATATATAAATAATATCCTCATAATGGCAGATGGGGGTGTGTGGCTATAACTTATATTAGGAGGATGTCTATATTTCAGATCGGAGATTTGCTAGATAGTGGCTTGCAGTTCTGTTATAAGAACTTCCTCAGCCTTTATTGGTGAAATACAATACCTTCTCCATGGTGAAACTTAACATTAATAATAATAATAATAATAATAATAATAATAATAATAATAATAATACCCCACCAATCTGGATGGGTTGCCCCAGTAAAAACATAATAAAATGTCGAACTTCCCAAAACAGAGCTGTCTTCAGATGACTTCTAAAAGTTGTAAAGTTCTTTATTTCCTTGACATCTGAAGGGAGGGTGTTCCATAGGGACGGTGCCACTACTGAGAAGGCCCTCTGCTTGGTTCCCTGTAATTTCACTTCTTGCAGTGAGGGAATCGCCAAAAGGTCCTCAGAGCTGGACCTTAGTGTCCGGGCTGAGTGATAGGGGTGGAGACGCTCCTTCCTGCCAGCAATGTTGTGAATTGGAGCCCCAGTCACATCCCTGGCTGGATTGTGTGTTCTGCCAGGGTTCACCTGTTACCACCTCTGCTGTCTTCTCCACTATCACATATGGAAAGGGGCAAGGGGTGGCAGAGGTGGTGGAAGTGGTTGAAGCAAGTGCTCCACCAGCACCCTTGAACACAAATACTTGTGAAAGGCTTGAGCTTTGTGAGCGATTGATTCAGATATGCACAGAAACACGACTCTTTTCAGGTTCAACTTCAGGTTGTTGAAGCACCCCTACCAAGGCAACCAGCAGGGCCGGTGCTAGGGTGTTTTGCGCCCTAGGCGAGATCACCTTCTGGCACGCCCCCCCAATAAAAAATAAATAAATAAATAAATACAAATAAATACAAATAAATACAAATAAAAAATAGAAAAAATAGAAAATCGAAAATCGAAAATAGAAAAATAGAAAATAGAAAAAATAAAAATAAAAAATAGGAAAAATAAAAATAAAAACAAAAAGTAGAAATAAATAAAAATGAAATTAAAAACAGCTGAGAGGTGGGGGGAGGTGGCCCCAGGCTCCTGCTCCTGCGCGCCTCCGGAGCTTCGCACGGGAGCGCGAGCCTGGGGCCACCTCGCTGCGCCTGTCAGCTGCAGCCTATAGATAGCGTGCGCCTCAGGATAGCGGCCTAAAGCCGCTCTACAGCTGACAGGCACAGCGAGGTGGCCTCAGGCTTGCGCTCCCGCGCACCTCCGGAACTTCGCACAGGGAGGGCGAACCTGGGGCCGCCTCCACTGCGCCTGTCAGCTGTAGAGCGACTTCAGGCCGCACTCCGGAGGCATGTGCGTGCCTCTGGAGAGCGGCCTGAAGCCGCTCAGCACCGGCGGGCGGCGGGCAGGCTGGCCAGCGCCCCCTCCATTCTGGTGCCCTAGGCAGCTGCCTAGGTCGCCTGAATGGACGCACCGGCCCTGGCAACCAGCCTGACTGGTACGGGGCAGCTTCTTATGCTCTTTGTTTTGACTGGCAGGGAAAAGAAGCATGTTTGCTCCTATAGGAGATAACAAGAAAAATAAAAACAAAAGCACTGTTTTTTCAAAGTTTCTCTCTCTCTCATACACATTGAACTGCAAAGAGACCCCCCTCTTATGCAGCTGGGATCGGAAGCATGCCACGAGTGGGTGCAAGCGTCCCCAACCGTCCCCAATTAATTAATTTCGAAACTATGCAGAGGGCCAGTTTGCATTGGCTAAAACTGTGTGAGAAAGTGTCTTGCGGCATTTCTGTGTTGTCCAGGATGCAGTTTTGTCATCTGAGACTGCTTTGCATAACAATGCACTGAGCTCTAATTATGCACAAGGGATGCTAATGGGCCCTGGGTATGTTGTATCGCCCTGGGAAAAGTATCTCTCCAGGAGGAAAAAAGAGAGAGAGAGAGTGCGAAAGAAAGAAATAAAGAAAAAGAGAGAGAGAAGGGGGGGGGAAATCTACTCATTGAGACTGAACCCCATTTTAGAGTGGGAGTTGGGTGGAGAAAGGAAAATTACATGCTACAAACACAACAATATAACAATGCATTTATTTGCTATCAACAACTAAAATTGTGTTCTTTTTGCAAAAGCCAGGCCTCTGCCTCAAAGAGATTACAAAATACATTTTGACAGAGCAGGAGACGACAGATGGTCAGGAAGGAAAGTGCGAAAGGGAGGCCAGAGCAAGATTATCATGGAGTATATGGGTCAGCTATCAAAAACAGCAACTTTGAATTCCCCCCCCCTCTCTCTACTGGAACATACAAAATGTGTGGCAGGACATCAATATGTTATGAGCTTCCCTTACAAGCAACAGCCAGTTGTGGCACAGAGCAGGGAAAGTCAGAGTAAAATATGCCATGCAGGACATTAAAAATAAATAAATAAATAAATAAATAAATTGCTATGTAATAGAATCTTAGAGTTGGAAGGGACCCTGAGGGTCATTTAGTCCAACCCCCTGCAATGCAGGAATCTCAGCTAAAGCATCCATGACAGGTGGCCATCCAACCTCTGCTTTAAAACCTCCAAGGAAGGAGAGTCCACAACCTCTGAAGGGAGACTGTTCCACTGTTGAACAGCTCTTACTGTCAGAAAGCTATTTCCATATGTTTAGTTGGAAACTCCTTTCTTGTAACCTGAAGCCATTGGTTCAAGTCCTACCTTCCAGAGCAGGAGAAAACAAGCTTGCTCCATCTCCCATGTGACAGCCCTTAAGATATTTGAAGATGGCTATCATATCTCCTCTCAGTCTCCTCTTTTCCAGGCTAAACATACCTAGCTCCTTCAACCGTTCCTCATAAAGCTTAGCTCAGGGGTCAGCAAACTTTTTCAGCAGGGGGCTAGTCCACTGTCCCTCAGACCTTGTAGGGGGACAGACTATATTTTGAAGGGGGAAAAACTGAACAAATTCCCATGCCCCACAAATAACCCAGAGATGCATTTTAAATAAAAGGACACATTCTACTCATGTAAAAACACGCTGATTCCCAGACCGTCCGCGGGCCAGATTTAGAAGGTCATTGGGCCAGATCCGGCCCCCGGCCTTAGTTTGCCTACCCATGGCTTAGTTTCTATATACAGTGGTACCCCGGGTTGCGTACTCAATCCGTTTCAGGATGCCGTTCGCCCCCCCAAAAGTACGCAGCCCGAAAGTACGCAACCCGCAGCGTACTCAACCCAAGGTATGACTGTATTACCAGAGAGAGAAGGATGAGATGTGGAGCTGCTAGTTGAGGCGACAACTTTCATGCCTCTCCACCACATCATGTTTCAGCTAGAAGAGGGAAGTTAATCATAGAATTGTAGAGTTGGAAGGGACCCTGAGGATCATCTAGTCCAACCCCCTGCAATGCAGGAATATGCAGCTGTCCCTTATGGGGATCGAACCTGCAACCTTGGCATTATCAGCACCATGCTCTAGCCAATGGAAATGACTGTTAAGTAATTACGTTCTCTGATGTAGCCACCTCAACAAGGCCTGCCTTTATTCAAGCTCCACCTTTTAATACTCTTCCTTTCCCTCTTCCTTCCCCATTTAGAAATGAGGGCCAACTTTGCTTGGGAACAGAAGTGCTTCTGAAAACGCTCTTCCATCTCCAACTCTACTGATTAACCATTTTACCAACGAAACCATTACCTGGCTGATCTGCCAATTAAAATTTGGCAGCCCCAGTAATCACTCATTTCGCCATCTTTGAGTATTTTTGTGGTGCTTGCTGTTTTGTTCTTCCTCTGCTGAGGAGTAGCCTCAGCAGAATCAGGGACAAAGAAACTAGAAGGGCTGTGAAACTTGAAAACAGGAATGGGGGGGGCAGTGGGGAGAAGAGAGCTGGAATTTGAGAAACCATCATATTTGAATGTGGTGACTTTGGGCTTTTCTCTGAGAAAAACAACAACACCACCGCTGCCTATGGCAGGCCAAGTTAGAAAGCGCCCAGCCCCCTACTGTGCTAAGAGATGGTTTATTGTTTGATTCGGCTGTGAGGCAGATTAGAGGCCCCAGGTGGAAAGTCATCATAATCTGCATTTAAATGGGCGAGTTATAAAAGGTAGGGAGCCCAGGAGCCCATGGTATTATGCTGCCTTCTCTAGGCTCAGTAATCGCTCTTTATTTTCCCTGTAGTCTGACCTGGGGGCACAGTTTCTAATTGCCAGGTCACTCCCGCTAATATTGTCATTTCCAGCCAGGGAGTGTGAAACCATGGCAATGCCACATTTTGTTCCAAGTATCCAGAAGAATGAAAATTTCCCTTCTTCTCATCACATAAAATGGCTGGGCTGTGGAGTTTTTGTCCCCACCCCCACCCCACTTTGGTATGGCTCCCATCCTCTCTCAGAAACCCCCGATCCATTCTTTCATCCCTCAGTTCTGTCTCTTGCTAAAGTTGCCTTGATCAGTTTGTAAGGCCTTGTGGCGAGGTAACCAGCCCCTTCTCCCTTGCTCTTTAACATGACTTTTGGGGGAAGGTGGTCAGTAAATGCTTTAATTTCCGATTAACAAACAAATGTGCAAGCAAGTAAACAAAAACAACCACAACCACCCAGTGCTGCTTTTTAAGGTGTTTTTCAATCTTTGCAGCGAGAAGCTATAGAACCTAGCCTCCTGGACAATGGCATTGTCCTGAGTGAATCTCCACCCCCTTTCTCTCCCCCTTTCTCATTCGTCATTTTCATTATCTCCTCTATGGGTGCTGCTACATGGCCTCTGTCTTTGAGCTCTTTGCTTTCCTACTTTTAAGGCTTGCCGCGTTCTGACATGAGTCAACTTGACATGAGTCAACAGTGTGATGCAGCAGCTAAAAAAGTGTGATGCAGCAGTGTGATGCAGCAGCTTAAAAAGCTAAAAAAAAGGCCAATGCAATTCTGGGCTGCATCAATAGGAGTATAGCATCTAGATCAAGGGAAGTAATCGTACCACTGTATTATGCTCTGGTCAGACCTCCCCTGGAGTACTGTGTCCAGTTCTGGGCACCACAGTTCCAGAAGGATACTGACAAGCTGGAACGTGTCCAGAAGAGGGAAACCAAAATGGTCAAAGGCCTGGAAATGATGCCTTATGAGGAACAGCTTAGGGAGCTGGGTATGTTTAGCCTGGAGAAGAGAAGGTTAAGGGGTGATATGATAGCCATGTTCAAATATATAAAAGGATGTCATATAGAGGAGGGAGAAAGGTTGTTTTCTGCTGTTCAGAGAAGCGGACATGGAGCAATGGATTCAAACTACAAGAAAGAAGATTCCACCTAAACATTAGGAAGAACTTCCTGACAGTAAGAGCTGTTCGGCAGTGGAATTTGCTGCCAAGGAGTGTGGTGGAGTCTCCTTCTTTGGAGGTCTTTAAGCAGAGGCTTGACAGGCATATGTCAAGAATGCTTTGATGGTGTTTCCTGCTTGGCAGGGGGTTGGACTGGATGGCCCTTGTGGTCTCTTCCAACTCTATGATTCTATGACAACGTGTCTGGCTCTCCCAATATTTCCCAGCTTCCCCCCTCATCTGCCTCCGAGCTTCTACCTCCCTCAAACCCCAGTTGTAAATCTATACTGTCTTCCTCTTCCTCCTCCCTGGGTCAGGATGGGGAGGCAGTCTCCACCATTCCTTCTCCGCCCAGTCCCTGACAGAAACTGGGTAAGTGGTCCCCAAGTTCTCAGTGACACTCCTACTGGGAAGAGGGGGGCGAAATCTAGTTTTCAGCATCACAATGCATCTCCAGCTAGACATCGTGATATATTGATAAGGATGGAGCTACATAGAGGCGATGGCTGGCTTCATGGTTTTTCCTGTCCTGCATCGTGATTTTTTGTATAGCGCGCGCACACACTTCATGATTCACAATATATTGCCCAGTCAAAAATTACAAAAATGATATCACAATATAGACTTCAAACCAGTTTTGGGTGATATATCAATATATTGCTCAGCCCTACCAGCCAAGGGAAGACTTGCCTCCACATCATGGGCTGAGTGAGTTCCTCAGGGGTCCTCAGTGGAAACTGTTGCCTGGCAACTGCCAATAAGGCAAGAGTTACCTCCTCCATAGGCCCAGCAAGCAAGTTCCAGCTGCTCATACCTACTCCCTTGCCTCAGAGGTCCTCTGCTGCCTTAGTAGGCAGAGCCAAAGGCAACACCAGAGGAAGGCTGAGGATGAGGGCAGGAAATGCCGCCTGGATTATCCTGGCGCCGTGAGGACACCATGTTATTTCTGTTCCCAAAATCAGGCTTGAATGAGATTTTCATTTTGAGAATCTTTTGCATGCTACTTTTTGAAAGCCTCTCAGGGCTATAAAGTAGGATAGAATCCTCGAAAGATTCCATCAACGGTGTCTCCGAAAATTTTTACACATCACTTGGGAAGACAGGCGAACTAATACCAGTGTACTGGAAGAAGCAAAGATCACCAGTGTTGAAGCAATGATTCTTCAACATCAACTTCATTGGACTGGTCATGTTGTGCGGATGACTGATGATCGTCTTCCAAAGCAACTACTCTATTCCGAACTTAAAAATGGAAAGCGTAATGCTGGTGGTCAACAAAAGAGGTTTAAAGACTGTCTCAAGGCAAATCTAAAAAAAATGTAGTATAAACACTGACAACTGGGAAACACTGGACTGCGAGCGCTCCAGTTGGAGAACAGCCTTTACCAAAGGTGTCATGGGCTTTGAAGAAATTCGATCTCAGGACCCAAGGGAGAAACGTGCTGAGAGGAAGGCACGCTTGGCAAATCCACACCGTGATCAACTCCCGTCTGGAAACCAATGTCCCCGCTGTGGAAGGACGTGTGGATCCAGAATTGGCCTCCACAGTCACTTACGGACCCATTGTTAAAACCGTGTTTATGGAAGACAATCTTACTCGGCTACGAGTGATTGCCAAAGAAGAAGAAAATAAGACGAAAGTAAGATATAAATATTATAAATAATAACAGTTTTAACTTGTTTAAATACAGGATGTTGTGTTTTATTGTTTTAACATAATTGTTGTAAGCTGTTCATGTATCTTAACTCATGAAGGGCAGTTTAGAAAGTGACAAAATATTACTACTACTACCACCACCTTATCATTCATGAGCCCCTCCCCCATGCCATTTCCCCAGTCTAAGGCTACAATTCGATATACACTGAATGGGACTTTCTGAAAATACATATACTGTACAGAATTGCACTCTTAAGCACCACCCTCCCAACTGACTACCGGTATTTGTCTCACGCTGGGGTCAGGGGTACAGATACAGTACAAGATACCCGTGCTTGTATTTTTCCCCATTTAGCAAATAATACCTAGAGGGAGCAATATAGATCAGGGAATTGGAACATAAGGAAGACTCAACTCTGCTATGCAGTTTTTCTGATCGAATTAACAGTTCTTTGCCCCTATGGCTGCCTCAAAAAACAGACAAACTGAGGGATTAATATCTCAGCAAAACATACAGTTTGGCCATTTCGTCTTAGGGTCTTTCACTCAACACCTGGTTTTTTTTTTTGGAGTTTTACAATTGAGCTCATGGTTATAGTCTCTTTTTTTTGGCTTTTTCAAATATGTAATTTACTCCATTTCAAAGAGCTCACTGGACTCAGAGTGATTTAAGAAGCAAAACTGGGATCACATTCGTTGATTTTCCAGCTGACAGGAGTAAGTTAATTTTAAACTGCCCAATGAAGCTTTAAAACTCCTGTCCAGCCTTATTATTAGCAGCTTACAATTTATAGAGTGAGACTCTACTTGGTGATAGCTGTTTGGTGGTCAAGAAACTTGGAATAATGAGGTCCCACGCCAAGCAAAGAAAACCCAGTTTAACACTTGCAGTACCCATTTCAAAGCAGATTCTATTGTGCCCAAGATGCACACAAATCTAGGTCTGTGGATTTTTGTTTCTTTACTGCACCATCAATGTGTATGAGACTTTACAAAGTACAGAAGCAAGAGGTTCCTGCTGCAAGGGGCTTACGATCTCCAATAGGCAGCAGAAGATACAACCGAGGAAGGGGGAAACAAAAAGATGGGCAGGCAGGGGAAGAATACATGATTATTTCAATTAAACTTTGGCTTATTTACAAACAGGTATAGGGACTGGGGTGATGAGGGATTGGGAAATTCATAGAGAACTGATGAAGGGAACAGGGTGTGGAGAAAGAGAGAAAAGGAATGTTAGGAGAAAGTGGGCAGGTTGATGCCATAATATTTGAAACAGCTGTTTCAGGAAGAAATGGTTGCTCAAGCTGTCAGGTGGACACATGCTGGCTTTGCAGGGACCTTTACTGAAATATCAAGGAGGCTAAATTGTGTGGTGTGATAGACTTGTGCAGGGAAACTTGAATTCAAATTTGTGTTCTGAAGCAAACTGGATGTTTCACTGAAGATTTACCGGTAACAGACTCTTGAATTTAGATAGATAGATAGATAGATAGATAGATAGATAGATAGATAGATAGATGATAGATAGATGATAGATAGATAGATAGATAGATAGATAGATAGATAGATAGATAGATAGATATAGATAGATAGATAGACAGACAGATAGGTGTGTGTGTGTGTGTGTGTGTGTGTGTGTGTGTGTGTTTTGTTTAGTCATTTAGTCGTGTCTGACTCTTCGTGACCCCATGGACCAAAGCACACCAGGCACTCCTGTCTTGCACTGCCTCCCGCAGTTTGGTCAGACTCATGTTGGTAGCTTCAAGAACACTGTCCAACCATCTCGTCCTCTGTTGTCCCCTTCTCCTTGTGCCCTCAATCGTTCCCAACATCAGGGTCTTTTCCAGGGAGTCTTCTCTTCTCATGAGGTGGCCAAAGTATTGGGGCCTCAGCTTCACGATCTGTCCTTCCAGTGAGCACTCAGGGCTGATTTCCTTCAGAATGGATAGGTTTGATCTTCTTGCAGTCCATGGGACTCTCAAGAGTCTCCTCCAGCACCGTAATTCAAAAGCACCAATTCTTCGGCTATCAACCTTCTTTATGGTCCAGCTCTCACTTCCATACATCACTACAGTGGTACCTTGGGTTAAGAACTTAATTCGTTCTGGAGGTCCGTTCTTAACCTGAAACTGTTCTTAACCTGTGGTACCACTTTAGGTAATGGGGCCTCCCACCACTGCCACTATTTCTGTTCTCATCCTGAAGCAAAGTTCTTAACCTGAGATACTACTTCTGGGTTAGCAGAGTCTGTAACCTGAAGCGTCTGTAACCCGAGGTACCACTGTACTGGGAAAACCATAGCTTTAACTATATGGACCTTTGTCGGCAAGGTGATGTCTCTGCTTTTTAAGATGCTGTCTAGGTTTGTCATCGATTTTCTCCCAAGAAGCAGGCGTCTTTGAATTTCGTGACTGTTGTCACCATCTGCAGTGATCATGGAGACCAAGAAAAGCAGCTGTGGGGGGCTGCAGGCGGAGATACAGGGCAACAGATAAGAAGTACAAAGGCATTAGACTTTGCAGGTGACTGGCTGGTGGCTGCTCCCATTGCTCCTTTGAATTTTGCCCTGTGCACAAACAAAGGGGGCTGGCTGAAAGTGTCCATTGTGCAGTACAGTCTAGGATGGAAGATTGTTTTGGGTTCTGCTGGTGTGAAAATGGAGGATGCAGAAAGTTGGGAGAGAGAGGGGGGGAGGGAGGGGGGAGAGAATCTGTGATTTGAAGTAACACATTGGCATTTCATCCTATGTTTACTCAAGTGCCTTTCAGCAGTAGCGGGAGCCACATTTCTGTAAAGGAGCAAACCCCATATGGACAGTGGCTACAAGTGAAAGACACAAACCCTTGACTGCACAATGGGTTCCGCTCATGTGGCTGTGTCCCTTCATATCACTGGCATCCATATGAGGATGAGGAACTCGCAGGAATAAAAATTATCTGCTAGCTGCTTCCTTTTCCAGTGCAAGCAGCAGCAGCAGCAGCTTTTCAGAAAGAAGAAGCGGGCGAGGGTATCCTCAACAGCAGGAGGATGTGCAAAGAAAAAGCACTGATGCAATTTGGCAAAAGCTGGGAGTTGCGCACCCTGCTCCCACACCTCTGTCTCGCCTGTGTGCAGCCCCTCTGCTTTCTAGCCAGCAGCACACGCAACCTGTTCTCAAACTTGTCCTGCCACATTGCCAGAGCTCCCTTGCTTTTGAGTTGTCTGTGCACCCAAATTTATTTCCTCCTTGGCCAAACCTGCCTTACAAACTTCCTTGTGCTTCATAGGCCAGTCTCTCTCCGCCCCCTCACTTTGTTCTGCCCAGGCCAAGCACAAAAGATGCCGCAATTCACTTCAATTCCAGTTCTCCACTCAGTTCAACTCAGCCACTGCCCATCTCTGCACCCAGAAATATTCCAGGGGCAAAGACATTGTTGTGCGCACGCACGCGCGCGCACACACACGGAGTCTTGCAGCGCATTAAAGATTTACTGTGGCATAAGCTTTTGTAAACATAAGCCCACCACATCAGATGCTCAAAGATAAATCATATGTCACAGCCTTCCTTCCTGACTGCGTCATTTCTTGCTACAGGTGAAAGCTCTCATTTCGGAGTGTTCCTCCATGTCAAAAACTTGCTACTCAAACTACTGTGGCTGCTAATGTCTCCTACGGTAGCCACACGTCTCCGTAAATATCACTTCAAAAATCCACAACACACAGGAGGCCGCCTAGTCTAGGGTTGCCCTACGTCTGAAATTTCCCAGCCATAGCTGGGATTCGGCCATCGGAAATGATGTTTGTGTCCGGACTTCCACATTTTGAAATATGACAACCCTAGTCTAGCCTTCAGTTTGACATGCTGGTATAGTGTGCACAATGTGGGGTGCTTTTTTACTAGAGACAATATTCTGGCCTGAACTTGCTGTGCAGCATGCAAAAGAATGTGATTCAGATAGCACTGTGTAGGAAGTGGAATCCATGAAAGCAGGAACTGGTGCATAGCTGCCAAGTCTCCCGTATTCCCCGGGAAAACCCCGTTTTTCCAGCTGTTTCCCACTGGCAGCCCGTATTTAAAAAAAAACCCGTAAATCCCCCGGATTCTTACCGGCCCGGGGAGGCTACTTCTGCGCATGTTTGGAGTCTCTGGACATGCGTGGAAGCGACTTCCGGTGCTGCTCTGCCCAGTTCCAAAATGGCCGCAGCGCGACTTCCGGTGCCGATCCCGGATTTTTCAATCTGGGAGTTGGCACCTATGAACTGGTGTCTGAGTGGTACAGCCAGACTTTTCATACTGTTGGCTTTAGTAGGGCAGAAGACACCATAGTAAAACTATCATATAATTTAGACCCAACTATTAACTGGTCTACTTGCATGTAAGGGTGCTAAACTCTATTCCGCTTCCCACTGGTGGCATGAATTCAACCTTGGTCGTGTGAATGAACTACCGGTACGTTTCCATCTGTTCGTTGGTGATGCTGTGCGAGGCTTGCAGCTGTGGACTGATTGCTCTTCTCAGCCTCTTTCCCAGCCGTACAATATTGCTACAAAAGCTGGGTGCCACCCCCACTCTCTGCAACACTCCAGGGGGTTCCAGACACTCACGCAGGGTCAGTGCTCCTTTGGAGAATTGAAACATGGCGAAGACTGTTGTAGCTTTAAGAAAAATGGCTTATTTACCTGTATACACCTTCAGTCTCCATGGAAGAAGTCCAGATCTTACAGCATGGTCGTTTCAAGAGCAGCTTGTCTCCCAAAGCACTGTAGCCCTGGAGTCCAAGGCATCTCTCCTAGACAGTCTTCCCAAGATGGATCCCACTCTTCCTTCTTCCTTCTTCTTCTTCCCAGAACACTCTGCTAAAAGCTTTATTTTCCTGTCACCTCACACCCAGCTACCCTGGCAACCTTCCAAACCCCCAGTCTCTGTTCACACCTCAGGGCAAGGGGGTGGGGACAGTTATCTTGCATTGCCAGTGCTCTCAAGGGCCCTGTATTCTTTCTTAATGGCCCTAGCTTGGCCCAGCCGCTTTTTGCATAAGCTAGCCCAGGAATTCCTCTGCAGCTCCTATTTCTCCCTTCACACCCCATATCATCAAAATCCTACCATTTCTCAATTTCTAGGGTGTATGGGGTCCCCTCCCCCCAAAATGCACAACAATATTTAGACTGATCTTCACTAAATGCCTTTGCAGCCCATGTACGTAGCAGCTATTTTTCCTTAACCATGCATCTTCAGTGGAAACATTGGCCCCCACCTGGCACAGATGTAGCTGAAAGAAGACACTGCAGAACAGGTGTTTGCTTCAATCTTCAGTAGGCTTGCAAGCAACGTGAGTCTCTCCACAGCTTGGAACCTCTTCTGTGTTTTCCCAAACTTGCTCGAAACAGGGCAAGTTATTGTGCCGATATGCTGATGTGTCTCAGCTAGTCACGAAACGTCAGTCCCAAGTGTCATTTCGAAAGGAGTGGAGTTAATGGGAAAGGCTTTTTCACCTTTGTGGTGAAATGGGGCTCCAGTCCTTAATGTACATTTCTCAAGAGAAGGCATCTGTCAGTGTCACAAACCCCGAGAGAAAGGCAGTTTCAAAATTCTTGGCTCAGCGCAGTGCCGGCATGAGAAAAGTGAGAGGTGTTTGACCTTTTGGGTTTAGGAGCGAAAGCTTTGTTCACATGATCAGATTTGCCATAGGAGAGACATGGGAGTCACTTATTCCAAAGCCCGTCTGAAACCGCTGCTATGTTTGTTGAACTAGAACAGTGTTTCCCAGCTGTAGGGTGGCTGAGTTGGAGGAGGCAGGCAGACTCCTCGGAGGCCCCGCAGAGCATCCTGCCCCAGCTGGCACCACCCTGCGGGCAGCCGGCCCCGCCCATAGTTGCTGGGCACATGCTGCCCCAGACGCCAGATCGGCTTGCTCTGCCGCTGGCAATACCACCCCCTGGGGAGCACTGGAATGATCCAGGGGGGTGGTAGTAGCCTCGGGTGCAGATAGGGGGGGTGCTGAATAAAATTAAGGGGTAGTGGAAGCATAAAGAAAGAAGAGAAGAAAATTTTGAAAAAACCATTCATACATGTTTCATCTGTTGTGTAATGACGCTTACCGATGTAGCATTGTGTTGAAGTCGTAGTAGTTATTTTCCAAACAAACACACAAAATGCAAGATATAGGACGTAGGTAGAAATATAGATACATGAAAGAACACAAATTTGCCTCTGCATCTTTCTATTTGTTTGCTTAAAGAAGGTAGATTTCCAGGGGGTTGCTGAGCTTTCCCCCCTCCTTGAAAAGGGGAGGTAGGCCCAATAAATTTGGGACCCTCTGGACTAGCGGGTATCTTTCCAGGGCTACAGAAGCAGGCTGATTGTGATGGTCTGCTTGTGATGTGGAGATTGGCATGGGTTCATAGAGGGATGGACTGTAACTCAGGGGCAAAACACATATTTTCCATGCAGAACATCCCAGTTTCGGTCCCTGGCATCTGAAGAAGGGGGGGGGATTACTTCTACCTGAAACACTGGAGAACATCTGCTCAAGAGGGTTGAGGGAACTTAGAACAGATTTAGCAGGTATTTATATCATGATAAAAGTGCCATGAGTGATAGCACATAATGGCTGCTATGGGCAGCAAAAGAAAGAGGTGTCATACCACAAAAAAATCCACAATATATAGTGCAGATGACCTGGCCCACCCACAGCAGGTATGTCATGGTCACTACAGACCCTCAGATTTACAGAAGACATCCTGGTTTCTGATTTGATCCTGGAATGTCACTCTTTTCCTTAGAGGGTCTTTATTTTCATCACAGAGATGTTGGAGGGTATGGAGTTAGGTGACCCGCCCCCCCCCCAAAGCCAAGGAGATAAGAAACTATACAACCTTTAGAAGACTTCTGAAGATAGCGCTGTTTTTAAATGTTGAATGTTTTAAATGTTACGTATTTTTTATATATGTTGGAAGCTGCTCAGTGTGGCTGGAGTAACCCAGTCAGATGAGTAGGATAGAAGAAGAAGAAGAAGAAGAAGAAGAAGAAGAAGAAGAAGAAGAAGAAGAAGAAGAAGAAGAGGAGGAGGAGGAGGAGGAGGAGGAGGAGGAGGAGGAGGAGGAGGAGGAGGAGGAGGAGGAGGAGGAGGAGGAGGAGGAGGAGGAGGAGGAGGAGGAGGACATCCCTATTTTCATCAGAGAAATGTTGGTGGGTATGCCACTAGTGTGAAAGGAACATAGTGGGATGTACATACAGAAAAAAGTGATATTCCTGATAGTGTGGAAAACCAACTGCAATGCCACATGTAGCTTACAGGGGAAGAAGATTAGCCATGGAATATTAGGCGACCCCAACCAGACTACTGTATTCTTCTTTTGCCACATCCAGAGCTACATTGATTCTCTCATTTCCTTCTGCTTATTTATAGGTTCTGGCATACTGTATATTTATTCTTATTTAGCATCTTTACATCTCTTCATAATTCATTCTCAATATATTTTTATTCCTGTTCTTATTTACTGAAACATCTAGAATTTTTACTCTGAATGTATTGTGTCTTCCAACTTCTTGGGATATTAAGTAATGTGCAGCTCAAAATCTTTTCCTTCTGTCTTGCCTGTCAAGTGGAACTGAACCTAAAATGGAAGAAAGTGACAGATTTCTACCACAGTTCCACGATAAAATTTCGCAGATGGTGAGATGCGCAACCTGAGCGCATCTCCAGTCATATGGACTGACCCTAAAGGGCAATAGAGGAAGAAGCTAGATTGGACGGCAAGGACTGTGAGAGCAGGAAGAGGGGAGATAATTCCCAAGGCCCTCTTCTACATGGGACTGAATTCACATTCCTTGGCGGCGCAGGGGAGCTTTTGCATTCTTTCCCAATCTGTGTGGTTTGTACACCCCCAAATTCCTCTTTGATTTGAAACTCATCTGTCTCCCACCTTTAAAATGAAACCATATTGCGAGGCAGCTCACAACAAAACCTGGAAAATGGAATAGGACACTCAATGAGAACCACAACTAAACCAAACGCGAAGATACTAAACAGAAGCAATCAAATCTAGGTCACTGACTGTCTACCTGAATAATAAGAAAAAAGATTTCACTTTTCTTTCTGGCTGGAAAGACTCTGTCCTGTGCCCAGATGGTTTGTGGATGGAATCTGCAGCAGGGGCCACAGGCTGGTTTGTATGAGGGTCCTAAATTTCCCAGGTGTATACATACCATACAACAAAAGGGGGGGCAGAAATCCCACAAAGAGGACACCAATAGCCTTCAGGGCAAGGAAGAGCAGCAAAGCTCTAGGGGTTTAGAAGAACACAGAGGTCCAGGGAGTGATTTCATCTGTTTGTTTTGCTGGAGAAAACCTGAGAGTCAATATGATCTTAAAAACTCCCCGAGTGATTCATGCCAAAGCAAACAAGTCTACCTTGCATCCTTCCTCCATCGTGCTTAAAACCGTGTATGCCATGTTTGCATGTGACTTGTCCCCATTTTCTTTTGCAGCCCCAGCACAAAATTGCATACGCTCCAAAATTTAGCCAGTGAAAATAGGAACATCCCATCTCATTCCATAATCATAATTTTTAATTTTTACTATGTATACCCCACACATCTTACTGGGTTGCCCAAGCCACTCTGGGTGGCTTCCAACATAAGAAAACAGTAAACTTAAAAAAACAAAAACAAAACAAAAACACCTTCCCTATACAGGATTGCCTTCAGGCGGCTCAGGGGTCGGATAATTCCATACCCTTCAATATTTCTCCGATGAAAATCGGGACATCCTAAGGAAAAGTGTGACATTGTGGGATCAAATCAGAAACTGGGATCGTTTGGGAAATAGGGACACTTGGAAGGACTTAAATAAGCTATGCATAAACCCATTTAAATCAATGGACAGAGGCTGTCTTAAATTATAGTTTCAGTGTCTGGAGGAAACTTCCTTCCATGCCTGGTCTGGTTCATCATCCCCACATGAGCCTTATGAAGCAAGTCTCATTTTTTACAGATGTGATCGGAGGCTGCCAGACTGTGATCTGCCTAAAGCCACAAAATGGTTTCTTCATGGAGCTTTAAGTGGAATCTAGGACACCCCCCCCCAAGGGCCAAGTCTATCCATAGGACCACTGTGGTGGTGGTCTGTCATAATGTCTGATTCTATATTTTTAGTGTACTAGTTGTGTTTTGATTCTAACCTTGGGGAGCTGTCCCCCTTTCCTTCTATTCTTAATCTGTGGTAGGAAGATTACGTCTGAAGTTGTGTATGAAAAGGCTACCTCTAAATGAAATGCAAATGTGTGCAAAAATGTTCCTACAGATTAAAAAAAGTTTTTAGATGTTCTTAATTGCTTTTTTTATTAAAAAAATCAATGTATTGTTTTACTGCTTTTTTGTAGGCTGTTCTATAGGCGTTTTGGGGGAAGAAAAGGCAGGATATACATTTAATGGGGAGGAGGAAAAAAGAGTGAGACATGTCAGGAAAGGTTTGGAGTGCATTTCATTTTGTACACTGTACCCCATTCTGTTATGATGAAGGGTTGGCTGGAAATATCCTAAATAAATAAAACAAGCCCTCTCCCCAATTTCTGCTTTCCCCATTCAAATTCTCCATTTCCCCAAAGGGGCTTTTCCCCATGTGGACACGGTGCAGAATTTCTTCCATGTGTTATCTACGAATGGTGCAACTATGTCTGAAATTTCAAGGTGGTACCTTTGGAGAGAGACTGGCATTTTGCATACATTATGTGACCAGAGTGGGGTGCGGGGACGACGACACACCAAGCCAGTCCATTCACCCTCCGTCGACCCTTTGACTTGTGCTGGGAATCAGTCTCATATAGGCAATGACAGTCAGAGATGACTTGTTATTCCTATGGTTTGAAAACCCCGACATTAATTTCAGAAGCAGCCCAAGTATCAATGGAGATACTGGAAATGAGAAGTCGTGAAAATTCCTGGGAGTGTTGGTAACTATGAAATGGTGTCTCTCTTCCTTAATCTGTTAGCAGGACTTTTTCCCCCCCAGCAGGAACGCAGTTCTGGCACCTTTTAGGTGGGCACCATTGCAGGCCCAACAGCAGGGAGGAGAAAAGGGTGGTGAATTCTGGCACCTTTTTTCTAGAAAAAAATAGCCCTGGGCACATACACCAACATTACCTCTATGGGAGACATGAATTAATCTATCCATTTAAAGAGTATTCTGAGTGGGCCACAAGGCTCCTGTCAGAACTGGATACAGTCTGGGAACTGGGGAGGACAGATCCATTGGGTCAGTGACAGGTATGTTTTGACCTAATAGTTAAAGCTATGGTTTTCCCAGTAGTGATGTATGGAAGTGAGAGCTGGACCATAAAGAAGGCTGATCGCCGAAGAATGGATGCTTTTCAATTATGGTGCTGGAGGAGACTCTTGAAGATCAAACCTATCCATTCTGAAGGAAATCAGCCCTGAGTGCTCACTGGAAGGAAAGATCCTGAAGCTGAGGCTCCAATACTTTGGCCACCTCATGAGAAGAGAAGACTCCCTGGAAAAGACCCTGATGTTGGGAAAGATTGAGGGCACAAGGAGAAGGGGACGGCACAGGATGAGATGGTTGGACAGTGTTCTCGAGGCTACCAACATGAGTTTGACCAAGCTGCGGGAGGCAGTGGAAGACAGGAGTGCCTGGCATGCTCTGGTCCATGGGGTCACAAAGAGTCGGACACGACTAAACAACAACAACAATTCATTGGTCATTTTTATATTAAAAAAGGAGGTACCATTGCTTCAGTTATGGATACGGCAGTTAAACAAGCTCCACTTCATTTAAAGTTTAATAAAACGTATATTTATTGCAAACAATAATATACAAAAAGGTAAGTTGTACAGAGAACCAAAAGGGATTTGCAAACAAAATGACCAAAACGGAAACAAAACGGAAACCCAGCCTTACCTAAAACTGATTTTTAAAAAGGAAAGATTGTTTTTAAGTTACAGAAATACTTTAGAAATATCTGCTTTTTTTTAATATAGAAGTAGAAAAGATACCATATTATGAGTGCTTTAAGATTTTCTTCTACTGTATTCCCTACAAAACATTAACAAATATAACTTTTTTTTAAATAAAAAAGTTGGCTATCTTTTTTTTTAAAAAAAGCAACCCTTAACTGTTCAGCCACCGCTTCACCAAAGGTCAGATTCATTGCCCTAACTATCCTCCCAAATCACACAGTGTGAAGAGGTGGAAGGTGAGCCACACACTTTGGGAGCTACCAACCAAGAACCGCTGCTCCACAGCTTTCGTTCATTTCCATCGAGCTTTCAAGGGCCAAATATGAGCCCCATAGAAATGTGCAAGCCCCATGGAAAAGAAGAGGGCTTACAAAGCAGCAGGGATTGGTGGCTGCACCCATTGTCGCTTTGCTTCTCTTGAACAGACCAAGGCCTGCCCTAGGACACCCAAGGATGGTGGCGGAATCTCGAGGTAGTGGAGTGGATTGTACCACTTTGGTTTGCAAGTCGGGGGTGGTATCGTTTCTTTCGAATGCTTCCCCTTGCCCCCTGTAAAAGAACTCCCTGCAATTATAAACAACAACAACGATGGAGGGTTTAAATATAAAATATCCCATGCAGGAAGCATTAAAAATGGCAGCCCCAACAGTAGCCTCAAAGCTTAAGTGGTACAGTCCATTCTACTACCTTAATCCTGCTGGCCTGTGTACTCCTAGGCCCTACAGGTATATGTAAATCTGGAAGAGCTGAGGCAGAAAATAAGGCAAATGACTCAGTGATACACTACATTTGCAATCTTTTGTGTCTACAATGAAAAACAACGACATATTTTTTTTCCAGTTTATCCTCAAACAGGAGGGAAAAGAAGAAGTAAGGAAGAACAGAAAAGAAGCAGACATATTTGTACAAACCTAAGACACATTCTGAAGGAATAATAATAATAATAAAAAGTACAAAAAAAGGAATGAGAGAGATAAATAAAATAAGGGGGTTATTGATTTAGACCATAATTTAACGATTAGGCACCATATACCGACTCTGGAATTTCTGTTTACATTACAAGAACTTCTAATGTGGAAGGGGGAAATGGAGGAAAATCTCTTGATTAAAAAACTCTTCCTCCCCCCCCCACAAAATAAATATATATACTTTTTATTTAAAAAGAAGAAGAAAAGAAAAAACACACACACCGGTGCTGTCATCCATGACCTTTGTTAAAGTAGATATCCCTGCCCTGCCCTGCCCTGCAAATTGAGTTCATAATGGAATTTGCGGCGGGGGGGGGGGGTTGTTTTCTGTATGGATTGGTCAGCATCTGTTTCGCACATGGGGAGGGGGCAGTGTCAGGAGCTGAAGAAGGGGGGGTCATGGTAGGATTTGTGGCATTATAATCTGGTGCTGCTGGTTGCATTAAAAGAGAGAGAGAGAGAGAGCTTCAGACCTTTAAAAAACGGTCTGAAGCCTCATATTTCCCCTTGGCAGTGAGAGAAATAATCACACAAGCTCTCTTGGAAGATATTGCAGGTTTGCTGTTAAGGCTTTTCAATAGTGTTTCTTTAAGGCTTAAGGTGTGGATCTTTCCCCCCCCCCTTTCAAACCTCCCTCCTCCCCACAAAAAAACCCTTTTACTTCCCAGCTGGAAAAATAAAGTCTCTTTCCAAATCCGCAACATCACATTGAGTAACTGACCACTGGTTAGTGAAGAGCTTCTCCCCAGTTTGCTTTTCCTCTATCCACTTTTTTTTCTGCCTACAAGAGAAAGACCATTAACTATACAAAAATACCTCTGGCTAAGGCATGCCGTTTTTGCTAAGTGTTGTTTAGCTGTCAAAATAAGGAGCATTAAAGAGAGAGAGAGAGAGAAAGGTTTCTCTAAAAACAAGAAGTACAATTACATGTAAAATCCCCTCAAATTGGTAACGAATCATACACAGTACATACTAAACAAAACAAAACAAAATACTTAGAATAGAGCCTATTCCTCACAGAGGAATACTCTTGAGTTTTGTAATAATAAAAAAATTATTCATTTTTCATTTTTAGTTATTGTTAAAAAATAATCACCAAGTCCATACCTAGGCGAACTAAGCTGGCTGTTTTCGGAATGAAAATCACCTCCAAAGCAAAGGTGCTAAGTCCACCATGGAATGTTTATTTATGGAGCAGGATTCTCCAGCTGATTTCGGAAGGATGCTGTAGTACAAAAGGCATTCTGGGATTTTCCTTTCTCTTACTTGTTCACGTGTAGCTTGCTTCTTCTTTTCTTTTTTTAAAAAAGAAACTTTCACCAAAGTCTGAGGACGCTTTGCTGTCCGTCAAGAGCCTACGGCCTGGTGAGCTGTGTGTAGACAGGCTGCTCCCAGTGTTGCGGGCTGTGGGTCTGAGGAATGGAAGGCACCCCCGCAGTGTCTGCAATGGGCGTGTACATCGGCCTCTGGGCGGGGTTCATGTACGTGAAGGTAGAGTAGAGGCTGGAGCTCTGGCCGGCGGCATGGCTGTAGTACGAGTTGGAGCTCTGGTGGTCTGTGTAATCGTACTGCGAGCGGGTGATGGTGGGGTAGGAGGAGCTGTAGTGCTGCAGGTTAAAGGAGCTGTAGCTGATCTGCTGGGGCGAGTGCTGCTGCTGCTCGCTGTAATGGCTGGGGCTCAGCTGCTCGGTCTTGATGTGTGTCCTCTGCTGGGCCTGCCCTGGCTCGCTGCTCAGCGTGGTTAAGGTGTGCTGTGGTTGCTGGGGGGCCTGCTGTGGCACTTGGGGCGGCTGTGGCTGAGACGGCGGCTGCTGCGGGGGCGGCGGCTGCTTGGACATCCAGGCATGCCCTGTGCTGGCTGGAGCAGCTGCTGTGCTGCTGATTCCATAGCTGCCAGTATAGGTGACTTGGCCGGGCTGGCCATGGGTGGCCGGGACCCCGGGGTGGCCATTGGGTGGGAGATACTGGTCAAACTCGTTGACGTCGAAGGTCTCGATGTTGGAGATGACGTCGCTGCTGAGCTCGCCAATGTCCACGTCTCGGAAGTCAATGTGGGGTGGCTGCCTTCCTCCTTCCTGCAGGGGGCGCCCTTCCCGTTTCAGGTCCTGCTTCCCGGGCTGCACATCTGTTTTAGGGGTAGTGGGAGGGGTCGGTGGCCCTTGAGACTGTCCTGCAGGAAACACAAAAGAAACGGTATCCGTCAGAGTAAGCATGCTACTTTCCCCTCCACCCCTTTGAAGTCAAAACTGCAGGCAAGCCACACCTGGGCCTATCTTCCTACTGATAAGGGGTCCAGACAGAGTGCCATAAACTGCTGGAAATCTAACAGCAGCCATTTTTTATATATCTAAGCAGGAGGTGTTGTATTACAGTGATAATTCGATTAATGGTTAACTCTGTCTGGAGGTGAGCGAAAGGAGAGGGTGGTGGTGGAGTGACCGGTAATAAGGAATTGCCACTGAAGATAGCTGCAGGGCTCCTGAGATCAGTTGTTTTGTACAGCCAAAGGGATTTGTACCTGTGAGACTGTGCTCTGCTGAAAAAGAGGGCAGAGTGCTGTTCATAGAACTGGTTTGCAAAGGTGCAAACTGGATTGGGAAGTGTTGCCGGCAGAAGCAATTGCCTTATGCAAAGAGAAAGCCCTTTCGAATGTCCTGTGTGCAAATGATGCTGTGTGCTGTTGTCCATGAGACGTACTTGCTGACAGTGGTGGCCTAAAGAGGACCCACACATCTGCACGTGCTTTGACCCTATCACACGTGCTATCCTCTTTCTGTTCTATAGAGATGCTTCAGGGTGCATAAGGGCAATAGATTGCTAAGTGCACTCTTTTTCTGCATCCACCTGAATGGGAGCAGCCTAATTCATTAAAAGTGTAATAGACAGCTCTCTTGGTTAGAGCGTGGTGCTGGTAATGCCAAGGTTGCAGGGTCAATCCCCATTTGGGACAACAACATATTCCTGCATTGCAGGGGGTTGGACTAGATGATCCTCAGGGTCCCTTCCAACTCTACAATTCTATGATTTCTAAAAGCAGAACCGCGGCATACAGCACACTTACCAGAATGTTCCCCGGGAGAATGCACTTCGCTCATGCTGGATGAAGACTGGGGAGAATCCGCCTGCAGGGCCTTGAAGATGGCATTAGGGGAGATGTGAGTTTGCTCAGATCCTTCCTCTTGCTCAGCCTGCCCATTCTTGACCGACTTTCTCCTTCGCGGCTGGTACTTATAGTCTGGATGGTCTTTTTTATGCTGCACCCTCAGCCTTTCTGCCTCCTCCACAAATGGGCGTTTCTCACTCTCATTCAATAACCTGGGTGAGACAGAAAGGGCCTTGTGGTTACTTACAATGGTGTCAACTGCAGAGATTTCCAGAATGTAGCACTTAGGTCAGATTTCATTTTGCAAAAAAATAATAATCACTCTGTCTGCAAGAGCACTGTCCCAGGCAGCTGTTGAAGGCTGCAAAGTTGTGCAAAATGGGCTTCTGGTCATACCAAGGCCATGATCCAGATATATGTGGACATAGGACATTATGCCAAAATATCCAAGCGGCATAGGAAAGCTGGCAAGGAAGGCAGTTTTTAGACATCCTGCTATCTGAGTATTCTCTCTCTCCCTCTCTCTCCCCCGCCCCCAAGTTTAAGAGCAGACTAGAAACTTTCTCTGGGACCTCTGGGCACTGTCAGGGAAAGGACTTGGTTGTCCAGTACTGCTAAGTTTGCCTCTGCTTGTTCCTTTTCTACATCATCTTAGGATCCCTTTTGAGAACTCCGCTCCTCTTGCAAGAAATTAGCAGAGTGTTTTGGCTACTTTCAAAAAAGACATAACAAAAATCGAGCTGCTACAGGGACTCTGCTCTGGCCCCTTACTTGGAATTTGGTTGGAGCTGGAATTTGGTTGGAGCCATCACTCTATTCCCACCCACCCCCACCAACTAACCCAGGACACACTCACAGGAACACAGATTAGGATGCCAACACTTTGGGTGCCTCCAGGCACCCGCACAAACTGCCCACCTTTTTTTTTTTACAGCTAAACTCAACAGCAACAACCACCTTTCATTTGCAAATACCATTTATCTCTCTCTCTTTTTCTTGTGGAAAGTCACAAGCTTATGTTTCAATCAGTTGACTCACTTTTCTCTTAACTCCCTGCTCCCTCCCTCCTGTTGCAAGTCATCCTTCCAACTCAACCTCCTATTGGTCCACACTTGCCAACTTACACCAACAATCATCACATACCCAAATGTGTGCCATTCATGTTTTGTCTTGAGAACAGGGCTTGAGTTCTCAGAGCTCAACCTTGTAACTTGTTTGTTTGTTTTTAAGTGGGCTGGTGTCTACAAAATAAATTATTCCTGGGCATGTGCACAGCATTTTTTTTTAAGCAGATGGGACAGCTCTCTCCTAGGCATGAGCTCAAGGTCACTTTAAAAATAAGGGATATAGCACTGCCTCATCATTTAGTTTTTCTTATAATGCAATCCTATGCAGGTCTACTTTGCTGTGAGCCCCTTTGAGTTTATTAGTACTTCCTCCTGTGAAAGTATAAATTACAGCCTTATTTTCAAGTGTTGGCATCTTAGGGGACACAGCAATGCTGCCAAACCAGAGCACGGCCTTGCCCTCCCTCTCTCCCCTAAGCTAAAACAGGACCTCAAATATGGACACATACAGGGGTGCCCACTTGAATAAAATATTGGGGGTGGTGGCACGTAAGCCCTGCATAATAGATCACATGACACGGCACACACACACCATTTTAATGGCAGTGCCCATTAACTTTTTGGGGGGGGCTGCCCCCCTCAAATATTTTAATGGAGGAAGGGTAAAGGGACCCCCTAGGAGTTAGCTCCTATGGACATATATGTCCACAAACCAAGGTACAAACAACATTTTGATCCAGAACTTCTCTTGTAGAACCCGATAACGATTGCACTCGGAAGTAGCTCCTACCGAGTCCAAATGCCCGGTTAGCCACCTGCATGTGAAGTTCAAGGGACACACTCTCCAAGAGCTGCGCGTTAGTTGGGCTCTCTCCACGCTACCTCTGCGGAGGAGGAGGAGCTCAGCATGGAATCTCCAAGCCCCAGATTCCCACCAACCACCCCGTTGGAAACGTCTGTCCCTGTTAACCTACATTCTCTCTCTCTCTCTCTCTCTCTCGTGCGCGCACCCAACCCACGCGTGCAATTTCTCCTTTGTGGCCCTGCTCCTGCAGAGCAGGGAGGCAAACTTGAATTTTTATTTATATATAGAGAGAGGGGGGGTATTTTCAGATAAGCCCCACCCCACATTATCGATCGCAAGACGTGGCACACAAACACCATTTCAATAGCAATGCCCATTAACTGGGGGGGGGGCCGCAACTTTGGGACCTCGGGCCCTAGGAGCTGGCGTGGTGATGCCAAACTAAGGAGCCAACTTCTAGGGGCTGAGGTTCCTAGGCACCCCCATAAAATATTTGAGGGGGCCAAACCCGCCCCCAGTTGACGGGCATTGCCATTTAAATTATGGGCGTACACCATGTCTTCTGATCGATTATGTTATTTATTGAATATTTTATTCAAGTTGGCACTCCTGAAGCTAAACAAGCTGAGATCCTTTGCACGCTTCCTCCGGAGCACGCGTGCCGGCGCCCCTTTGGCAACCCGCTTCCACTGCACCCATTCCCAGCGCTTACCTCCAGAGTTTGCCCAGCGTCTTGCTCAGCTCGGCATTGTGCAGGTGCGGATACTGGTCGGCGAGCTTCCTGCGCGCGGCCTGCGCCCACACCATGAAGGCGTTCATGGGGCGCTTGACGTGGGGCTTGTTCTTGCTGGATCCGTTCACGCGCACGGGCATGGGCACGAGCGTCCAGTCGTAGCCCTTCAAGACCTGGCTGACGGCTTCTCGGATGCACACGGGGAACTTGTCCTCGTCGCTCTCTTTCTTCAGGTCCGGGTCGCTTTTGGGGAACGTGTTCTCTTGGGGACGCGTGTTCTCGGTGTCCGATCCAGAGCCCGACGGGCAAGGGGAGCCGGCCGAATCGTCCGACATGGTGGGGCTGGGGGCGCCGGACAGGCATTTCTCCTGCTCCTCGGTCATCTTCAGGAAAGGGTCGAGGAGATTCATGCGAGAAAGCGGCCCAGGGGGGGATATCGGTGGAAATAAAAAAAGCGAGCAAGAAGGGGTGGGAAGAGGGGGTGGGTGGGGGGAGGAAGAGGAGGGTGGGGAGGGGTGAAAAAGCGAAAGTGGCAGGGTCTCTTAAAACTGCATGAAAGGAGACGAGCCCAGCGGCAACGACAACGAAAAGTTTGCAAGGGGCACCAAAAATGTCTCGCCTGGGTTGCAGAAACTGGAAAGAAGACCTCGGATCTCAGACGCTTTTGCAAAATCGCTGCTGCTGTTGCTGCTGCTGCTGCTGCTGCTATTTGCTCTCAAGCAATGGACATGTGGGCAGCTTTTTCGTGGAGGGGTTGTCGGAAGAATATATATAAAAATATATATTCCACCCCTTTCAAAAAAGGAGAAAAAGTTCCTCGGAGGTTGGAGGGTAGAGAAGGGGAAGAAAGAATTTATATATGCAGTATATATATAAAGGCTCCCAAAATCACCTAGTCGGTTTCAAGCTCAGCTCTACTAACTCTCTCTCTGGGTCTCTTTAATAAATACTCTCCTCTGCTATTTCACCTTAGAAACTTTCAGCCAATGGCAGGCCTGCCCCTGGAGGGCTGGCACACAGCTGATTGGCTGAAAAGTTTTTTCTCTCTCCCCCTCCTTTCTCGCCGCTCTCTGAAGGGAGGGGAGAAATGAGCGCAGATCTCAGAGAGGAAAATGCGGGGGGAGGGGGGAGAGGGAGGGGGGAAAGAGAAAGTTTGTCGCGCGCTGCAGTTGAGCCTTTGTACTTCCCAACTCTTGCGCTATATATTCTTCCGAGTAAACTCTTCTCCTTTCTCTTTTCTACTTGTTGATCTGGGCAGATTTCTGCTGAAGAAAAGGCATGAAATCTTCCCTAGCAGATACGTCATCGCTCCGGTAAAACTGCAGAACAAACGCTTGCTCGCTAGCTCTCTCACTCGGAAAGAGCTTAGAGCTTCTCTGTATGTATGTATGTGTCTCTGTCTGTCTGTCTGTCTGTCTGTCTGTCTATCTGTCTCCCCCCCCCCCCAGCTTTTTTGTTTGCTCATCCTAATGCTTTATCCATACTTAAAAGTTTCAGGAAGAGAAGGCAAGGTTGACCTCAGGCGCTGTACTGCAACTCACGGCGTGAGAATCTGACCCAGAGGTTTAGTTTTAAATACCACCCCCCTTCTACGCTATATACTTAGGCTAGGACGACTCCTTTTAAAAATGGTTATCTTTAATTTCCCTTACTCTGGTCTTATATTGTGCAAAGTAGGGTTAGTGGTGGGTGGGTGTGAATGACAGTAACACCCTCTTCCAAAATATTCACGCTGAGAGTGATCTGCTGTGTAGGAACATAACATGACCAAATTTCTATTTCAAGCAGACACGACTTTCCACCGTAAAAGTCAACAGGTACAAGCTAACATTCAACCCAGGGGTTTAACTAGGGAGTAAGCGCCACGGAAAGCAGCGGGACTTACTTTCAAGTAAACCTGCACATGAGCTACGCTTTTTAGAAAGGGTTGGACCTATGGAAATGATCATCAGCTACGCATCCTGCCGGGAGGGATCTAATATATTTTAAATCCCTATAATTCAGGATTTTCTTCCTCAAGCGTGATCCTTCATCGTAAAGACAATACTTGGATTTACTTGTTAGGCTCGCTCACATGCTCCCTTCCAAGGCCAGACGCGAAGCAGGCGCAAGGGGATGCATTATGAGTCGAAATATATCCCCATCGCTCCCCGCCCCGCTGCTCAAACCACGGAGAAAGAGAGAAAAGTTTTCTTCTTCGTTTCATGTATATATTCAGATGGATCTCGTTTCAGAGACGTCTGTTGTGAAATGTTTTTGATTCGTTTTTCGAATCAGACGCTATGCCTACTAACCTCAGGTCTTTTCTATATATACACACGCGCATACATATTACCTATTAGCTTTGCACTGTTTCCACAATCTTTCCTTAAAAGTAGGTGACACAGCAAGAGGAAAAAGTTTCCCGACGGATATAAAGAATTCACGACATGGGGATGCGCTCTGGCACAACCGCACAGCTTGGCTGCGCCAGAGAAACGACTAAGGAGAGAAAGTGGGCGCAGTTTGCG
Organism: Zootoca vivipara; assembly: GCF_963506605.1. Taxonomy (NCBI): domain Eukaryota; kingdom Metazoa; phylum Chordata; class Lepidosauria; order Squamata; family Lacertidae; genus Zootoca; species Zootoca vivipara. The sequence goes on from NC_083277.1 coordinate 100,385,777, forward strand.
ATTGATTCGCCTTTTGATAATCCATCTATCGAGACGTCATATGTGCGCATCCCACTGTCTCGCTTAGCAATTCGACAGCCCGTCAGTTGTGGGCGCTTCCCGCATTGCAAACTCTTTAAATCATTAGCTGTCATGTTGCCTTCCCTAGGACAGACGCCATTCCATTGCCTTTTTGCTTTGCTTTCCGTGCACTTTTTCCACTCTCCTTTCAGACTTTTCTTGGAACTTTTACAGTGACTTACATATATAAACAAATCACCTTTGCTGCAGATCAAGTGTCCTTCTCCTTTCCATCCAGAGGGGGCACCATAGGCTCAGAAAACTAACCCCGACGTTTTCAAGGCTGCTAGACGCTCCTTCAAGGTGGTGTACACACGCGCGCACACACACACACACACACAGAGAGAGAGAGAGAGAGAGAGAGAGAGAGAGAGAGAGCGCACCGCATCCCCCGAAGAGCACGCGCACACACTCGCACAGATTAGTCTCTGGCGATTTGATTGCCACCCCTTACAACATCCAACTGTAAATATGTAGCCAGCCTGTCCGGGTGAAACGGCTTCGGAGTCAAGGAAACTGATAAAGATATCAAAAGTTTCAGAGACAGTTCATTTTAAAACAAACAAACTGCTTGGGATAACGCGCGGGGGGGGGGGAGCAGATCGTCACCTTACGCATCTCTTCTTTATCTCCGCACCCGCAAAATTTCCCCATGCTACCATTTGGATGACAATTCCTTTCTTTGCCTGTTGCATTTGTGTCCCGCCCCCCCCCCCCAAAATACAGATTGCTCTCGAACACCCCTGGCTATATCGACTTTTCCTGCCCCCTCCAACCTAGAAAAACCAAGTCATGAAGGGGAGGGGGATTTAAAGATGCAGCCCTGGGTGCAACTTCCGATTGTGCACGTATGTGTAATAAACTCCTATTGCTCCAAGCGCAATAAACCCCATTACGCACAAGCCAACTTCTAAGTCAGCGTGTCTAGGATCTACTTCAGCGATTCAGACGTACATGACGCGTTCCACTATGGCTGAAACTTATCTCAGTGTGTCTTACCGCCCAGTTTAAGTGGTACCAAGGGAGGAAGAAAGGGAACCACCCTCTACCCCCCAGTTGCTGCCTCTTCTCCTTGTTGGATTCAAGCGATAAATTAACCCCCCCCCCTTCACATCCTAGTTTCCCCTCATGTGTTTCCACTCCCAGGATACATGGATAGGATCGGGCTGCAGATATGTGTTTTGAGAGGTCCGGGTTAAAGGACTCTATGCATGCCTCTCCCCAAGAATCCCCTAGAGAGGACTTGATCGAGGGGCTATTGCATTGCTGCCTCGAGGCAAGGTGGGCGCATGTGTTTACAGTTAGTTGCACACGAAGAAGAGGGCTGAGCCCCTGTTAAGCAACCTAGGCAGGGCTTCTTTCAAGGGCGGGCGAGTCGCACAGGGGGGTGCCCTAGATGGGTCGAAAGGACTGTCGTGGAAAGGATCAGGCGGAGAGTTGCCCGTTGTCGCTTGCCAGCCGCGGCGCCCCCGCCGTCAGTTTGGGAGGACGCGTCTTTTCCAGATTAAAGAAGGCGCAATCCCCCCCCCAAGCAAACAAACCCGAAAAACGCAACGCGTTTCTGCCTCGGCCGCCTTTGGACACTTGTGTCCTGCGGTCAGGGACGCATAAAATCCTGCGAGGACTCGAGGAGTCAATCTAGCTTGGATCCCACTTAAGGGACCCAAATCTTCTTTTCCTTCCACCACCGAGGCAGACACCTTCCTGCCGTTGTCACGGGCCTGGTGGCGAGGAAGCCACATGCTGCCCCTTCCTGAATGGCATTTTATACTGGTGGAATACCCTCGTTTCTTCCCTTCCCTTCCCGCTCCCCCCACCTCTCGCTCATGGCTCTTGTGCTGCCCAGCTCTTCTGCCAGGGCACCCCTGGTCTGCGAGAATCTGTGCCTTTTATCTTGTAAAGTATTGTATGTCTTTAATGCGGCATTAGGGCGATGCAGAAACAGAAGAAAATTAAGGGTATAATTGTGAGGTGCGTTTCCCTTTTGCTGTCTTCCCAATAAAACAGTTATCTCCCCCAAAACTATGTAGTTAACACTGGAAGAGTTGAAAGATAAATGGGCTTTGAAAACATGGTTTGGGAAACCTTTGACAAAAGTAACTCGAAGAGGGAAAGGAAAGCTCACGTTTTCCAGAGTACAATGTAATCTTCTTATCCTTTGCAACGCTTAGAGTAACTTTTCACTCCCCTGGAGAGAGAAACAAATAAATTCGTTTTGCACAATATGTACCATGAGTTTTTCCTTTCCTTTCCCCCGTTTTAAACCTAGATTCAAATTTTGAGCAGCAACCGGAAAAGGCTTTTAATTTTATTTATTTATTACAAAATATATAAATAAACTTTGGGACAAAGTCATTTTCTTTTGTCGAGAAGGTGGCTTTGTTGCATTGATTTTCTGTGCTAAAAAAGCAGAATATTCCAGCAAAATCGCAGCGAAATATTACTATTCACCCGGCCCCCCCTTGCTCGAAAAGAAAAGAAATAAAGCCTACAGACTTGGTTGAAAACTGAGTAGATATACGGTCGGTCTGGTGATGCTTGATGGGCGATTGGCAGAAATAAACCAAAAGAACAATTGTTTTGTTCGGTTGAAAAAAATAATCATGAAAACTACTGCCTATTCAAACCAGTTTTCATTCAAGAATAGAAGCTCTTCAATAGTCTTCGCTCGATATTTTTTCTTTAAAAATTCTAAGATTAATACATTAGAATAATAACCATGATACAACTTAATAATAATCCAAGATCCATTGATCCGTCCTAAACTCGCTGGTCATCGATTCTTCCTATCCATACACAGACAGGAATCTCAACCACCTTCCTCGTTTCACGTTAGACCTCCCCTCTTTTCAAAACCTTGAAAGGATGTACTAATAAGAGTCGCTTTTAAGAGGCGTTTTATTTTTCAAAAGGAGCGTGCTTTTTTCCTCCAAAAGGGGGCCAGACAGCGTTTATAGCGTTAATTTAGAGGGCTTCCCTGTTGTGCTAATTCAGGTCAGTGGGATTCGTGTGTGTGTGTGTGTGTGTGTGTGTGTGTGTGTGTGTGTGTGGTGGGGTGCAATCTCTGTTTTTCAACCCACTGAGCGAGGAAATGAATTCCAGAGAGATGGCTGTCTCGCAAAACAACGGCAACCGTCGAGCGGTCCGCTTTCCCCGGGCGCTCCAGCGGCTCGGCGGTTGCGCTCGAGGCGCATCTCTGCGAGGGGCAGAATCTCGCAACCTAAAGGCGCGCGCAAAATACCTCCTCCTCCGCCTCGCCTCCTCTTCCCCTCCCCTCCATCCCCCCCCCCTGAAAACTTTAGGGATTTCTAAAGCCCCTTTGTAACGGATCCTCCTTTTCCTCCCCTCAGCCCGCAGGAGCATTCAACGCGCTGAAATCTCAGGCACCAGAGCCGCAGTTGGCAAAGTGTGATGTCACCCACAGATGCTGGTGACGGAAGCTTAGAGCAGACGAAAGTGGGTGGCGGCGGCAGCGGCGCCGGGGCGGTGGGTGGGGGACGGGAGAAAGCCGGTGGGGGAGGAAGATGCAGACTGTTTTGTATCCGCGGGGTTGGGGAGAGAGGGGGGGGGGAATGAAGGGTGCCGAGATGATGCTCTCCCGGCCCGAAACTGCCTAAGAATGGACACTTATTTGGAGGAATAAAACGCAGCAGAGTTGGCGACGGTGCGCCAACACTTCCCGCTATGTTCTGGAAGCGCACGAGAAGCGGTTTTTTAAACACATGCGCGCGCAGAGCCAGAGGCTAATGGAAAAAAGGACCCTGGATTTTGCTTTATGCAAATTTCTCCTAACTAATGCATTCCACAAACGCAGAGATCACCGATAAGATTAGGTGCCGTTTTATACACCCCGCTCCCCAGTATTTCCTAGGCATGCAAATATCCAAAGTTAAATAAAGTATATTTTAGGGACCTTTCCTTTTTTAAAAAGTTCCCCTTGAAGCCTTTCTCTTGCTTTTAAAGAAGGGTTACCATCCCATATCTCCGAATAATATTTTATTTCTTCCTAACCCCCACCCACCTAGTTCTAGGGGAGGAGCTGGAATAAAATATGCTAGATATATATCCAAATGGCATTCATTTAGTTTTTAGAATTAAACGAAAATGCTTTCATGGAGGATATAAAATTTCTGTTCTGGTTGTTCTAATTCTGATAAACTGATGTGTTGGATGCTGTATATTTCGACGATACTTAACCTGCTCTCTCACTTATCTAATACAAATGGAAAGTGATAGATGTTCATCTGACCATCTCTTAAAGGTGGCTAGCAACCCCTTGTCTGAAATTGAAAAGTAAAGTCAGATTTTTTAATATATTTGTAAAGGCTAAAGAATATCAGTGTGGCTGTCCTGTGGTAGGAGAGATACTATATATAATATGCATTATACTATACAGTATACTTTACTGTACTATATAATAATAAAGCATTATTATAGTGTGGCAGCTTTAGTGACTAAAGGTTGTAGATGTAGAAGTGTTTCTCTTCATGAAAGACTGGTAATGTCTTGTTAAGGTGAGCAAAGCTTAGCCACTCAATAAGTCTAAATTCCACCAGTCTGGTTGTGGATTTGCTCTGCAAGTGCTTGAAAGTCTCATTATCCCCTTTGTTTTACCTCCACCAAGAATACACCAATGGGTGTTGATGAGGAGGGTTAATTTACATTTTGGTGCTGGATGAATATGATGCCTTGTTTTTTTTTGTTTTTGTTTTTTTGCTTTGTGTGTATTAAAGAATTAAAGGATACTATCTCAAAGCTGCCTTGAAAGTTTTCTAAAGATGCAACGTACAATTATAAAACAAGTAAATAATATAACTTAGAACTCTGGTGAAAGGAGGGTCCTCTTAAATCAAGTCATTCTCCAATATATACTATTTGTCAAAAGAAAACTTTAAAAGTCCATTAGTCTAAATTGCCTCCTATGCGTAATGACCCAATTCAGCTGAAATGAAGGTCTTTTTAAAATCCTGCTGGTTTCAGTCGGAGATAATTTAGCAAGTGCTTAAACACATTTCTCCTGCAAGCATTAGGATCTAAAAGTGCTGCAATGCATGGAGGAAGCAGAGGATGGCGAAAACAACAACAGCAGCAGCATTCCTGCTTTTATGTTTAAATTAAAGTTCAAATGCTGTAATTGGTTATATATGTTACACTTAGTAATTTAGTCAAACAATATGCTTTCCCTCCATTCCCAACATCACAATAAGAGTGTTAGGGTTCATTCTTGTATCCAGAAAAGGATTATATTGATACATTTAAAGAAAAATAAAGCTTCTTTTAAAAAGCCCCACTGCTCATTGGAAAGTAGGATAAACTGTTGCATTCAAAGCAAACACATCTAGATAGAGGGCAAGTCTGCAGTACTTACCTAGCTGAGAGTAAGCTGCTTTGAAGTGAACAGGGACTTGTTTCCGAGTAGACATGTATAGGCTTGCATTGTGAATCATGCTATTAATTTATAATTGGGGAGGTCAGTTTGATGCATGCATGTTCTGCAGAACAGTAAAAGGAGAGCAAGCGAGGGATTATTCACTTCCCTACATCAAAGTAGATCAGAAATCCCACAACACCAAGATGTTAACTCAAAGTCATAACATCAGATGGATTGTATCATGTCACTTATTTCCACAAGGCGTTCCAAATTCAGAACTTTGGAATAGCTATTTTGCCTTGCTGTCAAACTCTAGAAGAGGTTTCGGTTATCTGAATGGCTTAGTCAATGTCTAAAGCAGTAAAAATAATCAGAAGTTCAGATAAGAGTATGTCTTTCATAGAGCCTATTTGTTTTTCCATGTGGTAGAGAGGCACAGACGGAATCAAACAATTTTGAATAATTATGATATAAAGCTTCAGATTAAATTTTCATAACTCTGGCTATTGGTTTATCTGATTTTCTGCTTCTTTCATGCTTACAAAAACCTGTCAGCCATTTACAATTTGCGTTTTTTATATGTATAGTTTTTATATATAAACAACAATGGCAAAGTGGTATTTTTGGGGTGGTGGTGGTGGAAGCTAATTGAAACAGTCCTAGCATGGGCTAGCAGAGCTTGTGCTATAAAGCACTTAAATGATTAAATGGAATACTGTAAGTATAATCAGTTCTTTGATAAGAATTGCTTTCTGAATCAATAAAATCGCATTCTTTATCATAACAGATTTCTCTCAGATGTAATATTGATTTCTCCCTGTGTATTCATATTCCAAGAACTGCTTGAAGAAGAAGTTGAAAAACTGGACTGTTTCCCCAAATGATAACTTTTGCAGATTTATCCATAAAAGGGCCCTTTTTCTCCTTTGACACCCTGCTTAAATATCAGACCAACTTGATGCTGATGTGGACAGCTGGATCCTTCTCCTCCTTCAACCCACTAGAGGAGATCTCAACCAAGATCTAAAATTTAAAACAAACCCCACCCTGAGACTGCTTTTTGCAGTCCATAAAGGGATTCTGAAAGAGGCACTGATCTAATAATATCCACTCATTAACCATCTCACATGATTTCTGTTGTTGGAACAGAGTTTTGTTAGAGAGGAAATAATCTACCGGGATCCCTTACTAAAGAGCATTGACCTGCCTTTCTTAAGAGAAGCATAATTTGTATCTGTACTTGTACGTTTGTATACAGGTGAAACTCGGAAAATTAGAATATCAGCGAAAAGTGCATTTATTTCAGTATTGCAACTTAAAAGGTGAAACCAATATATGAGATAGATGCATGACATGCAAAGCAAGATATGTCAAGCCTTTATTTGTTGTAATTGTAATTATTTGTCGTTAGGCGGGTCAATTATCAATGGAATGTAATTAATGAAATGTAATAGCGATGTTTATTTTTGTATTATTGTAACTATTTGTTTTATTACTGTGGAATTTCCAAAAGGAAGCATTTGTAAAAATAAAAATAAAAATAAAAAGTTGCATTACTGAAATAAATGCACTTTTCGCTGATATTCTAATTTTCCGAGTTTCACCTGTAATTTAATGCCGACTAGCTTTTGTACTATGCTTTTGGTTTGCTTTTAATGGTGTGCCTTTGTTGTTGCTTGCCTTGGGGCTGTCGAGAGAGGCAGGGCTGGGGCATCACCATCACCATTAAAAATGTAAATGATCAGCCTGGATAGATCAGTTGGTTAGAGCGTGGTTATGGTAACGCCAAGGTTGCAGGTTTGATCCCTGCATGGGACAGCTGCCTATTTCTGCATTGCAGGGGGTTGCAATAGATGATTCTCAGGGTCCCTTCCAACCCTACGATTCCATGATCATGCTTTTAATCACACAGCTAATCAAAAAAACATTTTACAATATATAAAATACACAATATTCACACCATTCTGATGACAGTTTCTGGATTCATCACACCCAAGATGGTAGCTAACAAAATAGGAGACTCTCTTTGACAAACAAACATATTGCTGTTGCTATTGAGAACCAGCCAACCATTATTGAACACGTTTTGTTCCCATGTATTTTAATGAGGTCTGCAGAATATAAAACTGCTCAGATGCGGTTAGACTGTGCCTACCAATACTGCTTGCAAAAAAACTACGTGCAAAAAAACCCCAATACTTGCAATACTACGTGCAACAAACAAACAAACACTAGTTCTAATTCTTTGAAAGTACTGCCATGTGAGAAACTAGTGTTTGCTTGGTTTTTGTTTTGTTTTTTGCACGTGAGGCTATATGCACACATGAAGACCCCAAATTGTGTCAGGGGGTCCTCATTCACAAGGTGCAGACCTTGTTGCTCTGCTTCAGAAAATACAGAATCTTAGTTCCATGGGAGCTTCCTGCAATTTCTGGAAGATCTGATACACTCTGGTTTGAGAGCATTGAAGATATCGGAGTCCTTCCTCTTTTGGGGTCTTTTCCAGGACCCAGTGGATTGCACCCCTGCCTGAATAAAAAGATATAAATCACTGATAGCTAAGCTGTCAGCAGGATCGACTCTTCCCAGACACGCAGCCCACGAAATATTAGCATTTATTTCATTCCGAATGTTTATAGTCTAAGGCTGCACAGTTAGGCTATTTAAATCCTTTTGGCCTCGATCCATCCCAAGGAAGTTTAATCATGCCTTAAGTTCTGTTGAAGTCAGTAGGAGCAAGCTAGCTGTAGCAACCTTAATGCCACAAATTTCAATGTGCTGTAGGTACTACTAACTTTTGTTGGTTTCGGGTCATTGACTCCAGTGATATTTAATCATTCTAACTGTATGCAGGATTGCAGCCTAAACCATTAATGCTTTCAGCCAATATAAAGTCATTAGTATTTTTTAGTAAATTAGTCACATACAGCAAGGGCATAATGGTAACATTGAAGCTATAATTCCTGTTCCCTAATTCTTTAAGCTTTCTGTTGCTTTAACTTTTTTACTAGTTCAATTCACTTTACAGTTTTAGGATAAGCCCCTTTATTGGCTTTTAGCATGTGCTCCTTTGTGAATGTACTGTACAGATCGCAGTATTTTTCAGCGACATTCATGCATGAAAACATACATAAAGTACAGTGATCTGAGTCTCTCAATACAATACAATTTTTATACAGGACAAGAACTTGCTAGCTTTAAAAATGTTAAATTGTGTGAGAATGGTGTAAACAATTTGATTTTACTCATTCATATTCACAATCTATTCTTTTTATTTTTTATGATTATTGCTGCTCCTGTTGGATTTTTCTCATTTTTTTAAAAAAATCCATATTTTGGCAGGCAGCTATTTAATTATGACATGTACGTCAAAGCGAACATGCTGTGAAAATTATACACGGCGTTTCATACAGATAAATAAATGACAGTAAGTTAAAGCTAGCCGTATTCTATTTAGGAACCAGGCTAGTTTTAAGTTACTGCCAATGAATAGTTCAAATTACATGGCCAAGGGACGGCTTACGAGAAATCCATCAGAATTGGAGGAGAGAATAGAACAACCATTCTCTCTACCTGTTTGTGTAGCTCCTTGCTAATGCAGGACAAGCCAGATTGTTTATTTGGAGAAGTAAAGTTGTGGAAATATACTTGCAGGGTGTAATGTGGACAGCACGTGTTCCTTTGAGCTACCTGAAGTCTGTGTCCTAATAGTTTGCAGATGTCCCTGGGTCACTGATTTCCTATGGGCCAAAGAGCACAGCCCCTCGCTTCCCTCCCCTCCCAGCTCTTCAAATTAAGAGAGAGAGAGAGAGAGAGAGAGAGAGAGAGAGAGAGAGAGAGAGAGAGAGAGAGAGAGAGAGAGAGAGAAGGGGGATCAGGGAAGTATTCACTTCTGGATCTTGTAAAATTGTTTGTTTGAGTTGCTTCCAACACTGCCCCAAATATTGAATCATTTGGAAATTCTAACTGCCAGGTCCATGCTCATTTAAAGCAATGATTTATTTGAAAAATAGAGAAATCTGCTCTGCGATTGCTTGGAGTTTGCTCAAGGTGGGGAGTTTATTTACACTGGGGGAATTTATTTTAAAAATCTCAGTTTTGCTCTACTGCATAATAAACAGGGATTCTCAAGTATGTGGCTATATATGTGCATGCACACACAGACGGGGATCTGTGCTTAGGAGTGTGTGCTGCACACACATTTCGCACACACACATTTATTTAGATGTAACAACGGTCCGTATTCCCATTGGTTGACCTCCGCCACTGCACACAGATTAGGGTAATTTGTGTGCATATGCACAGACATGTATAAAGATGGTTGGGCTTCTCTTATTGAATGAGTGACTTATAGGAGGAAGAAAAATGAAGTAGACAAAGTAAAGTTAGTACGCATGTAGTCTAAGACACTGATTCCTGGAGGTGTCTATAAACGAGACGCTTATAGGTCTCTTATCCAAAACGACACCAGCTTCAACATATTGTACTCCAGTCAGCAACAAGTTGGCTCACATGAAAGTGGCCCTCCCCACCCCATATATCTCAGCAGTTATTCCTACATTGCCTCTTAATCCCACTCTTCCACCAAGGAGTTCAGATGAGCATGCTTGGTTTCCCCCCCCACCCCCACCCACTTTGTTCTTCCAACTAGGGATGGGCAAACATGACCATTTCAACTCCTTTCAGTTTCTCATGAACCTTAACTTCAGTTTTCCGCATCAGCTTGTGATTTTATTTTGTGAGAAAAAATTCACCAACATCCCAGTGCAAATTTCTCCCAGTAGTTGCAGTTTTGCATGCAGTTTCCCCAAAGGATTAGATTTTCTTAAAAAACAAAGCAGTTTTCCATAATATAATGCATTTCTGTATGTTATCGTCACCAATGTATGCATTTATATGCATGCTTTACCCAGGTATATGCTCTCTCTTTTTGTACACATTGCTTGGCTAGACAACTTCATTGCAAAATTCAGAGAAGTGCAAATTTCAAAAGATGGGTGTGTCTTGGTTTGGATATGGTTTTGGAAAGAGGGAACATGGTAACTTTGCCTTTAAACACAAACAGAATTGAATTTCTACTCCATCCCTACTTATAGCAAATCTGAGCAGCTGAAGCAGCTGAAGGATGAGAGGGTGACGGACCAAGGTTCACCTGCTGAGTGATGATTTGAACTTGCTGATCTTAGTTTGACACCCTAAATACTGCACCACACTGATAATTCTTGGATCAGGGATGTGCAGTTTCCATTGGCCATCAGAAACTTACCTGTACTTGGAAAGTACAGGAACTAGCATTTACTTGCTAATGTGAAATGGATGTCTTTGTGCGTACTCTGTGACACTCCAGGCTCCAGTCCTGCTATGTGGGCAGAATACGCATATACTGCAGGATTTCCAAAGAACATAATAGTGACTTGTTGTCCCTCATGCTTCTTGTGGCTCATGCAAATGGTCACTAAGTGTCCTAGGTTGTTGTGGCAATACGGGAAGGGCCCATAGGTCTCCCTTCTCCAGAATGGTTTTGGATGGTAAAGGTAAAGGTACCCCTGACATTTAAGTTCAGTCGTGAACAACTCTGGGGTTAGAACATGTTAAGAAGAGGTATTTGGCAATAATAACATGAACAGCTTCAAAAATCGCAGCACAAATTCTCTCTGCTGTTAAGGCTTTTTTATATTTCCTTTATACAATATCAAATATTATTATTATTATTCTATTCTTCTTAAATCTTGCTCTGACCTTCAGTATGCCAAATATGTAAAACATAAGCCAGCACTATTGTATGTGTTACATGCATGAAAACATCTGTTATTCAAGTAGTAGAGTCCATTATTTATTCTCTAGCAGGGCTTAATAAAAATCTACCCAAATAGTGAAAAAAAACCCAAAAACTCTGGGGTTGCGGGACTCATCTCACTTTATAGGCCGAGGGAGCCAGCGTTTGTCCGCTTCCACAGACAGTTTTTCCAGGTCATGTGGCCAGCATGACTAAGCTGCTTCTGGCGAAGCCAGAGCAGTACACGGAAACACCGTTTACCTTCTCGCCAGAGTGGTACCTATTTATCTACTTGCACTTTGATGTGCTTTCAAACTGCTAGGTTGGCAGGAGCTAGGACTGAACAACGGGAGCTCGCCCCGTCACAGGGCCTCGAACCGCTGACATGAACTCGTACGCTTTCCATTCACACACACTCATGTGCAAATACAATTACAGTATCTAATTATACTGCATTTTGCTAGGGAGAGGACTTTCCCTCAAAGAAAACATTCAAAACAGCAGCAGCAGCAGCAACAACCAATCTGAACAGTACGTCAAAGGATTTCATTGCATCTTGTATTGAAAGAACTTTGCTTTTTACAAATCCTTTGCAGGAGAGTACACAGTTATCCAAATGGCTTGGGAGACATCCAGAACACCAGGATCATTGGGCATTGGCAACATGGGATTATATTAACGTGAGTCTGTGTAGTGAAGTTTAAATAAACAGTAATTTGACAAGAATGAAATTGGGATCATGGAGGATTATTACTCATTATTACGTATGTGTATCATGTACACTCACCCTTAAAAAAATCACTCCTCCCTGCAATATTATTACAATATGAAAGCAATATTAACACAGCCATGGAAGTTGCTACATGCTCCCATACCAGATGAACCACGGTGATGGTGATAATTACATTTCTATAGTGTATTGCTACAAATATTTACTTGGAAGCAAATAAGTCCAGTGAGGTTTACTTCCAGGTAAATGGGAATAGTATTGCAGCATTAGAGCATTCAAAACAGTTTACACACCTTATCTCAGTAATCTGTACAACAACTTTATATGGTAGGCCACTATTTTTATGTCTCTGTTACAGAACATACAGAAGAATATGTTCTTCAGCCATCTAGTGAACTTGTGGATCTGAATCAGGTCTTCACAGTTCGCAGCACAATCTTTTTTATCTCTGACGTGACACCGGACCAGGTTCACTGCACATTTTCTCTAGCTGAAAAGTGCCACGGTAGGACTGTTCCATTTCCCAACCATGTGCTGAAAACCCCTTTTAAACTTCCCCATAGGTATGGACTAAAGGAAAAGAAAAACCCTCCACCACTATAAATAGCATTTCTCTGAAATGATGTATGAAACGAAAGCAGAAAATGTACCTGGGAAAGGTGAAAACATACCTTGATGGAGGAGGGCTTTCGGTTTTTCTCTTGCTTTTTGGAAAAGGGTTGCTGCCTTTCCCCCTTTTTGCAAAGGATTGTTTGACAGGAAGACTGTGGTGGAAGAGTTCTTAAATGCAGTGTTTCAAAACATGCTTCAAAACTAGCTGTGATTATCCCCTCTCAAAGCTGTCCCCAGGTAGTTAACATTCACCAAAATATTGATGGCAGTCACCTTTCCTGCCAGAGCTTATCTGAGAGGGCTTGAGAAGGAGTTTGGCACAGCCTGAAAGGACCTATTGTATTACCTTGATTTTTTAGAAGAGAGAGAGGGGTGAGAGGAGGGGAGGAAGCCTGGAGCACAGGTTAGCAACAAAGGAAGAATTTGGATACTTTCTCCCTATGGCAGGCTTGTGATGACATTCCTTGACAATGGCTTATCCTCGGAGATTGCCTGGCAGTGTCCAATGTTGCTCTGACAGGGCCCGAAAACAGCATCTTTGATCATGGCTCCAGCAACTGGTGGTTCTATAGTTAGGAGCAAAAGGCCCGTCCTCAAAATCGAGGACTGCTGAGGGGAACGTTGCCTGGACAGTGGAGAGAGTCCCAGGAGGTGCTTTGTGTAACCTGTTGCTGAATCTGTATCAATCCTGTGTCAGAGGTTGGATTCAGGTTTAACAATCCCTCAAGCAGAAATACAGCGGTACCTTGGAAGTCAAACAGAATCCGTTCCGGAAGTCCGTTTGACTTCCAAAACACTCGGAAACCAGGGCGTGACTTCCGATTGGCTGCAGGAAGCTCCTGCATCCAATCAAAGCCTTGGAACCCACGTCAGATGTTCGGGTTCCAAAGAACATTCACAAACTGGAACACTCACTTCTGGGGTTGTGGCGTTCAGGAGCCAAAACGTTCGACTCGCAAGGCATTCGGGATCCAAGGTACGACAGCATGCATATGCTTCATCAGTAAGTAGTTGCACAAATATGCCATGTTTGACTGTGTGGGTATGTGTGTGAAGGAGAGGGGTTCAAGTGCACATGTTCTTGCTCATGTCTCCACCTCTTGCAGGGGTGCCAACTCCAAGGGGTCGATACCTCTACAGCCCCCCAATGTCTGCTGGGATGGGGGTTAGCCCCCCTCCGTCTTGAGGGGGTTAAGGAGGCCTGGCAGTAAGTTGACTGGCTCAGGGGTCACATAACTCCAAACCCTCCAACATTTCTCTGATGAAAATAGGAATGTCCTTAGGAAAAGCGGGACATTCCGGGATCAAATCAGAAACCAGGATGGCTTCTGTAAACCCAGGGCTGTCCCTGGAAAATAGGGACACTTGGAGGGTCTGCATTTTAAGAAGAGGAGCACAAGAGGGTACAAAAGCACAAAGTCCTGTTTCGAGGAAGAGCAGCTCGCCTTATCTAGTCCCCAACCAGATTCTTCACTGTCATTCCCCAGATGCTGGTTAATTTCAGGCATCTTGTGCCTGACTTAGTGATCTAAGATCATTGACTCAGAAAACAGGAAAGGTCAGGTTGACTAACATCCAGCCCAGAGGCATTAGGCCTCACAGCCAAAACAAACAGACGTTGCAGAGGATGCAGCCTCTTGGAATATGATTCTTATGTCGCAAGAGAGAAAGAGGCAGATTCGGAGGGAGAGAGCGAGAGCGAGAGAGCAGACAAGCAAGAGGATGTGATGTGATTTGTCAAGCACGTTCCTGCCATCATGAAGGAAAAATGAAGTTATCCATCTTGAGTGACTTCTCCGGGAAACAGATGGTGGTGGGAGCTGGGTGGATCAAATTGGGAGCTGGAAGAAGACAGGGCTGAGCAGAAAATTAAGAGGATATGGCACAGGGATTGCTTTTGTTAATTAAGAGAAAAACACACAGTAATCCTTAAGAGATCCAAGACAAATAAAGCATCTTTGTTTGGGGCAAAAGACGTTGGCTTTTAATCCTCGTTGAGCAACCTGGGCCAACACCCTCCTCCTCCTGTGCTTCTGAAGGAATGTTGGCCATCCCAACAGAGCAGGTGGGAGGCACCCCAGACAGATCTGCAGAGAGGAACAATTCCCAGGGCTTTTAGAGCATGACTATCATGTTCTGTTTGTGCAGACAAAAGGGAATGCAGGTGTTTTCCTAGGTGGAAATGCTGCGGCTGAGTCATTAGCTGCCTGGTAGAGAGGAAAGAGGTGCTGGAGTTCCGGCAGAATCTGGTCATCATCTCGGGCAAAACAATGTGGATCTTAATTTTCAGAGGCACAATTGTAACACACTTGTTGAGTATTTTACAACCCTGATCTCATTTGTCAACATATCTCTTCAGTGAAGTAGTTTATATTTTTTTTTAGAGATGGAGCACAGAGGCTGAACAATCACGGCTTGCCCCAGGCAACTTGGAGAGTTGGAACGGCAACCCTGGCTTCAGTTTCACAGAACCCATCCTTAATCTTACTGAAAGCACCTGGGCTGTTTTGTGGGTCCGCCTCTCCCCATATGAACAGATTCAGACCCTGCAATCTTCCTCTTCTTCTTCTTCTTCTTCTTCTTCTTCTTCTTCTTCTTCTTCTTCTTCTTCTTCTTCTTCTTCTTCTTCCTTCTCCTTCTCCTTCTCCTTCTCCTTCTCCTTCTCCTTCTCCTTCTCCTTCTCCTTCTCCTTCTCCTTCTCCTTCTCCTTCTCCTTCTCCTTCTCCTTCTTCTTCTTCTTCTTCTTCTTCTTCTTCTTCTTCTTCTTCTTCTTCTTCTTCTTCTTCTTCTTCTTCTTCTTCTTCTTCTTCATTTGCCTCCTTCGTGAGAGGTCCAGAGGACAGCAATGTGAGAGCAGCCCCTTTCTTCTGTTGGTTCCCCACTTATGAAATGCTCTCCCCCAGGGATGCTCGCCTGGCGACTTCGTTACATATCTTTAGGCGCCAAGCAAAAACATTCCTTTCCCCCTAGGCCTAATTTAATTGACTAATTAAATGATCTGTGGCCTTTTAAACTGGGAAGGGGGTGGTTTTGTTTCTTACTATGTTACATTAGCACCATCTCTTGGGGTCCCTGGATGCCATGGCACCCACAACTTTTTTGCTGTGGTTGCCTGGCTGGGCGACGCAACGCGTCACATGTGTGACATCACACGATGCACTGAGGTCCAACAAGGCTTGCCGCGAATGCAGAGGGGTCTGACGGGGCTCATCGCACCCGTCAAAAGGTGTGCCCCATCGGGCTCTGTTGTGCCTTGTGACATGATGTGTGTGCTGCACTGGGAACATTTCTAAGGCTTTGATAGGAACACAAGGCTATGGCCATCCGAGTGCAGTCATCACCCGAAGCATCAGAAATAGCAATGCAAGAGCCACAGTCAGGGGCGGAGCAAGGTGGGGGGGGGACTGCCCCGGGTGTAATCACTGAGGGGGGTGACACTTGGTGCACTGCCCGCCCGTGGCTTCCACCTGCCCCGAGTTGTAAGGGGAAGGGGGGGTATTTGCGCTGCTTTTCACCGCTTTGTTTTGACAGCTCTGTGGTCACGGGCTGGTGGAGGAGTCATGCAGGCAGGCAGGGAGGGGACGGGAAGGAGGCAGCAGGCGATCAAACTAGCAGAGGGTGGAGGGAAGGAGAGAAGCAGAAGCTCTCTCAACTCTCAGGACCCTAACCCTGCAACCCCCCAAAAAGCTCAACAACTTTGGTCAATCCTTCCCTAAACCCTTCCCTCAACAACTCCTGGCAAAGACAATGGGTAGACCACAGTCTCTTGGGAGTTCAACTAGATTTCTCTCTCTCTCTCTCTCTCTCAGAGAAAATTTTCCGCACCGGGTACCACCTGACCTTGCTACGCCACTAGCTATAGTAAGGTCCTTGCAGCAGTAGTTTGATGCTCTGCCCCCTCTTAGCATGCAGCCATAGCTCAGCAGTTGATTCGACTTAAGCATTTATTTCCTTTCACAGCAAGGATTGGCCACAGGTCTTGCTGCCAGAGAGCTATGCTCAGGCTCCGTCCGACTGTTTTATTCCAAATTAATTTATCTGAAATCATTACTCATCTTCAACTCTCCTGTGGCAGATTGGAATCACTTTCCCACACAAATGGGCATCGGAAGGAAATCCACGATGTTGCGTCATTCTTTGATCATGAGCACGAATCAGGGTGGGTGTGAGCAGGGCTACAAGGTAGCTAATGAACAGCCTGGGTTCTTGATTAACCATCATTAGCAACCTGCATGTCTCTAGGTATTCATAGCTGTGAGGCGATTCCAGCATTACCTGTGGGAACTGCTACAACTGCGGCTGCTTCCCACATTGCTCTGGCAACTGTTAGGGAGCAGCTGTGTGGGTCAGGCAGATGATGTGGCTATTTCACTGTGAGTCATCAATGCTGCTCAGTGGCTGGGAAGTTGCATAGCCCGTGCAACTGTTTCTTGCAGATTCCGTGGCCAGCAGTGTAGGAAGAAGCAGTTTCAACAACGTAACTCCCTTGAAGTTTGGGTTTGACATATGTATTGTCCTCTTTCTCCCCCAATCACAAAATTGCTCACTGTACAACCTAGGCAGCCCTTTTTGGAATGTACACATGGCGAACACATTTTAAAAAAATTATGATTGTCACCAGATTAAAGCAACCCTCCCACCAATTAATTATAATTTTATAATTAATTTCAATGATGTTAAAATCATTTAATTAGATTATAACTTAAATTATTACAATATTACAATTCATGGGCAGGATTCACCTAACAAACGTAGTCAGTGGAAGCCCTGCACAACAGGGTTCCCCCCCCCCTCTGGAATTGGCTCAAGGGGGTGTATATACAGTACAGATGTCTTCTAAAGGTTGTATAGAGTTACTTATCTCCTTGGCTTGGTGGTCACATAGCTCCATACCCTCCAACATTTCTCCGATGAAAATAGAGCTAAGGAGAAACAGGACATTCTGGGATCAAATCAGAAACCAGGACAGCTTCTGTAAATCCAGGAGTGTGCCTGGAAAATAGGGGCACTTGGAGGGTCTGAGCTGGCTGTTCCTTTCCCTTCTTAAAGCACTTGTGTTGTTTGGTTTGCCTTCATTGGCAAAGTAATGTGGTTCCGAAGGCTAGAGCAGCTTCATAGTTCGTGACATGGTGTTTGTCTCAGGCTCTCGTTGGCTTTCTGAAATGCCATTTTGTTTGCCTCTGTTCTTGGCAGTGTCAAGCCAGCTCTCAAGGAAAAGCTTGTCATAGCTTGAGAACGTGGTCTAATGAATAATGAGGAGACCAGCTTGCTGGCATAATTGCTCCATGTTTATATTTGAAATGGGATAGCATGTTTCTACTACGATCCCACCATCCCAGACCCTTTCTCTACCTCCCCACAGAGATTAGATTTCTAAATAATCTAGGACATTAGAGAGAAATCAGTAGCTGATTAGCCATCCCACTTGGCTGCAATCACACCTTTCAATATTAATTATCCATTCCTTGAGCCTGATGACATTGAACATTGGCGGCAAGGACCACTCAGTGTTTTGCATCATCAGTCTAAGACAATGATTTAAAGAGACAAAATAACCTGGCAAGCAGGAAATGAGAGCTCATTTGCAAATGTGATTGGAGAATCCAATCAGAATCTCCAGTATGTACATATATAGCCTGTGGTGGGTAACCCAATTCACTAACACCACTTTGTATATTAAACACAGCAGGAGCTATTGCACAGGAGACTTTGTAAATGTTTCTGGACACATCCTCCTTAGACAGACCAAGTCCAGCTAAAGTCAGCACCATTTTGCACTATTGGAAAACCCATAGGGGCCAACTCCTAAGGGCAAAGGTCCCTTCAGCCACCCTAGTACGTTTCTGAGCACAATTCAAAGTGTTGGTGCTGACCTTTATAGCCCTAAACATCATCGGCCCTGTATACCTGAAGGAGTGTCTCCACCCCCATCGTTTAGCCCGGATGCTGAGGTCCAGTTCTGAGGGCCTTCTGGCGGTTCCCTCGCTGCGAGAAGTGAAGTTACAGGGAATCAGACAGAGGGCCTTCTCGGTAGTGGCACCCACCCTGTGGAACACCCTCCCATCAGATGCCAAAGAAATAAACAACTACAGTGGTGACTTTTAGAAGGCATTTGAAAGCAGCCCTGTTTAGGGAAGTTTCTAATGTTTAATATTTTATCGTGTTTTTAATATTCTGTTGGGAGTCGCCCAGAGTGGCTAGGGAAACCCAGCCAGATGGGTGGGGTATAAATATTAAATCATTATTATTATTAGAGCCCTCCCCCCCAAGTTCATTTGCATTGCCCTTCAAATAGTTGTGTGCACCACGTCATGTGATCAATTATGCGGGGTGGAGCTTATTCTCCCCCCTCCCATTTTTGGCACCTCTGGGAGAATCTGATGCTCTTCTCTAATAGTGGGGGGGGGGAAGGGAATTTGCACAAGGGAACATGACATATATCTACAATACACAACGATGCGATGATGCGGAAGAAACCAGCTTATAACAAGTTTTGTGTGTGTGCATGAAAACGCAATTAAAATAAGTGTGACCAAGAGCCAACAGCTGGGTTGAAAGCCATTCAAAACTCAATTTGTGCTAGAATTAAAAACACTGTGCTTTATAGGCTCATGAGAAAAAGGGACTGGCCACTCCAAATCCAGTCTCTGCTACCATGCTGTATCAATTGCCCATGCACTTACCTATTATATCAAACCCGAGGAGAAATGTTAGGTAGTTCAAGGAGAGTCTTGGCTTGTTGAGACTTCTTCTCAGCCAGCTTTTGTTTTTAACAGTGCAATCCTATGTATGTTTACTCAAAAGTAAGTCCTACTTTGTGGCAATTGGACAGTTTGATTTACTTTAGTAACAAGACACAGTTCACAATTAAGGATCAGTAGAACTAGTGCTATTTATTTTTTAATAGAAAAAAAGAGGTGCTCAAGCTCACCACGAACTTCTCCCTTGTTCCCTTAGAATGGCAATGGTAACCACCTAAGAAGTGCCAGAACTGAGTTTCCAGTGAGTTCCAGCTGAAAAAAAAGTCCTGGTTTTGACCAATGCACCTATTTTAGCAAGCTTTTTTTCTCCAGTGCAATGCGTCTTATGTGCTGTTTTTGATGACTTCTTCATTTTTAATGCACACTCTAATGTAATATATGCATTTCTGTAAACACTGGATGGTTGGAAATCCACACTGCAAAAATGTGAATAAATGCAGATTTCTAAGGGTTTTGGTTTGCTTTGCATATTATTTAGGAAAGTACAAATGTGCAATATTTCATGCTCGGAGGGCTGATGCACTCTGCTCAGGTGCTTTTGCTTGGCTGGAATATGTCCTTGAATTCTGATCACGTTTCTTGCTTGTCTGGATGGATGATAGAGGATGCATGAGATTGTGTAGAGACAAGTGGTTTGAACAAAGGTAAAATGAGCACCTGTGTAGTCTTGGAAGGTTGTCCAGCAGGTAATGCAGCCTTTGGGATGAAAAATGTCTCCCACCTCTGCATTAGTGTGTTTGTGGTTCCAACATCCTTGGCCGAGCAACTGTTCTCTTGCTGTTTGTCACTTTCCTCCTCCTGCTTTTCATTACTGTTGCTTTAGATCAGGCATGCCCAAACTGCGGCCCTCCAGATGTTTTGGCCTACAACTCCCATGGTCCCTAGCTAAGAGGACCAGTGTCAGGGATGATGGGAATTGTAGTCCAAAACATCTGGAGGGCCGAAGTTTGGGGATGCCTGCTTTAGATGCTATTTTCCATGATGCTATTTCTTTTTCTCCTCTTTTTAAAATAAAAATGGCAGTATTTCTTATATCTCAACTTCAATTGTTTGAACTCATTTTTAAAAAAATGTTTTTATTGTCCTTGGTGGTTTTTAAAATTGTTTTTCATATTGTAAAACAGCTTGAAGATTATTGTCAAAAGGCAGCACAGAAACCTTTTAAGCTGTGTTGTCCATTAATGTTGTCCCTGTTTTTATTTTATTGTCATTGCACTACTGTTTTGTAATCTTCGCTGACTGAAGGCACCCAGAGTGTTGGGTTGCAGCTGAAGGGCATGGAATAAAATACAGTGGTGCATCACAATACAAATTTAATTCGTTCTGCGAGTCAATTCGTTTTGTGAAAAATTCGTCTTGCGAATCACGGTTCCCCATAGGAACACATTAATTAAATTTCAATGCATTCCTATGGGAAACAGCGATTTGCAAGATGAATTTTTCACAAAACAAATTCGTCTTGCGAGTCACCATCAGATCGCAAGACGCATTCGTCTTGCGAAAAATTCGTCTTGCAGGGCATTCGTCTTGCAAGGACCACTGTAATTCAGTTAATACATTTTTAATCTATTATATCTATATTCTGTCCTGTTATGCATGGTTCTCTCTTGTGCTATGTAATCCTCATAACAACCCGGTGTGGCGTGTGCATCCTGCAGCCTGGGGCAGGGCGCACTGCGTGGAGCCTCTCCACTGCCTCCCCCTCAGCTGTAGGGCAGCTGGTGGGCAGACACAAGCCCCACACTGCCGGTTCAGGCAGCACGGAGCCTGCAGGCACCCAAGCCATGGCATCACTCCCAGGAGAGACGTGTGCCAGTCCCCGTGGTGTGGTGCCCAATGCCAGCCGCATTTTGTTACGTTTGTTGACTGAACTAAAAAGTTTCAGGAGCCCAATTTTTTAAAATAAAAAAAACCTCATATTTTTGTCCTTTTGTCACCCTCCTCAGTGATGGCACCCGGGGCGAACCCCTCACCCCGCACCCCTTCCTCCGCCACTGCGTGTGACTGGCTCAAGGTCATTCATTCAGATTTCTGGCTGAGTGAGGATTTGAACCTGTGTCTTCCAAGCCCTGATCGCTATGCCACACTGGCTTCTAAACAGTGTATGTAGACCTGTGCCAAGACTAGTCGGGAAAAGGATTGCCACTGTCTTTTAAATAGGAAGAATTCAGCTTAAAATGCAAACATGGATTTATTACAAAGTGCTTTGAATTGGCACCACAGGTCTATATAGTACTAGCTGTTTATTGAAGTAATGCATTTCATTGTTTGGAATCTAAACAACTTCAATGTCTGGCATTAGAAGGGCTAAAAGCAACTTAAAGCACTGCATGAACTGTCTAGCGTTGATTCTTCCAGGATAGGATATGCGATCAGGAGGTAAATTCCAAACATGCAGAGAAATAGCCTGATATGTCCCATGCCGCCACTGTTCACTTGACTTAGGAGGGACCTGTGTTGAAGTGTTGCCACTTGAGGATTTTGCCTGGAAATGTTCAAAACCTGTACATTATTTTTTTTTATTGAGGAAGAGTTTAATCTGAGTCTTGGTGACAGCTGCAGTTAGGTTTTTAGAAAAAAACGTTGGCCAGGATTTTCAGCGATCTGCAGTAAATTGACATCCCACCCCCAACCATGAAGGGGTCTTGGTCTAAAATCTAGAGTAGCTCCAGCCCTTCTGCTCTGTTTGTAATATACACACCTTGGTGAATTGCAGCTGAGTCAGGGTTCGCCCACACTTAACTTTTGCCCCACACTTTCGAGGCACAGATCCATGCTGTGCTTGTTAGCATTCCTTTCCTTTTTATCCTGGCGCTTTCCCTGTGAAAATTCAAAGCAAAATCAGAATACAGTCATACCTTGGAAGTCGAACGGAATCCGTTCCGGAAGTCCATTCAACTTCCAAAACATTCTGCGCAGCTTCTGATTGGCTGCAGGAAGCTCCTGCAGCTAAATAGAAGCCGAGGAAGCCGTGCTGGACGTTCGGGTTCCAAAGAACGTTCACAAACCAGAACACTCCCTTCTGGGTTTGCAGCATTCGGGAGCCAAACTGTTCGACTCCTAAGGCATTCGGCTTCCAAGGTACAACTGTATACAGGAAATTGAGTTCCCCATGGATTGCTGTTTGCTCCAATTCCGTGGAGCAAAGTGGGGAAAGTGCGTGGGGGGGGGGGAGTGGCCGGAATTGGACACAACAAGTGTGAACCTGTGCCTAGAAGCGAGGCACAAAAGGAAGCCTGGACAAGACCTCAGTTACACTTGGCAGCTTTGCCCAGAAATGCAAAGGGATGAGGACGATTAGAGAGTCGAAACACTATCCTATGATACAGTTCCTTGTATCTTAAGGGGAGGTAGATACCAGGCTTGGCATCTGCGTGACAGACCTCAACACTCAGAGAAGGGCATGGGAGACTTCTCAACTTGATTTCTAGCTGCGCCGTAAAAAACTGGGACAAACATTGGAGGTAAACTGACAAAACGGTGTAACCCCATGCTCTGGAGCCTAGATTCCATTCCCAGCTGCTTGAGCAGGACATCTAGAGATGGGACGCCAATAACTTCAATCTGTTCCACTCATCCCTACCTTTGCATATTCTGTGTTGCCAACCACAGAAGGAAGGAGTCATTGTTACTGACAAATGTGCTGTTAAGCGAAGAGGCCTTGCTTCAGCGGTGGCTGCTGGTACAGAGACTGGCTATGTAAGCTAACATTTGCACAGGAACCTTTCTCCCATAAGGGAGAGAAATAGGTTTATTGGCATTGGAAAAGACCCAACTCTGGTCCCTTCATTCCCTTCATTTGCTTCCCTCTCTTGGTCCATTTTATAAACAGCATCCTAATAATTTTAAAGGACTCCAATGGAGAAATAAATAAACCGCTTCAGCCTTCACTGAAAGTAATTCTGCTTGAATGAACTAAGAGCCTGCTGATTAGTATTTTAAAGGTTTTTAGTAATAAGGGGTGTATTCTCTCCTGCCAAATGTTACTTAGCCGTTTCGCTATTCAAGTCATGGAAGCGTGCTTCGGAAGCAAATCTGTGGGCAACTGCCACCAAATTTACTGACCCTGTTTGCACATAATGCTAAGCCAAAATATGGCTTAGCGTGAATGAGAATGTGTGGGGCCACAGACCAAAGATCACAACTGCTGTGTTTCTCCTGCGCCCCCCATGCACTCCTATCCATTTTTGATGTCTCTTGTTTCTCCTCCCCCCTACACATGAAATTAATCCGAGGGCAAGTTTCCCACCCCTGCTCTAAGATACCGTGGAACTGCCCTACCCTTGATTCTCTGTTGTAGGTAACTAAGCCATCTCACTGGTTTTTCAGAGATGGTGAATCTGAATCAGGACTCACATGGAAAGTGGGGAGTTCTCTGTGCTATCTCACACTTCTAAAGGTAGAGATGGAGAAACTTCCTTAATACTATGAGTGGTATGGCCAACAAAGGGTTGGGGGTTACTGATGACATATTTCATGGGAAATGCTATCTCTTATTTGCCCCCAACCCCAAAGTACAATTGAAGGAAAAAAAAACATATGGATGATATACATCTGCATTAGAACTGTATGACCTATGCACCAAAAAATTCCACCAATGTGAAACTCTTGGGGTATCCCTTAAAAAACCCCAGATGTTCTGCTTGAGGGGATACCCTTAAAAATGGTATAAATTTTGCTTCAGCCAATATTCAGTGACAACTCTCCATCAATGAATAGGTTGCTTTTATATTGTGGACATCTTCAGATTTTTCTTTTTTGGGGGGGGGGGCTGTATTTTTTGCAACACATCATTTGCAGCACACCATTGACACAATAAGAATGTAATAATGGTGGATTTGTACTAGATGGTCCAATTATGCTGATGGGAATAAGATGTAACTTCCTTGCCTGTTCCCACTCCTTGCAGAGAAAAACTCTGCCCAAATTATGTAAGATTTACGCGTTTTTCTTTTACATTCCAGCAAGCAAGAAGGATAAGTCCTATCCTTAGGCCGCAGTTAGAGGAACAGTGGAAGATCTGTCAAGAGATTCAGAACACTCTGCAATATTACGGCCCCAATTAATTAAGTTCTTAAGTCCTGATACTGTCAGGGCTTCCACTCTTCTGAGATGCTGGTGGCCTTGTGCTCCTATATCTGTCAATGGGGAAGCTGTTCCAAGCTTGAATTTCCTGCGTAATCAGTTGCAAAATAAAGAAAGTGAAAGGATGTCTTCTTGAAAGACAAGTCACTGCTAGGGACTTGGTGTTCCAGTAGATAATCTGTTGGACTTGGACTTCCAGGGAACAAATTGACCAAAAGCTCATCACAAGAATGTGAACAGAGCCTGGCATTATTAATTCAAAGGCCCTAGTTCAGAGTACTGATTTTTTTTCCAATGAATCCGGGGACACTCTAAATAAATAAATAAATACAACACGTGCTGCCGTGATGGAGGTGGCAGAGGGGCAGCCGCCGCCTTGACCTCAACCACCACATTTCCCCTTTCTCCGAGTCTTTTAACTCCTTTCTCCATGAACCTGGGCAGCCCCTGAGTTGTTGGTTCTTCGGTGGCGGTGGTGGCGGTGGGGAAGTGGTGTGCAGTGGGTCAGGCATGGAAGGCGGAGAAGGAGGGCTGAGAGTGGCGGCGGTGGCGAGGCTCAGGCAGCGCAATGCCTCCCTTCCCATCAGAGCAGCCCCAATCCCATTCCTACTTGTGTGCTAGCAGGAGGGGGGCGGGGATCCTTCAGCTGGGAAGGGAGGCTTCCCGTTGCCTAACTGAGAGATCCCTGCCCCCTCTTGCTTGCACACAAGCTCTGACAGGCAGCCTGAAGCCTCCATTCCCAGAAGCTGGAAAGCTGCTCTGATAGGCAGCATTTCCCGGCATGGGCGTACCCAGGATCAAAACTAGGGGGGGGCAAGGGGAGGGGCCAAGGCATGGAAGGGGAGGGGCCACAAAGTGGGCGGGGAAAGTGCAGTCAGATGCGGCGGGCTGGTGGGTGGAGACAGAGCCCAGCCCAGCCCAGCGGAGCGCGAGTTTGGCGTTCCCGCCCGCCCCGCCGCGCTCTCTGGTTCCCCGCCGCGCTTGGCCTTGCCTGAGGGCACGACGGGGAGCTGGAGGGAGGGCGCAGCGCAGCGCGGCGGGCGGGAACGGCGAACTCGCGCTCCGCCGGGCTGTGCCCCTCCCTAGAAGCAGGGCTGGTGGGGGGAGGCGGAGCCCAGCCCGGCGGAGCGCGAGTTCGGCGTTCCCGCCCACTGCACCGCGCTCCCTGGTTCCCCGCCGTGCTTGGCCTTGCCTGAGGGCGTGCCGGGGAGCTGGAGGGAGGGTGCGGCGCGGCGGGAATGGCGAACTCACGCTCCGCCGGGCTGTGCTCCGCCTCTGCCCACCAGCCCTGCTTCTAGGGAGGGGCAGCCTGCGGCCCCCACTTGCCCTGCGGTGGGTACGCCCTTGTGGGGGGGGCAGCTGGCTTCTAGAGTAGGGCAGCTGCCCTAACTTGCCCCGTGGTGGGTACGCCCTTGTTTCCCAGGGACATTAGATGAAATCCAGGGACATTCCGGGGATGGAATTTGTCCGGGAATTTGTCCCTGGGAAACGGGAACATCTGGTAACCTGAGCATACTGTTCTCACATTGTCCAATCAGATGTATATGGGAAGCCTGCAAGCAGGTTCTGGGTCTGTATCAGAGATGCAAGGAGTCAGGAATGGCTCCCCTCCCTCCCTCCCTCCCTCCCTCCCTCCCTCCCTCCCTCCCTCCCTCCCTTGTTGGTTTGAAACACTTGATCTCCTACTGCTTCAGTGTCACAACTTCCAGGATGATTAACAGCAGAGCAGGACACACACACATACACACAGGCTGGGCGATATCTGGTTTTCAACATCGTGATAATCTCACCAGCTAAACATTGCAATATATATATATATATATATATATATATATATATATATATATATTCACAATGTCTGAAAAAAGGATGGAGCTATGTAGAAGCATTGACTGGCTTCACGGTTCCCTTGCATCATGATTTTTTGCTGGCGCCTGCTCTTTCGATTCACTGCTCCCTGCATGAGAAAGGGAACTGCTGAGCCAGCAGAGTTAACAGAGGCTGCAGGAATCAAGGGAAGCATCGGCTGGCTTCACGACTTTTCCCACATTGTGATTTTTGCATGGCACACACATACACATACACACATCATGATTCATGATAATTGCCAGGTCAAAAATTATGAAACCGTTTATCATGATATGGACTCCAAACCTGTTTTGGACAATATATTGCTATATTGCCCAGCCCTAACACATAGAGAGAGCATTGGATCACCCAGACAGGGCTAAATCATGGCACATACAGGTTGGTTGCAGAGATCAGACACACTTATATATATATACGACATTCCACCCTTAGAAAAAATGCCCCATGTTGGTGTGGTTTCATATGAAGTGACCCCATTCACCTTTAGCACGTTGGTGAAGATAATTCACTTTTAGGAGGATTGGAGGGGTGGCACATTTCTCCAAACTCCTGTTTGCAATGCAGGTGGAAGAGAGTTTTACAAAGCAATTTAAAAACAGCAACAAAAAGCAAAGCCATAGCTTCAGATGAGAAAGGAAAACATCACTTTCATTCTCGGCAAAGAGGATGTAATAGGTCATCTTCTCCTATCAAGATCAGATTCCTCTCTAGTGTGTCAAACCTGGAGATTGTTGTTTGCTTTTCGAAGCTGCTACATTTGGGATTGATGTGGCAAAGGGCATGTTTTCTGAGCAAAGAAGAGTGTAAGCCTCAGCCAACGTTTTCGTGGAAAAGAGGCAACAAACATCAGAGTTGCACCAAACTCTTGAGGGTCTGAATGATACTGAAGTGAGACAGTAGCAAAGTGGGCTGTTGCCTAATATTTAGGCATTATGTACCAAAAAAAAGCCATGCAAGGTAATCAGGCATTGTTATCCCTCATATTGCAGATCGGTGTTGGGGTTGAGAGTGAGTTCGTGGCAGAGATGAAATTTGAACCAGGGACTTCCTTACTCTTAGCTCAGCCCCTTAACCATCAGGCTGCAAGGGAAAGCACCAGCCTGGACTGTCACCATGTTAAGAAAAAGGATCTTAACAGCAAACAGCAAGTAAGATTTCCCATGGATTGTCATTTGTTCTGGCCTATCAATAAAGAGTGGGGTTTCCCTTGGAAAGGAGGGCTAAGAGAATACCACTCGGTCTAGAAAGTGAGGGTCAAGTGGAAAACTTATTGGCCCCGTGCGTTTTAGGTATGGCACAAGTGGAAGTGTGGATGAGCTTATAGACTTGAAAGGTGTTTGAGGGCCTCTTGGATATAAGGCAGGACAGGACCAGTGGCCCAGCCATTAGGCAGAGTAAGCCATCTGCCTTAGTTGGCAGATGCCAGGAGGTGATAGTGAAGTGTCCACTAGTTTCTGTACATAGAAAGTAAGTGGGTGGGTGGGTGCCCTTTTGTCCTTCTCCCATGACAGTAAAATGTTTGGGGCTGGTCCTGAGATCAGATAGTCACCAACCCTCAAACTGATCAACACTGACAATCTTGTGTCCTAATAATGGTTTGGTAGAACATGTGGGAATGTTCAGGGAGGCAGGAGAGGATATATGGTTTATTAATATCCTTCCTAACTTGTGCTAGCAAGTTCCTTTACTTAGCAGAGTTTCACATCCCCATTGTAAACGCACAGCAGATAGCTGGTTGCAGGCTTGCTTAAGCCTCTCAATATTAGGTTCCTGGTAAGCTCCCTTATATCCTTCTTAGATATAAGAAGGTGGCTCTGTGGGTTAAACCACTGAGCCTAGGGCTTGCTGATCAGAAGGTCGGCGGTTCGAATCCCTGTGACGGGGTGAGCTCCCGTTGCTCGGTCCCAGCTCCTGCCAACCTAGCAGTTCGAAAGCACTTCAAAATGCAAGTACTGTAGATAAATAGGAACCGCTACAGTAGGAAGGTAAACAGCGTTTCCATGTGCTGCTCTGATTTGCCAGAAGCGGCTTTGTCATGCTGGCCACATGACCTGGAAGCTATACGCCGGCTCCCTCGGCCAATAATGCGAGATGAGCGCGCAACCCCAGAGTCGGTCACGACTGGACCTCATGCTCAGGGGTCCCTTTACCTTTAATCTCCCTTATATCCTTCTTAGAAGAATAAACACCCCATCTTGTGTAAAGTATATAAAATAAGCTTACTCACTTCACAGTTGGATCCCTGAAGGCAGACTTAGTTACAAAGTATATACATGTGGATCTATCCCATATGGAGATAGTCCCAGTGTCCTCTGTTGGCTGAAAGCCAACAGAGCATCTCTAGCTAAAAGTTCCTGCTCCAATGATGGAGGAAATCAAAGAGAGGAGGCGTGCTGCTTGACTTGCCCTTCTGTTACCTGGACAGATAAGGTCACACCCACCTCTAGTCACATGCAGAAGGAAGTATGTCCCAGCCAGGAGGAAACAGGAAGTTTTCGACTGCCTGGACCAAACATTCCCCCACATGTCTACTCAAGGAAAACAAGGAATGTTGTACTTGACTGCTACTTATGTATCACATCCCACAAAACATAGGACAACTCAGTTTTGTTTTGTTTTTACAATAAAACATTCACGAACCCTGTTTCTCATGCGAACTCCTTTCCCCACCTCAGAAATGGCCAACCATTCACTCCAGAGTGTGGCTGATGCCTTGCCTTTCAACCTTTCCCCACAACACTGGCTTTAGCATTGCTTTGTATATACAATTTGGAGATGTCAACTCAAAAAAATAATCTCCGCAGCATTTCGCCCCTCTGCCTTTTCCAGAGAATGTGCTCACACATTTTTGAGTTATGAGATGAGATCTATCACCAGGAAACTCCTATGCAACTCCCCCTTCTCAGAGATGGCTCATCTCTCAACCCTTACCTCTGATGAGCTGTCTTCTCAGACAGAGCTCACTTCCTTCCTATCCAATCTTACCCCTGATTGCTATTGGTTTTGGCACCACTGGTTAGAGGCAGGCAGGCAGGTTTCTGGAGCAGGTGCATCACGATTGATTTCCTTGCTTGCCAGGTAGAATAATCTGAAGCAGTTTCAGCAGCTGCCATAGGTATGCAGATCTACAGGGTATATATTATTACCTCCCCACCCCTGTGTGCAGATTTACCACCTTTAAAACTGCTTTGCAGGCGCGGGAGGCTGAACCCTGTGAAAGTGTCAGTGTCAAAGCATATTGGGTCAGAAAGCCACCTTTGGCACCTTCCGAAAGTCCTTGACATGTTGTGTTACAACACAGATAAAAACGGATAGCAGAAAGTGTGGGAAAGTCTGCCAGATTGATTAGGCCTGGCCTCTCTCCTCTGCCTCCCTGCGCATGGTCTCCCAGGAATGTTTGCACTGAGTGGTTAAAGTCCTTGTGAAGAATGAGAGGCATTCCTCAGGGACCTCACAGAGGTGATTTATGAGCGCAGGGTGTTGGAGCTTTAAGGTGGATGAGGTTTGACAAGATGGCTGCTTTTTCTATTTGATATTTTTCAGCTGTCCCCATTGGCAACTGAGCAAAAGGAAATAACTTGAAGAGAGTATCTATGGTCTATGAGGTGTGCAGCCCTTTCAGATCTTTTGGTACTGAGTCAAATGTTCCCTTTTGTGTTTGTTTTCTTGAACGTTGAAGAGCTCACCTCCCATTTTGAATGGTTTGGACGCTAACAATGAATGCCATCCCATTGCCCTGTGTTCTTCCCCTGGCTTTGGCTCCAGGGCACCATTTTCCTTCTTTGCTCTTAGCCACATTTGCCCTGACAGAGTGATAGAGTGCTGATGACATCACGACGCCACATCTGATCTGATAACATTATGAACATCTGTGAACAATGCCACATGCCATCACAGGCAATCAGATTAAATGGTGCTGCAAACAAGGTCAAGGACATTGCGAAAGGAGAAAGAAAATGGCACTAAGAAAAAACAGTGGATAATATTTGGTGCGCCCTAAGGTGGCGCTGTGGGTTAAACCACTGAGCCTAGGGCTTGCTGATCATAAGGTCGGCAGTTCGAATCCCTGTGACGGGGTGAGCTCCCATTGCTTGGTCCCAGCTCCTGCCAACCTAGCAGTTCGAAAGCACGTCAAAATGCAAGTAGATAAATAGGGGACCCCTGACCATTAGGTCCAGTCGTGACCGACTCTGGGGTTGCGCGCTCATCTCGCATTATTGTCCGAGGGAGCCGGCGTATAGCTTCCAGGTCATGTGGCCAGCATGACAAAGCCGCCTCTGGCAAACCAGAGCAGCACATGGAAACGCCGTTTATCTTCCCGCCGTTTACCTTCCCTATTTATCTACTTGCATTTTGACGTGCTTTCGAACTGCTAGGTTGGCAGGAGCTGGGACCAAGCAACGGGAGCTCACCCCGTCACAGGGATTCGAACTGCCGACCTTCTGATCAGCAAGCCCTAGGCTCAGTGGTTTAACCACAGCGCCACCTGGGTCCCATTACCTTTACCTTTACCTAATTCCTAAAGGCATTATTGCTGTGCTAGCCCCAACTCTACCTAGATATGACAGAACTATGTTAGTACTTCTGATACACAGAAATGAAGGTCTGAAAGCCTGTATTTCAGTATATAAAGATTTACTGGCTTCTTAAAAACAACAACCCTGCAGTGTGTTTATAAATATTACCTTTGCACGTGAAAGGCAGAACACTATCAGTCTGCTCTGCCATATGTTCTCGTTAGAAAGCTTATTGCAGAGTTTATCTTGGGATTATTTGGCATTGATTAATAAAAGACACCGTGAACTTCAAATGCATGTATATTTAATGGGGGTGGGTGGGAGGGGGATATGATAATGATGATTATTTTAAAAAGTCTGGCAGATGGTATTTTTCAACCTTTCTTGAGATCATTCCAAATGATCTGGGTTTGTTTGCTGGCAGGATTTTTATGTGAGCTAATTCTAGGATGACTGGCTTGGATCTAAGGGACTCTGGAATTAACGGACAGACACCTAATGAACATTTTTAAAGCAGACAAAACCCACCAACTGTTTTTAATAGTTGAAAAAAGGGACATGTTTTCACATGGGCTCCCAGCCTGAGGTGGGCTGATGGTGTGGTCTAATGCTGGGTGCAAGATTCAGTATGTTGGAAGCTGAATCCTGCCTGTGGCAGTGCTGGCTGAGAGCCGCTCAGATCCACATGGGCATTCAACTTCTCAAGTGACCAGCAGTGGCTGTCATTGCTGGTTGTAAGATTACGGAGAACACTTCAATCTCCCAGGACATTCTATACAAGATCTCAAAGCAGCTGTTTTATTACAGAAAAATTTCAGGAACAGACTGGAAAGAGAAGTTGCTGAATTGGAACTCATTGCCAAGCTGAAAAACATGGAGCCACCTGGGATGAACAAAGACATTGGATTCTTATCTCATTATGCATGATCAAGCTTTCTTTAGCGCCTCAGCCCTTGCTTTCCCCCCGCAGGACCAATTGCAGTCATCAGCAGTCATTAACAGCCATCTACAGGTTTACCACTCCCATCAGCCCATCACCCATTCACCCCACCCCCACCCTCTGTATATACATAAGGGACTGACTTCTGTTTCAAGTGTATCTGAAGAAGTGTGCATGCACACGAAAGCTCATACCAAAATAAAAACTTAGTTGGTCTTTAAGGTGCTACTAAATGAATTTTTTTATTTTGCATTGAATTGGCATCAGTCTTAATAGTAGTGTGAAACATAAGTTGTGTTTTTTTAAACAACAACAACAACAAAACATAAAACAAATGTGCCTATCTGTTTTTCTCTGTCTAGGGAACCCTGGAAACAAATTCCAGCTTTTCCGTTTCAGATATTTAGGATGCAGCAGCATAGCACTTAAATGAGAGATGAGATGACTTCATGCAGCGGATGAGATTCTCCCACTTCACTTGCTGCAGCAGCTTTAGTGGACAAATATAAGTGCAATGTATCCACACTCAGGGCCGTCTTTACCCAGGGGTGCAAGGGGTGCGGGGCACCCGGGCACCAAATTCTGGGGGGCGCCGCTGAAGCCGCCTAAGCGTATTGTATTGAGCTGCTATGCGCTCATCTCGCTTTCAGGCTGATATAGAAGCCAGAGCGCACGGAAACGCCGTTTACCTTCCCGCCGCAGCGGTACCTGTTTATCTACTTGCACTGGCGTGCTTTCGAACTGCTAGGTTGGCAGGAGCTGGGACAGAGCAGTGGGAGCTCACCCCATCGTGGGGATTTGAACTGCTGACCTTCCGATCGGCAAGCCCAAGAGGCTCAGTGGCTTAGACCACAACGCCACCTGCATCCACCTATTGGTAGCGACCTCACCTTCTGCCCTAGTAAATGCTTCTGTTGTGGGGTTGGGGAATGCCATGCCATGGAATTGGCAAATTTGACAGGATTTTGAAAGATTCTGAATGGATTATAAGCACTCAAGGAACCACCAAACAGGGACACTTTAGGTATAAAATACCTGTCTCATGTAGCTGGAGGTAAATTATTCAAAGGCGCCTGGGCAGCATGGGAACTAGAGAGTTAAAGCATTCCCATCTCCTTTGCATCACAGCTTTGATGTCGTCTCTTGATTAGATGTTTGCCTACTCCTGTGCGGAGAGTTTGGGCATGAGCTACTATTGACACTCGATGTTTAGCTATGGGTAAAGTTTAAACAGCACTTATCACAATTGTGACACCTCTGGAAGGCTACACTAGTTTAGCAGAATGTTTCATGCTACCACCTGCTTTGAATTTTGTTCCTGTCCACCTAGCTCTTAAAGAAGCAAGGACAAAACTGGGAACTGCACTGGGGTTCCTATTATTGTAGGGCCAGGGCCATTCCCTAGCTGTCTTGCTGGATGATGCCCATTAAGTTTCCCACAGGAAGGAGCCGTATATCATATCAGTTCGCAGACCCTCCAAGTGAACCTATTTTCCAGGGACAGTTCTGGATTTATAGAAGCTATCCCAGTTTCTGATTTGATCCCAGAATGTCCCGTGTTTTTTTTAAAATAAAAATTGTTTAATATTTTATTTTATTATATGTTGAAAACCACCCAGAGTGGCTAGGGGCAGGGTGTAAATATTATTATTATTATTATTATTATTATTATTATTATTATTATTATTATTATTATTAATAGGATGTCCCTATTTCCATCAGAGAAACGTTGGATGTTATGGCTTAGTACTGTGGCTGTGGCTCTCCCAGTCTTACTCGGAGGTGCTGGAGAATGAACCTGCTAAGGATGTGCTCTTCTGCTGAACCATAACCCTTCATCTGCAGGCCAAGATGGCTTGATCTCCCTTGTACTGAGACTGCAGCTGTTATCTGTTTTGCTATATGAGATTTTTGTTTTAAATTGCTTAGAAAGCAATGCCCAGAGAGAGAGAGAGAGAGAGAGAGAGAGAGAGAGAGAGAGAGAGAGAGAGACATTGAGGAAAATCAACAAATTCAATAAAGAAATAATAAATGAAATGAAAAGCATGATAAAATCACACGATTTTAGGGAACAATCCAAAGCCAAGCTCCACTAAGATGTATGGGATTTCAAAACGGACGATCTCTGGCTGAGCCGGATCCCGGCTTAGCCAGAGATGCATTGGCAGAAGTAGTCCGTTCTGGCTCAGCCAAAGCTGACTGAGCAG
The DNA here is from genome assembly GCF_963506605.1 of Zootoca vivipara. Lineage (NCBI taxonomy): Eukaryota > Metazoa > Chordata > Lepidosauria > Squamata > Lacertidae > Zootoca > Zootoca vivipara. The sequence goes on from NC_083277.1 coordinate 100,419,705, forward strand.
GGTCAGGATTAATACCCCAAAGGGGCATGACAGGGGTGTGGTGGTGGGGAGGAGATTTACCCCCCGTGCCGGATTTACGTATAAGCTAAACAAGCTATAGCTTAGGGCCCCATTCTCTTGGGGCCCCCCCAAAAAATAAAGGAAAAAACATACCTGGATGTACATTTCCAAAATATAACATAAAAAACAAATAAAATAAAACCTACATACAGCAACAGTGTTTTGTGTTGTGTATGCTCCTATTTAGATACCTATTAGGTCCATAAATAGTGTCTTCTCTAAAAGAGGGCACATGTTGCGGTGAGACTGACCACCTGCGTTGTGGGTGGGTAAGATTGGACAGCCACAACACCTGATTGGTAGGTCTCTCGATGTTGGGTTCAATCTGGCCAATGGGGCGCAGTCCAAACGGATCAAGGGACCTATATATACCCATGCACCCGACCCAGAGCATGCTCTTTTGGCTCGTGCATTCGGAACACCCACCCACCCACCTCTCTCTACTTTTAGGGCTTTGTTGCGCTTGACCTTCCTATGGCGTTGTGTGTTGTCTGTCGTTGGGACAGCGGCACAGCAGGAATTTCGCCCACTTGGCTGTTTGGCTGTTGCCATTTGGGTTTCGCCTGCTGCTTAGCAAATTGTCACAATTTGTAAGGTTGTGGATATTAAGGTTGTGGATAGGCACTGGTTCAGGTGATAGGGATGGGAGAATGCGCTCACCATCCCTATGTGAAGGGTATTCCGTTAAAACAATCCAGGGACTCAAATGGTTTGGTCAACCCTCGAGAGGGGGTTGTACCCTTGCCTGAGTCCAGGGGAGCATTTGGGGGGTGAACATAGCCTGTACCCGGCTTTTCGCCTACCCAGATGTTTACCCTTGGCTGACCTATGCTCTTAGCTGCCAAGTATCCCATTTTTTGCGGGAAACCCCTGGATTTTAATCTATTTCCCGCTGTTCTCCCGAATGGAAAAAAAATCCCGGAAATCCCCTGGATTTCCTACCTGCCAGGGTGCCTCCACTTTGGGTGCCGCTCTGCCCGTATGTGGGCACCGGAAATTGGGCAGAGCTGCACTGGAAGTCGCTTCTACACATGCCCTGAGGCCATCTTGGTGGTGGCGGCCATCACCAAGATGGCTGCCGCCATGCGGCCACCACCAAGATGGCCGCCGGGCATGCGTAGAAACGACTTCCGGTGCCAGTCTGCCCGATTTCCGGTGCCCACACATGGGCAGAGCGGCCCTGGAAGTTGCTTCTATGCAACGTCCGGTGCCACGCCGCTGCTGATCCCGCATTTTTCAGCGGGAGACTTGGCAGGTATGCCTATGCTGGTGCCCTGGGTCAGCACTGCCTGTAAGGGTGTAGGGAGCTAGTCGAACCAGAGCCTATGAAACCACTCACTTGCTGTAATCCATAAAGTTGTGGCCTAAATTCTGCCAAAAACCAAACTAAAATTTGAGTCAAATGTGTCTTTATTTAGGGGGGGAGGTCTCTAGGCCAGAACATGCAAATTACCATATAGTATATATTCAACACAAAAAACAGTGACTATTTGTTTTTGAAAAAGGACAGCTGGACACCTTCAGTGGTTTAGGACCTCATCAAACCTAAAACCAGCTCTGCTTACTCCTATTCCAAACTCTGTTCAACTTGGTCATGTTCTGCAGCAACCCAGGTGAAGTTAACACTGACAAAAAGGAGGGTGTAAGTGGGTGGCGCTGTGGTTAAACCACTGAGCCTAGGGCTTGCCGATCAGAAGGTCGGCGGTTCGAATCCCTGTGACGGGGTGAGCTCCCGTTGCTTGGTCCCAGCTCCTGCCAACCTAGCAGTTCGAAAGCACGTCAAAATGCAAGTAGATAAATAGGAACCGCTACAGCAGGAAGGTAAACGGCGTTTCCATGTGCTGCTCTGGTTTGCCAGAAGCGGCTTTGTCATGCTGGCCACATGACCTGGAAGCTATACGGCGGCTCCCTCGGCCAATAATGCGAGATGAGCGCACAACCCCAGAGTCGGTCACGACTGGACCTAATGGTCAGGGGTCCCTTTACCCTTTACCTTTAAGTCAAACTCTATTTTAAAGGCTTGTTTCCCCTCTGCCAGGCTCAGTGTGGCTAAGCTGGCGGTAGCCCCTCTCCTGAACCAAGTGTGGAAGAGGGCGTGAATTACCCTGGTACAATTTACTCTGGAGTTACTTACACTGACAACATATAGTTTGGATTGCTGTCTTAGAGGCTTGCGTGTCAATTTAGTGGATGATATACACGATATATCTTTTTAAACTCACATCAAATATTAAACCCTCTTTTTAAAGTCACATCAAATAGCGTTGAACTAATTGAATTTTATGCACCAGCTAGTAGGAATAACAATTAAAAAGGCAACGGAACATAATTGCATCACCTTGAAAGCTGGTGTTATATTGGGCCAAAAAAAATGAAATGAGCTTTAGATATGACAGTCCTTTTATCTGTCATCTGATAGCAGAGCTATTCACTGTATTAAAAGTTTGCCAAAGGAACTCTGCTGAAAATTAATCCACGTTTGTCACCAGAGAGAATAATATCCTGGCTTTATTGCCTGGAATAAACAGAGTACCTGGAGTTTGGTTTAAATGTGGTTAATCAAGAGTAGAGAGCAATGTATTTGAACAGCAACCCAGAAGGGAAAAAAAATACTGAGAAGAGGTGAGACAGGAATGGAAAGTGGTTAAACTGTAATTGCTTAACAGCACTGGCTTATCTTACTGCATATAATTGTGAAACTATAAAGGCAGCAACTTTTTTTTTTTAGATATCACCTTGAAAAGCTACCAATGGGGGAAGGGGGTTGGAACAGAATTTTAAAGCGACTTCACACTCAACCTTTGCTCTTTTCATTTTAATTATCGACATTTCTTGCAACTGAAGCATTTAATGAAACATTTAAGAGTTTAATGAAATGCATCAGATCTGTATTGGGGTAAACCCATGCCAGAAGTAGCCCCTTGAGGTGTGGCATCAGTTAGAAGGAGTTTTGAAAAAACAGCTTCGAATGGGCAGCTGGGATCACATAGAAATCTAACTGGTCTCTAGTTCATGAATGCTTACAGCATAATAAATTGGTTAGTCTCTAAAGTTACAATCTGTTCTGTTTTGGCCCTTTAAAAGTTCAATGGAACTTACCCCCCAGGTAAGTAGGTATAGAATTGCAATCAAGTAGTGTATTAATTAGGGACGCGGGTGGCGCTGTGGGTTAAACCGCAGAGCCTAGGAGGGCTTGCCGATCAGAAGGTCGGCAGTTCGAATCCCTGCGACGGGGTGAGCTCCCATTGCTCGGTCCCAGCTCCTGCCAACCTAGCAGTTTGAAAGCACCTCAAAGTGCAAGTAGATAGATAGGTACCGCTCTGGCGGGAAGGTAAACAGCGTTTCTGTGTGCTGCTCTGGTTCGCCAGAAGTGGCTTAGTCACGCTGGCCACATGACCTGGAAGCTGTACGCAGGCTCCCTCAGCCAATAGAGCGAGAGGAGCGCTGCAACCCCAGAGTCAGTCACGACTTGGTCAGGGGTCCCTTTACCATTACCTTTAGTGTATTAAATTATTTTAAAAAAAACAGTCTAAGTCACAAATTCTTTCATAGGGAGTTTTGTTAACAAATTACCGGTATGTTCTCGGAGATCAAGATGATCAAGGGTCTGGAAACCATGCCTTATGAGGAATGGTTGAGGAAGACTGGTATGTTTTGTGTGGAAAAGATGAGACTGAGAGGAGATATGATAGCCACCTTCAAATATCCCAAGGGCTGTCACATGGAAGCTAGAGCAAACTTGTTTTCTCCTCCTCTGACATAGCTGCCAAGTTTTCCCTTTTCTCACGAGGAAGCCTATTCAGCATAAGGGAATTTCCCTTAAAAAAAGGGATAACTTGGCAGCTATGCTCCTCTGCAGGCTAGACTCAAACCAGTGGCTTCAAGTTACAACAAAGGAGATTCCAACTAAACATCTGATGGTTTATGTTGCAAATTTATTGTATTGTATGTTGTTAGTTTTTTGTTTTGTTAGTTTTTTGTAGTTTTTGGCTGTTT